>NC_055695.1:16440239-16787739 GCF_017639745.1 Melanotaenia boesemani | reverse complement strand
TTAATGTAATGCAATACCATCGCATTGTGCAACTCAGTCACACTCCCTCTGTCACTTGTAAACATTTTAAGAATATTCAGTGACTTTTTACATTAATTAAAATGTTAAATGCTTAGGTGATTTAAGAAAGTTTATTACATGAGTTGCTCATGCTGATGATTTCCTGTTAGGGACTTCTTTACTGCTGAGATTTTTGTCATGGAAATTAAAACTTATGCTCAAGGAAGATAAAGTGAGAGTGGAATATCCGACACGTGTATTTTGTGGGTTTCTTTAGGCAACAGACCTTATAAGGCAGTGCTCTTACTCTATCAAAGCTTGAAAGTGAGGGAAATGCTTAAGCAATGATGAACAGTTATTTATGCTGCCTGAACACAGATACAGCTTGTGATGTGGTTTCCATGGTTTCGGATAGTACATATAGCAAGGAGCAAAGAACAAATACAATCTCAGTGACAGAGTCAATCAGCAAACCTTCATTCCTTCATTACTGAAACACTTCTTGTACAATCAGGCACTAAGTGCACAGTATAGAATAGTTAAAAGAAAATAATAATAATAAAAAATAAGTTTGACAACAAATTATATGTTTTTTACCGCACGTATAAAAAATGTGGTATTCTGAAGATTTGTATGTGTGTATCATTGATGCATAGATGCAAAAACAGAAAAACAATACCAAATAAAGTTTTAAGCTGTATTTCCTTTGCTTCTTAGACAAACCATTTACAGCCAAAGGAAACCAGAATGTCATCCTCTATACGGACAGCACGTTCATAGAATCATCTCAACATTACCAGTGGATTTCTTTACTGTGTGATGCAGCATCCAAACCTATGTGAAAGCTAGAATAAGAGATATTCAAACATTTAAACGGAGTGATTATTTGTTCTGTGCAGCAATTAAACAGCAGGTAGCAAAGGAAGAAGACACAGCCAATGGAAATATTGTAAGGAATATCTCAATTCTGTGACCATGGCAACATGGTGCAGCTGAAACCTTTCTTGCCAGACCCTTATTATGGCCTTGTTGACACTCTTCCTAATCATGCCCTGTGGTCACCCACCAACCCAGCCAACCACCACCACTATTACAAAAAAAGCAGTTCAGTTCATCATCATCAGCTATGTAGCAATCAATAATTACAGCCACATAAACTCCAAAAAACATTTAGTTCAGGCACTATTTTTTTCCCCTTTAGACTGCAAGCCTTGAAAAGATTGTATATTTTATAATCAGCAAATGAACATTAGAGACAGCTGTTTTCTTTTATTTATATATTTTTTTTATATATTAAAAAGTCATTCAAAGCTTTCTGCATGTCATCATTGTAAATGTTACAACATGCCACTAACTCACTTAGATTGGTGCACAGGACCTTTTTTTTCATTTGTTATAATGCTTTTTATTACACCGGTGACAAACCTCTAGTTAAAGCTTCCCAAGTTGGTATTTACTACCCCAAGTAACCTTTGCAATGACATTAGGTCCATACACAATTTCCAGCTGAAGAACTGTGAGAAACTTGCCATATGTAAGGTGGACCCATTATGCACTGTCTCTTTGGTGCTGTAATGATTTAATTCTTTTTTTTTTTCTCACCAATGAGCCAAATCAATTGGAAAGTGACCATCTGGTAGGATATGAGTCTCACTGAAGCAGAGGTAATGAACAAAATGTCTTTGTATTTCACATAAATGAGGAGTAATTAGGATCATCTTCGTTCTACCATGAAGCCAGACATTACTTGGTCAAACCCAAGGGGATATACGTGTAGATATGAAAGGTATAAAGAACATCTACATACAGTATGTACAGTTTCTGAAGCAGATGCATTCTTAATCAGGGCCACAAATTTGAATCTCTTTCAGTGAAATGAAATTACCTCATCATACAGCATAATGCTTAGTCCTCATCATACAGCATAAATGACAGAGGGACCATTCTTCTTTTTGCCAGGGCTATCTTGCATCCAGTTAATGGTTTTCATATTAAAATGACTCTTTGTAACCTGAGTTACAAACGCTTCCTCAGTTAGTTCAGGGGCAAAGCAGAGGCCCATCAAAAGGCCTATTCAGGCACTAACGCTGCCATCATTGTGCTGAGATCACAAAAGAGGTCTCCAGATTATTTTGATGTGAAACCAGATAATTTCTGCCGAGAGCCAATAAGAAGTGTGACAGGGACTCTCCGATGCTTGTCGTCTACCGTTAAGGAAGCCCTTTGATTTTCCTCGCTGTTCAGACGAGAGCTAAACAGCTGCTTGTAAATGAGCTAGCATCTCCGCTTGGCCTGTCATTATTCTGCACTCCTGAGCCGACAAGCTAGCTTGCTGAGGGGATATATAGTGAAAGAATAGTGTGGCCTATAGCATTAGCGTGAAGCCACAGGGGACGCAGCTTGAGGCCTTCAGGTTCTGTATCCCACCTCCACTGCCTCCAGAAATCTGTCACAAGCAAACTTAGTCTGAAAAGGAAAAGAAACCTTTAATTCAAGACCTTTCCCACAGTGTTGATTCTATAATCCAAAGATATCCTTTACAACACCATGTATTCTTAAGAAGTCAGATCTACGCAGGGGAGGCGACAAAAAGAAAATATTGCATATATCCAGCAAACAGCAGGGTATGGTAGACTGCTGAGTCTCTGTGGTCATTGTAAAGATGAATTACACCACTGGTTTGACAAATATTAACATTCTTTAACTTAAACTGTGTTTATACACTGCCTGTACAAAAAAACAAGTCATCTCCTGGATTTAACTAAGCAAATAGGTACAAGCCTCCTACTGGATAATTACAGCATGGCTGATTTTCTTTCAGCTGGCGACAAGTTATTTAACCCCAACGGATGCAATGGATAGCTTCTCATTTCTTAAACAACCATGTTGAAAGACACATCCCAGTTGTGGAAAAGATGTTTGTTTAAGAAGGGTCAGATCACTGGCATGCATCAAGCTGAGAAAACATCTGAAGAGATTGCAGAAATAACTAAAATTGGGTTAAGAAATATCCAATTCATCATAAAAATCTGGGAGGATAGTGCAGAGCATCATCTTTGAAGAAGAAATGTGGTCAAAAAAATTGTGAATGATCATCATCGGAAATCACTTAAACGTTTGATTAAATCAAATCGAAGAAAAACACCAGTAGAACTCAGGGCTATGTTTAAAAATTGAAGCAAGAGCATTTCTACACGCACAATATAACAGCAATTCAAGGGATTGGGACTGAACAGCTGTGTAACCAGAAGAAAACCACTAATCAGTGAGGCTAGCCAGAGAAAAGGGCTTCAATTTGCGAGGGAGGATAAAGATTGGACTCTGGAGCAATGGCAGAAGGTCGTGTGGTCTGATGCGTCCAGATTTGCCCTGTTCCAGAGTGAAGGTTGAATCAGAGTAAGAAGAGAGGCAGATGAAGGGATGTAGCCATCATGCCTTGTGTCTACTGTACAAGCCTGTGGGGGCAGTGCTATGATCTGGTGTTGCTGCAGTTGGTCAGGTCTAGGTTTCAGCTACATTATGTGTCCAAAATAGTGAACTCAGATGGCTACTTAAATATACTGAATGACCAGGTTATTTCATCAATGAATTTTTTGTTCCCTGATGGTACGGTAATATTCCAATAAGACAATGCCAGGATTCATCGGGATCAGATTGTGAAAGAGTAGTTCAGGGAGCATGAGACATCATTTTCACACATGGATTGGCCACCACAGAGTCCAGACCTAAACCTTATTGACAATATTGGGGATGTGCTGGAGAAGGCTTCCCATCATCAATACAAGATCTTGGTGAAAAATTAGAGAAACACTGGGTGGAAATAAATATTGTGACGTTGTGGAAGAACAGCAAATCTGATGATGGCACAGGATGCATCTGCAGGAGAGTCAGGTATGATATAAACCACTACCAGAATAACATCGGTAAACTCTCTGGGTAACTAATATACACAAAAACTCAAGGCTAACAGTTCAATGTCCCTTGTATACAGACACATTAGAGCCTGGAATGTGTTCGTGCAGCCATGTTTCTGCATTCTGTTATCTTTTTGAGACCTTGTTAGCACCTCAAGTTAATCCATTTTGTGAGCTAGCAATCTCATGTTTCCCATTGTAACAGTTGGAAGAAGTGGTTCGTATCTCCTCTATTTTTCTCTCTGCCTTAGTCCTGTCCTGTATCCTTTTCACTTTCTTTTATCTTGGCTTTGGAAAGCTTAATCAGTTGATCCCACTGGTAAAAAAAAACTCTTCCATAGACGAGCCATAGAAACTCATCATAACAAGTCCTGAAAAAATTAAAAGCATGTGAAGAAATCACTTGAGCAGCACAGCCTCCAAACCAGCTTGAAAAAAAAAAATTCTTTAAAAACTAACTTGGTGATGATTGTCTTGAAAAAATAATCAGATTTTGTGAAAAAATTTCAACAGTATGACCAGTTTGCTGCTACCATGTCGCGTATGATACAGTGGAATAAAAAATCTGTGTGCCGTAACCAAATGCCAATCCAACAAAATATTAATATAACTTTTTTTTCTTTTTTTCTGTGGCGACATTTTTTCGGGGGCAGGAATTGTATTTTTCTTGTTTGTGTGTTGTAAGCTGATGTCATTTTTGAGCACAGCTAACAGCAAGCGGCAGAAACACATGTAAAGGTCTACATTGCAGCACAGCTCGTAACATCTGCAGATTATTAAACTCCTTGACAGCAATGCCAAAACTATGATGCATGTGGCACAGGACACACTGATATCCCAGCTAACATTATCCTCTATAGGGAGAAAACATTGATTTTTCTATTCTTATTTCATGAATCCATTAGCACTGATACACAGTGCTCAAGTGGGGGAAAAAGAGAAATTTGCACAAAAACATTGCCTTGTTTAGCAGATCTGAAGTCAATTTGATCAGAAAATAAAAAAAAAAGTAAATCCTAAATCACACGATGCAGTTCTGAAAGATGTGGATTACTTGTTAATGTTCCTTCCTCCCTCGTCTTTGAACAGAAAGAGGGAACAGAGAAAGATACTGGGAGAAGACGAAGAGGCAAAGAGCAGCAGGAGAATGAGCATTCCAACCTCATTTGTATTCGCCCCCATCCAGTTCACTCCAGTTCATTTACATCTCTGCTCCTTCCATAGCAACAGCAGGGGGGCTATCAGGAGCATCTTTGATATAGGTACATGACTCTGAAAAAGATCTTGTCATTTCTCTCTGAATAGATGCCATGAATAAAGAAACTATTTTTCTTCCCTTTCGGTTTAGGTGGGCCTCTTTAAACAGAAATTTACCCTGTCAGAGTCTTCTTTTTATGTAGTTTATTCCTCATCCCTACTAAGCAGTACTTGTGGAGAAAAAGGCTTGCACAGGAAATGCCATGATTACTTAATTTAACCATTTCAGAAAAAAGACAGAACAGCCAAGAATGGTTAATTTATTTTTATGTTCTGTTTTTTTTTTTTTTTTTTTTTTTTTTCATAATCCAAGAATTTAAACAAGCGTGAGGCATCAAGTGCTGCTGCTAGACAAAATAAAAATGTACTGCACCAGCAAGAAAACACAGCCTCATCAAATTCCATATATACTTGTATGTAAATCAACCTTTAGGACTAATTAAGCTCTATGGGGCTCATCAAGGTCATAAATCCCCTTTTTTTTCATAATGCATTATTGACATCACATCATCTGCACATGTTGGCTAACTGCACTCACGCAAGCGCACAGTGTCATCTCACCGTCTAATATCGGATAGCCCTGGGGCCAGGCAGTGTGTACAGGGGGAGTGAAAAAGAGAGAGAGTTCTTTTTAGGTCACCAAAAAAAAAAGCAAGGACATCTTGTGGTAATGAAATGGCTGCGGTGACCGTCAAGCAGTAAATTTTGTCTCATGGTCCCTAACAAATGGTCACAGGTACATCTCAATGTTAAATTACCAGACATTTTGACATTATCAAGGCAAGGTTAAGGCTTTGGGCTCATTTTTATTATCACAGTGCTGAGGTTAAATCAATGCAATTCAAAAATTGCAAGCTGTAAACATTCACTACTAAATTATGGAATAATAGTTTTAAGCAGTGATTTTTCTTTACATATAAATGAAGCACACTTTGAAAGTGAGCTGACAGTACTATAAATCTGTGGACTGATCCTATGAATCATTCTCAAGGAAAAATAATATAGGACAGCCCCTGCTAAAAACCATGTGCTTTTTAGCAACACCAGTCTCTTTGAATCTCACTACTCCTTATCAGTGACCGTTTTTTAAATATTAACTGATTCAGAGTTTAAATGTAATAAGGAGGTGCATCTTTCCTTTCCTTTGACAGAGTCTTTCAGACAGCATTTGATCTGTGTTCGTCAGCTCTGTTCTCCATCATTTCCACAGTTTGCATTAAAAATAATGAAAACAATGGACTGAGATACATCGGGTACTCGAGACTTCAGTCTCTGCTCCAATGAAGCGTTTGATGCTCCTCGATTCAATAAAGAAGTGTTCCCTGAATGGGTCACCAGTGGCAGTACACACAAATGGGAAGGGTCCATCTGCTTGGTTTGCATTCCCAGAGTGCTCTTCCTCAAGCAGCCCACAGCAGTGGTTCCTCTTCCTGTAAGACTCTGCTCTCATGTGTATGCATTTGTGCCACATTATTCAGCTAGTGCTTCAACTGACCCCCACCTGGCATTTAAATTCCCTGACCAACAGGGTAGTCATGCCCTGATGACACGACTGCTGCTCCAGCTGAATTCTTTATGCAGCCCTTATTCAGACTCCACCACAGACTTGCTGCCTTCCAGGTTTGGCAGATTGTTATTTGACACAATTCTATTCAACTTAAGATACACTGAATGAGGCATTCAAGGTTCTTCACAACTATAGAGTGCTTATCTGATGAATGCAAAACAAGGGAAGCCATACATATATTCAAATATGTTTTTAATTAAGAATTTCTTTTAAATGTTCTATAGATTTCATCTGATTCAAGGACTTTCAATCATGATATTTAAAAAAAAGAAGAAATTTCAAATTGAAACTTACTTTGCTACATTTCAAGGATTTATTGGATGCTATTCATTATAATTGAGAGGCTGAATAATATCTTGATGGCCCTTCATTTCATATGTATTTTTCCCTCTGGTGAGCTGATTGTTGTGAGCATCAAAAGAAAGCCTCCCCCTTTCTTAAAGAAACTTTCAGATTTTGGATTAACCTCCTCTAAACTGAATCCACAGTGTAAGCCTTCTTCCTAACATTCTCACTCCACCATCTGTTTCCTGCCCTCACACATGTCACAGCAGGAGCACTTTGAAGTTCTCATTTAAGGATTTGTCAGATGTCTCACATGCTTATCAGGATTAATTATTGCTTGTTGGCTATTTCTAAATAATTTGAGGGTTTGGAGGGAAGGGCCGCGTGTCTGATGGAAATTAGGGAACGACAGCAACAATTAAGCAGAAACAACAGTCAAGATGAGTTGTGTCAGTGTTAAACAAAACAGACTAATACACAAAAAGAGCCTCACTCAAAATGACTTATTTAATTTGTTATTGATCGCTAACTCTTCAAGTCATCATTTACTCAAGAATGGGGGCTTAAAAGGAGAGGTCCGACGCCTGGACATACAAAAGCACTCAGGGGTCATTATGACTCACAAGGTCAAAAGCTGAGTAACTTGGGGTCAAGTCATAGTGGCAGAGCACAAACGGCTTGAACTGGCATATGTTTATTTTGACGGCAAGTAAACCAACATGCCAGGACATTTTTAATTCTAAAAAAGAAACCACACACAAAAAAATCGGTTATAGGTTGAGGAATTTCTTGTCTTCTGACCACAGCATATTTTTGCAACCTCAGTTAAAGTCAGTTTTAGACAAGCGGCATAGCTATAAAGAAAGGTTTACAAGTCCTTTGAACAAACAAGAAAAAAACACTAAATGTACCATTTAAACTCTGAGTTAACAAGCTTCATAAATGGGAATTTAGAGCTGTTTGAAAAGGTCCTGGTTTTAAATCCTTTATATTTACGGACATAGTCGTCCCCCCCACCCCACACCCCCTTTACAGGAGCCTCCTCTGGATTTATGGCTGCACTAAATCAGGACTGAAAGCAAGAGGACAAAAGGGATTCTACTAAAGGCAAGAAGGGACATCTTACATCGGACTCTTGAGAGTAAACTGTAAAATCTGTGAACCCATTGGGTATATTATGCTCTCTTAACAGACTTTGTCATTATATGTCCTGCAGTTGGTCTCTTTTGCATGAAAGCTTTCATGAAATAGACTTGGTTTCTGTAACAGCAAGTCTCGAACTCACAGAAAAAGTCAAAGTCTGTAAAAATCTCTTGTGAAAAGGGGGATTTTGGCATGCTGTGATCCATGTGACCTAAACACTGTAGTCTAATCACCTTAAAATTCCACAGTATTACAGTAGCAAACAGGAAACAAAGCTACATTTGCCCTTTGACCAGCTGAGCTGCTTCATTTGTCAAGCGCGAGGTGTACATGCTGCATCCTGTTTGAAATATCATCTACGCTGGATAATCAAAAACATTCTCTTCATCCGCCCCTTCCAGACAGCACTTCATCAGTAGTCCTTGCATGAAGTCTGTCTGCAGTCCTTGATGTCCACTACTCAGGCTTTAGCAACACAAAAATATTAAAACACTTACGGGCCTGTGCTATTTTATATTGCGGTATCATACAAACAGCTTTAGGTCTTTTTACAATGCATATTCCTTCATTTGCTGCATATACCAGAACGTTTAACATCAAAATCCTGCAGACAACAAAAGTTTAAGACATAAGCAACAAATATAGAGACCAACAGCAAACAAAAATATAACTTTTTCAAATGGAGGCATATCTCTGACAAATTGAATCCTGCTTATATAGTGATGCGCGCATACCGCTCGTCACATCTGCCACGGTCAGATCAGAGACAACCAACAAAAGCACAAAACAACAAATGCTCCATGAATAATAGGTTTTTGGTCATAGATCACTGCACTGGAGACTGATAAGTCATATTTGTTTTTCCATTTTTGGGATTCAGAGAGGAGACGTTATGGTTTATCAGAGCATGTTTGTAGATTGTTTGGGATATGTTTGTTAAGGACCCGCATGATTCTACCTGGGCAAGAACAAAGTGAGACAAAGCATGACGATAAAATACGAGGGAGATAGGGATATGCGGGAAGATGACTAATCTAGGTTGCTTGGGATCCCACCCAACAAATGTCTCGTGGGGTTTATCCACAAAGATCAGCACAGACAATGATGGGAAAAGGTAGGTTACATGCTAAGTCTGAGACAAAGACATGCTGAAACACACTGCTAAACAGGTCTGGAAACCCAATCAAAGTCCATATGAGGCTAAACGAGTCAAGAAACATGGTCCTTTAATTTTGTGTGAGAATCCTACAAGGCTCATGACAGCCTCCAAACATAAAGATTCTTGTTATGGCCTATAAGGGGTAAAATTCCAACTTCAGAAGAACCTTGAGTGAGAAATTAGAGGACAAACGGCTTCAGGAAATACAGTTTAGTGTCACCTCTATAACTAACATGTGAAGGTGCGGCACTGAAACAAAGCTTTGCTTCTCCCATCTCAACTGCTGCATTAGTGTCACAACTGAGATCTTAGTAAGGGTAATAGATGGCAACTGCAAACAACAAACTAATGATGCTTTCCAAGGTAAACTGTGCATAAATAACCAGAAGAATGTTGATGCAGCAGTTCAAACCCACAGACACCTGAAACAGGCTACTAGAAAGCTGTTAAAAACCTTTGGCAAGGGCAGTGAGTTAGTGATTCAAAGTTTCATTTTAGGTTAGTGGAACATACGCTGACTGCCTCAGAGGCCAGGTGAAGGCGTTGTCTATGTTTATGTGGGTGGAGGAGGGTGGCAAGATGTCAACGCTCTGCCATGCTCATGCATGACAAACACTAACCTGGAGCCAGCTGTGACAAAGCCCTAATCCAGAAAATCCCTCCTTCCTTTGCTGAAAATCCTAATGAGGATTTGAAGTACTCGGCAGGGAGGAGACCCAGGGGCTGTGGTTACACCTTGCCACTGCTTGCTCTCCCAGTCATTGTCTCCTTATCTCCTTATTGGCCAAGCCTGGCTGGCGATGAAAGAGACATGACAGCATGGTGGGCCTACGTACACAGACCCCACGCCTGCCTGGCTCCACGGGAAGCCAGATCTTGCAGTCTGCCACAAACACCCAGGATGAGATCAAGCAAGTGGTAGAAAGACTAAACCAACCGGAGTTGTTTAAGACGTGCAATAAACTAAAGTTCTGCCGCTTAGCCTTAGTAGTTCTGGTGCTTCGACATAAAAGTAAAAAAATAAAACTTTAGCTTAAGAGTTCAAACAGGACTACGACTTGATGTGGTTCCACAAAGCTTTTTTTAAAAAGAAGTGTTTTGATTTTTTTTTAAATCATATACATATGTGTAGTTGACTGAACCTAAAGCAAGTTGTGTCATAGATACATAATCTTTACCTCTGAAGAACCAGTTTATGGTAGATAGTTTATGGTAGATAATTACTGTGTTTTCATGCTCTTTATTAGTTGAAGTGAAAGAAAGAAAGAAAGAAAGAAAGAAAGAAAGAAAGAAAGAAAGAAAGAAAGAAAGAAAGAAAGAAAGACCATCAATATTACCAATATACTTTGCTTTTGAGAAAAGTTGGACTGGAACGTCACTGGTAAGAACTGGATCCTGTTCTTGCAGGTTCTGGCTCATGTTAAGCCCGGGGCTTTTACGACCAGTAATTACATTTCAGAACACCTCAATTGTCTATTTCACTCCATTGACTTTGAGATGGTTTAAGAATCTTCCTGTTCCCCTTCATGTGTTACAATACGAGGACTTTTAAAGGTGCCCTTCCCCGTTGCCTTTGAAAGGAGAAAAAAAAGTACTTCAAACATTTTAAGCTTTGAGGAGAAACAATGGTGAAGTTTCAGGGTGTGTGGAAAGACACTAATTCTCTGGGTCAGGCTTGTTCGTACAGGTTTTGCCACTGAAACACAGCTTTTATATTACGGTGGGCTAACAACATGCAATCAAAAGAAAAATGATGTATATTGCCCAGATGAAAACTCTAACTGACCCACTGAATGTTTTTTTTTTTATTGTTTTGCTTGTATCACACTATGGAACATGATCTCTCACAAGCTTTACAGAATATGAACCAATGCCACATGACACGAGGAAAAAACCCTCAGTCCTTACTCTGTCAACACAGTTACTTTAAATTCTCAGTGGCTCACATTTGTCTGGTCATTTCAAGAAAGTCACTATCTCAAAAGGACTTGTCTGTACCAGTGAAATGCTACAAAAACACATTTCATACATTGTATCCTAGGTACTCTGCTAAGCAGGTTGTGAACGTTAACCCCCCATACATCCTGACACAGAATCCATGGTCTGCTCTCTGTCTGCCTCATCATAATTCCAACAATCTTTGGGGAAGCTTTTGAAGAGAGCATGTGCCTGAGCTAGGTGTGAATTGTTATTCTCTCGCTGATACATGCAAATCCTTGCAACCCCACCAGACTTGACTAAATTATTTTGGAAAACATGTGAGCCAGTTTAAATCATGTCTTGCAAGGGTAAATCATTGCTTTTTTTTTCTTTCTTTTCATTATCTTTTATTTTCCAAAGGAAAAAAAATTATTTCTTAAATTATACCTTCAGTTCATTTCTGCTGGGTTGCTATGGTGACATCGACAAGGGGACATCAGTAGGACAGAGGGAAATAAACCTGCTGACGATCACTGCGAATGCCAGAGGGCAAACGTGTGTTGATGCAAAACAATACCCATCACATATATGAGATACACTAAGACATCTGGACTGATACCACCAACCTTAAAACGGTCATTTTTTTGTTAACTTAATCTATAAATACATGATTGAGGTAATAACTCATCTAACTGCTTAAACATAGACTAAGCTCTTGGCAAATTTTGAAAAACCAGAAAAGTGCTGTTTTTACCAGAATAAATAACAACAATAACAACACTGAGGCAATTAACAACATAATTAACTAAGTGCCACATGTTTCTGATGCTGGCTGAGTTCACTGAAAAAGAAGACAATAAGAAGGCTAAAAAATGGTCCTCTGCAAAAGGTATCTTATTTCCTAAAATGGATATCTAACAAAGTGATTATAACAACTAAGTGATACTACAAACCTACTATTTATTACAGTTGTCACTTTGTATACATTAATAGGATTTTTCTTGGCTCAGAATGTGCCTTTTGGGAGTGACTAAGCACAGTAAGCACGCTTGGTTTGCTTACAGCACAGGAAATGAGTCAATGTGGTACTTATGTCACTGTAATATTTGCATTTTTGCATTTAAAGTGTTATTAAGTCCCAACCTTATATATATATATATATATATATATATATATATATACACTAGCAACAAATCTAGCAACATTTCCTGGTTTTACTGGAGACTTTCAAGGGGCTGACGTGAAAGCATGTATAGTTTACTCTTCTCAATGAGCACTGGGTGCTTCAGCAGGCCCCTCCCCCTTACAAAAGAACACACAAGGAGCTTGGTCCTCATGCAGCACCCAGCTCTGAGCTGCAGTCGATGCAGGACATGTTCACCTCTGCTCTATGACCAGACTGAAAGTGAAACACGCACAGCTCACACTCTGATCCCACCCTGGTTTTCCATCACATTTTAATGGCCATTAATAACGAGTGTGGATGAAAATTAAAAAGTTAAAAGTACTGTAACATGTTGCAGACTCTTAATTAGAGAACAGCCAGAACTGCAAGTTAAAGGACTCAAAATGAGACTTTAACTTTACATCTGGTGAATTTTGGCCAGGGATATTTTTTATTTCCTAACCCTTCATACTGTTTTGAATTGAAATGCAATTAAATGTATTTTTCAAGATATTACTAGAGCTTGAGTTTACAATATTAATGTCTGTGTCTATTATTTGATTCTATTGTTCAGCCACTAAAAGGTCGTAAAAATAAAAAAGTAGCTTTTTTTATTTTTATATATATATATATCCCTATTTTAAGTAAATAAAAGAGAACACGGCAGAACACACCATCAATGCAAGCAGATCTGTAAACATGATACTAAACTATAATTCAAAAGCTGCACTGAGTGTATCTGCAGCAGAACTCCCCTTAGTCCCATGTGTGAGATACACATCTGGCTTACAAGGGCACACCACCAATTCACTACTTCACATCCATGTATTTAGAGGACTTCAAATGGCAGACTTGGAAATATTTTTCTATATCAATTCAATCAAGTCCATCATAGTTTTCTTAAGTCTTTCTTTACTTTGGGAATCTCCCTTCAGAACTATAGCAGGACAATACACAATGATCTTAACAGGTTGGGTAATTTGTTTTGTCTTGGATAAGCTTCATGTCTCTAAAAACCTGTAGCTGCATACTGCATACTACAGAATAAACATTTAAATTGAAGATAAAAGAAAACGACATTAGAATCCCAGATAATAGTTGGTCTCATATATTCCGTGATTACAATGTCACTATTATAATGAGGCCCTTCTAGGCTTTTGCTGGAATTTAGATACTGGAGAAGAGGTGGCTCAAAAGCATGCTTTTCAAATAATCATTTTATGCAAATTGATCTGTATTATAACAGAATAATTCATATACCTGCTGCAGTGGAACCATGACTGTAAACAATATTGCTGTTCAGAAGGTGTTCACAAAAGGAACTGACATCATACTGGTAATGTATTAATATATTATCATTTAGCACTTAAAAGAATTTAACATCAGAGTATAACATGGTTAATTTTATATCATCAGTTTTAAAAGCTCTTGGCCTCGGGTTATATATAAATATATATTTAAACATAGTTTCATTAAAATAATAATAACAGATTTCAGTTTCAGAAACGAATGCTACTGAAAGTGAATTAATATGTTGCTGATGCAAACAAGCAACTTATCAGGGTTAAAATGGCAGTAAAATAAGAAAGAAAAAATGGGAAAGAGGAGATGAATGGCTTGAAATGCTGAGGGTGAGTTGAGCAAACAGAACAGACACTCGTGGACATGAGTCAAACCAGTGGAGTCAAAGTGGAGGACGTATTGAAGTGTAGGTCAGAGAGGGACACAACACCCTAGAGCTGCAGTATCACTATAAAACAAACTATATGTATTCCTTTAGATGAAAGAGAGAGAGAGAGAGAGAGTGCGAGAGAGAGAACTAATTTTGAACTATTTACAGCATTTCACTAACCCATTTAATTCAATTATAAAAATGCATTAAAAAGATATTAGGAGTTGAGGCAGTTTAATGAAGCATGTTTACTTGAGGATATTGTTTGTAATGAACTGTTTCTGCGCTGATCTTTGTGACTTGGGGGAGGGAGGTGAGGGAGGAGAGGGATACTAGCAAACAAGGGAAGAATGAGAGTGACAAATGTCACAATAATAAATTGGCTTATTCGCATAGGGTTGTTTATCCTGTCTTTTTATTAGAACATGGTATTTCCCCCTGTGCTTACTCATGGTTTGCCCAGAGGAGGGTTTATACCACCTATTACCTCTGAACCACATGAATTCTTGTTACTCATAAAGCCAGTAGTATCACATCCCCTTAGGTACATGTCCATTGAATGGACATTAAAGGTACGCAGTGTAGCATTGACTTGCAATCCAGCTAGCAAAAACAGCCAAGTAAATTCCAAAGAGCATCAGAATCCAGTCCTAAATCCTAAATCCAGTCATCCAGCACAATGTTATGCACCTCTAGTCTTGTGGTTAAACACTAATATGTGCTGGATTTGGTTAGTGAGATGTGGCTTGGACAAGTAACTCTTGTGGTTACAATATAACAGAGAAAGATTTAATCAAAAGTAAATGAAGTATGGCTATAAGACACTCAAGCCTTACATTTTTCGAAGTGTGAAATCGGTGTGTGCCTGCCATAACACAGAACATTTAAAGTGACGCATTTACAAACGGATCCAGCTCTGATGCCACTGGGAACAACTGACGCTTTCAAGCAGAAAATCTCAGACAAATCACAATTTACCAACTAATGAAACCACTCTACATTATCCCCCATCTGTCTGTGCTCATTGTCCTCAAAACTGCATTAGTGGCACAAGTGGTGCCTGAACACAGAGGAGCAAGTTTAGCTTAGGTCACAATTTTAATATTTGTGCTATTTTCATAAGTGAAGACAGAAGAAGGGGGGGAAATTTGGGGCTTTCAGGGAAGCCTTAAATACCACCTCTTCAAAAGATACTAAAAAAAAATCCTGGCATAACGATTCACTATGTTTCAGGGAAACAAGCAAAAGCAACACTTTCATATAAACTTACCTTCTGTAGAGTGTACTTGGGCCAGAGTGATAAGAAACCAGCAGAAGGTTTGTAGTTTCCACAGGGAGCATGCCATGGTGCCAGGTATTGATGGTTTGTGGCAGGTATGTGTTGTAACTAACAGGTTCTGATTAAAAAAGTCCAAGCCAACTGGTCTCGGTGATGCTCATCATTGATCCTTTCACCTGTGAAGTAGACCAAAAGAAACATTCACTTCAGCTATGAAATTTATTCCATGTGTGAGCTCTGCCCCAGTGCTATTTGATGAAGGAAGTCACCCGGTAACCCTCGCATCACAAGGCACCTGATGTTGCATATACATTCCACTACAGAAATGTGACAAACCTTAAGCTGTGAAATGCTACAAACCCACGCAAATCACTGAAATGAGCCCAGAGGGTCAATAATCCTGAGGCGGGAAATCCCTTAATGGCAGCTGCATGTTAACCATTTCACTAGCAGGGTGGGGGGAGCATAGTGGGACCATCGATGTATTCGAACAGATGTGGCCCGTCCGATCCAAAACTACGAAATTTCTAACTTCATGTCTATTTTTCGAAAAAAAATTGTTACTTTAAGACTAGATTATAAAAATTTACCTGAGTACACTTTAAATTTTTGAACCACAGTTTAACCTCTAGTAAAAGAGACTTAACAAGAGTACCACAGCTTAACCTCTAGTAAAAGAGACTTAACAAGAGTAACACTCCTTCAGTTTGACTGATATCTTGTATTTCTTTCCACCCTCATGCCCAGGCCAAACAAATAAACACTGCCAAACAAATGGTCACTTCTCTGTGTTGTGACTGACCACAAACCACCTTATCTCTCCCGCCCTTCTCTTACATCTCTCCAAACCAGGACTCCTCTCTCCCCACCTCATCCATACCTGTCTCTGCAGTATCAGTCTGAAAGTTTGTTTTGCTCTCTTTCGCTACAAAAGCAAATGGCCTCCTCCCTGTCATGGATACAGTGCTGGAGAAGTGCAGGGTGAAACCTAATGCCTACCTGCGCGCCCAGGCATGCGTTTCACACCACTAACGGCTCCCTTTTGTCTGTGTGTTTATACTGTTGGGTTAAGCTCAGCTCGCTCACTCCCATGAACCATTAGCACATTCACCATGGGATATGGCATCACTCTGGCAACAAGGCACATAGGACCCCATTAGAAACTGTTTTCTTTCTTCTTTTTTAGCACATTCAAAAACAACATTCCATTTTTTTTCTGGCTGCAGCCAGTGATTGTTAGTTAAGATTCAAGGGACTGAATGTTATCCGTCATACTAGAAGCTAACAAGAAAACTCAACTGTAAAAACTGGAATTCTGTTTATCATGTATGGCCAGAACTGCACAAATCAGCTTCAGCCTCCTCCACGCTGGACGATAACCACTGCCTGAAGGGTCTTTGATCTATCTCATCTGAGTTCTCAGACAGTGTAATAATTTACCACCAAGAAAACATGTGGAGCGCACACATTAGCCAACAAAGTTATAATTAAAGCTGCCATAATCAGCTCATCTGGTCTGACATTGTTCCTCACCTGAGACCTCTAATTTTAGAGTCATTTAAAAGAGGTTAACAGGAGCAGAACACACACACAGCTACAGTGTGTTGAGTTTCAATGGAATAATGTGCAGTCGTGATGCTTGACGAATGAAAGTTGATCAGTGAGACCAAACATCTTGGATTCCCACAAAACCCTACCCCCTTGTTTTTTTTTTATCAGTGCATGCAGCACCAATTAAGTTTATCAGGCAAGCGGCTTCCGCCTACACTCAGGGCCGTACAGTATAATGAGACCTTAAGCTGATTGTCTCCATGATAAAGCTTTATACTGAGCATATAGGCTTAAGAATCTTCAGCTGTGCGCACAAAGTCTTAGCGCTTGCTGTTTTGTCCACCTATGAAAGACATTACTTTGATCACACATACCTTTACATTTACTGAGATGTGAATAATGATAATCCCATTCAATCATTACACTGTCATGCACAAAGGGGATAGACTGAAAATTCAGTTTAACTAAGGTGTTTACTTGGTTCACAGGTTCCCCACTAATATACACATAATTCACTTGGGTGATTAATGACTAAATTAATGTCAAGACGGAGGTAGTCTATATGCAAATTGAAATGAGAAGTATAATAGGAAAATGGAGAGACATCTTTGGTGTTAATGGTTTCTAAAATCATCATTTTACAAAGCAGATTCACACAGGCGCTAACCCTTGAGGTGTTACCCGTAACATTTAGTCATTTAATTGATTTAGAGTTACAACTAACATAGGGATGCCGGTAATTTTCTTTTTCTTTTTTCATAGCATTAAAAGCATTGTCACTCTTTCTACCATTCCCATTTTGTACCTCATTCATTCCACAAACGCTGCTGTGCATGCACACATTCCTGCCAAAATGTTATTTCAAAAAGCGGTGCAGCACGTACTCTGTTTCCGCCCCTGATGCAAATAAGTTAACCTAGTTACAGTTTCCTAACTTAAGTAACGATTGCATGGCCTGCTGCGGTTGTAAGTGAGTTACTGAAGTGTTTGTAAACACAGCTGAGATTAACTCAGGTGCACCCAAACTTGCTTGAACATAAAGAGAGAACACTTAGAAGTCCTTTGCTAAATCTGCAGCTGCTTTCTTATCAGCTCGATTATTATCTCAAGGTTATATGAGCGCAGTAATTACTTCCAGAAAGGGTTGAAAACACACATTTCGGTATTTTTCTGTATGATTGGTTTGGTGGCTGAACGTGTGTGTGCTTATATGTAAATAAGCTTAGTTGAAAATAGTATTGAAGTAGTACGATTATTCTTCCTTCCTTGTCATCACTGCATAGTATAAATTAAAGGTAGCACGATCAACAGGCCTCGTGTCAGAATGTGAAGACAAAACACAAGGTGCCTTTAACAGTTTTGCTTTCAAGGCAGTGGAGACCCCCTGCCACGAAAAACATGCAGGATGTAGATTCCTAGTACATGGGGATGGGTGTTCTGCAAATCAATGATAACAGTCCTATACTTTAATATATTTTGTATCATGCTGTGAGTGTTTAACATGCTGAGACACCAAAGGCGCAGACTAGAGGGAGACTGCCTGACTGCCGTTCTCCTCATTAAATGAGCTGAGGTCTCCCCTCTCAGCTGGGGGTTTCTTTTTGTCTCTCCGCCTTCTAACAGAAACAGCCAGCAATGCCACCTTGGCTGTTTTATTGCACAGGCTTCGATTTGGGTGCGATCACAGAACAAGTTTTCCTCTCTGTAACAATGTGTTGCTGTGGGGTTTGCATGTAGTGATGTACTGAGAAGGAATCGACACTGGTTAATCCATTAAACACATGACTGCTCCAAGATTCTGTGAATTTTAAGCACTGACTGACAAAATGTCAGCTGGCATTAAACTGTTATGGCTAAATGTAAAGTCACCACAGACAGATGTTTAAGTATCCTGAGAAATGGAGAAGCCGCAGGGGTGTGGGCCCACAAGCTTTAAACATATGTGCGCTCCACATCCTAGCTATACAACAGAATGTTTTCTAATCAACAACCGAGTGTCAAAATTGTAAAATGAGGGAGCAGTTGGTCTTCTTAAGGAAAAGAAAATAAAAGATTTAGTAACCAGGAGGAAAGGGGTTATTAGAGGGGAGGGGAGGAGGGTTGAATTAGGACAGTTTGAAATTTAAATGCAGTGGGGGTCTGAAAACAAGAGGCAGATGTGAAAAGAATGTTGGGCTTCTTAGACAAAGCTCCTGGTTGTCCCTTTCTTGCTGTAAGAGGGCCACGGGAGAATAGAGGAAGAGTTGGGCTATTCTATAAAACAAGGTCTGAGAGAATGGAAGGGAACCTAGAATAAAGAACTTAAGCGGGGGGAAGGGGGACTCGAGTTACAATAAAAGACTGACAGCTTGCAAGTCTTGCTTGACCCTTGAATTAGCCCCTAAGCTTTCAACAATCTTCAAGAAAGAGTTGGGATGTTAATTGTCACTGAACATCACAGGGATGCAAAGGAAAGGGAAATGTGGGGCCAGAGATTCACTGAAATGTAAATCCAAACCAACATACCACCACATGTTGAACTAGGAATACATATCCTCATACAGGAATTCATACACACCATAACAGTCCTGTTATCTCTGTTGCCTTTGTCGTCTTGGTTTTTTTTTTTATTTTTTTTTTCAGAGTAAAGGGGGGGTTATACCTGGGGATGGAGGACTCAGTCCAAAAATTCTCAGACTAAACTGTGGAGGAAATATATTCCCAAAAGCAATTGGGTTCCTGCTTTGACATTGCTGAAGATGTACAATTTGCAAAGGAAAATCAGAAAATTCTCACTCCAGTGTGGAGAGATTGGACTGGTGATCAGATGAGTCGGAAGCCCCACTGAGTCAGATATAGGGCATGGAAGAATCAGAGGCTGACCCCTCTGCTGAGGGAATGATTGAGAGCAGCACAGGGCCAAAGGAGCTGAGTGACACCCAACCAAACTCTGTGTGACTGCTGATGCTCCAAACGCAGGCCCTGACCCTGACAGGAGCCAAGCCAGTGAAATACCAGGTCAAACATGCATGGTGCGCAACAAGACGGCTCATCAGGGATAGGGTACAATGGGTAAAAGATGGCTGAAGGAGTGGAGGAGTTTAAAAAAAAAACAAAAGAATTTTTCTCTTTTTTTCTTTTAATTAAGAAAGAAAAAAACTGCATAACCCATCATTTTAGATGGTAAATCTATTATAACCAGACAGTTGCTCCACCGGGACGTCTCAGCATCCCTTTTAGTTACACTGGCTCACAGTCGCTTCTGGTTTTCAGGTACTAACAAGCCCATTTCATCATCTGAGACCACATAAAAATGATATTTTTTACATAGGGGTTCATGTTGTTTGGATTAAATGAATCATAACCTGCCTCTGATGCAAGGTATGCTTCTTCAGAGCAGCAAGCTACAGTCAGAGCGTGTGACATAAGCGTGGTGCTTGTCATGCTCACTGCTCTCAGTGTTTCCGCTATTCATCATTTTTATGAGCCACTCAATTAATCGATCTGAGCACTCCCCACTGGTCAGGCTACTAAACTAAGCAATCACAGGCCCAAATCCTGAAATATTCAAGAACAGTGGTGTTTCATCAGCCTAAAAAAACAACAAAAAAAAAACAAACAAAAAATTGTCAAAAACATTCATGAGGCGGTTAAACATATGAGAAACTTGTTTATCGATTTCCTTATTTAGTAATGTCAACACACAACAAGTTTCAGAGTCTCATATGTTATTTTCCACACACTCAATGCTATCTCCTTTTTCTTGAATATATATTTAATCCGTAGCCTCATAATCACTTTAGCAAAGCAACAGAAATCCTATTAGAGCTTAAAGATACCTACACCTGTCTGTCCACATGGATTATAGCCTGATGATTTGCCACGGTAACAAAGTTTTAATACAGGTCCCATACATTTTTTGTTCTAATTTTGATGTTTTACGGGGAAGTGAAGTGGATTATCTCGAATGAAATTTCAAAATGTCATTTCCACTTGCTGATAGCACAAAACTATTCCTTTCAGGTCTGTTGAGATAAGAATGATTCAGCTAGGACTGTTAAATGGTGTCTTTGCCAAATGTCCCTCCGCTTAGGAATTAATAGGCTGACATTAATACAGCAAGATAAATGGGCAGGTCAGGAATGGGAGCCCTGCCATTATATGGGCATCTCATGGTGATAGTACCTGCCAATCAAGTCCAATAAGTCCTTGACACACCATGATTCACCTTGAAAGAACCAAAGCAGATGCAGTATGTAGTGTATGGTCCTCTGTCCAGAAATTCAATCCAATTAGTATGTGCACATAAATACTTTCCAGGGTTGATGCCCAGAGAACACATCAGGACACCATAAAAGACACATTTGTTGTGTGATCCAGTGTGCTGTGGTAAAATTAGTCAAAACAAATAGTGGATTATACAAAATGAGCTCGGCATTTGTCCCAGATACACTTTCCCAAATTCGTCTTCTCAATTTCAGCTTGAGTTCATCATTGTTTCATTTCTGCAAAAAAAATTAAAAAAATAAATAAATAAACAAATAAATGAGCCATGCAGGGAAGGTAAAGCAAATACTACACTCACAGTGGCCGGATTGCAACTAAAGAAAAAAGGGGAAATTAGTTCTTTGGGGTCACAATCATTGAAAACACTCTCTCATTCTACTCATTCTGTGTAACTCACCCTGATGCCACTCATCTAACACAACATGTTTGTTTTACAGAAAAGGGACCACGACTATTTGGAAAAGCCCAATTTTATTCTATGAAATTAATGTGATGTGTTTAACCAGATATGCACCAGTAAGCAGCCTTTTTACCCCCCCTCATATTGAGCAGCTGAATGGTTAAAAATCCAGCTCTATCCTTTTTATTATGGACATCACCATCAATAATGCACCGTGGTCATGAGGCGTTATTAAACAGGATTATTAATTTTTCAGGTAGTGGGAAGCAACACAAAACATGACAAAGGTAATGGAGAAGATGACTTATGAGCAACATATTTAAAATCTGAACCAAGCAACTGCATAATTTTTACTCATTCCAAGAGTCCAAAAGCCTGAATTGTCCAAAAACCCGACCAGTGTATTTAATCTTAACATTTTCTCAATATCTCTCTGAAAAAAAAAATGTTTCAAAACGTACTTAAAAAATGTCTTAACTACACACAATTGCAGAGCAGTAATTGTCTGCTCTGGAAGGGTAGGTATTTAGGTTTTTGAGGGGTGCAATTTATTTTTTTCTAGATTAAAGACATCACACATGATGTGGCCAAAATTGGCTCAGTGTCTAATTGAGGCTTTTAACCTTTCTATGCCTCAGAGGAAGGACAAATGGAGCCCAAAATAAAGGACGCTGCATAATCTCAGTTGTCACTAAAACAGGAAGCTGCACAAGGACCTTACCCTTTCAGCAACGGCAGTATTGTACAAATTATTTCTGTGGTGGAGTAGATGCTCCGTAGCCTACTTGCACATTTCTATCCCAGCACGGCTGTATCTATTTTCAGTCTTAAAAGATGGCATGAATGCCTTTGTCAGACAGGGGAAGCGGCGTATGTCAAGCTAAAACAAGGTATAGCACTGTGTCTTGTCAGGAAGCTCAGACAAAAGAAGGTGGGTGTAGTCTTTCCTGAATGCAATCACTTGTCAGCCCTAAATCTTCACTCAGTGCTGCCCTGGCAGGTAATGGTGCTTGTTAAATCAGATGAAGGGATATTTGGCCTTTTTTTTTTTTCTCAAAGACACAGAAAATGTCTAAAATGCAATTTGCTGCTGCTCAAAAGCGAATGCTTCACTTGCTCCACAGCACAATAACATGAAATATTCTCTTCAATAAAAATGAAAAGAGGTTAAAACTGGGTGGGAAGAAAGGAAAGCATCTAATATTGCATGTATACATAGCACCAAGGCAAGAGAGAGTAATTTAAGTTGCTTTGAATTTTCAGGCCGCTTCATTAGATTTCTTTTGCAGCCCCGGTGTCACTACTCCTTGCCCTCTCCCCACTTTCAGCTGTGAAAGGGAGAGGACAGTTTTGGGGCTGAGCCTTCTCCACAGTGCTAATTTGCATAACATCAGCACTGTGAGGGGGATTGTGATGCAAACAAGCTCAGATTGGCTCATTCCATCCCCCAATTTTAATAACTAAGGTGCAATAGGTTCATTCCTGCCTGCTCACTGTTCAAAGGACCAGCCCTCTTTGGGACTGAGAGGCAGAGTAGATTTTTCAAATATAGGAAAATACGAAGTTTTAGCTACAGTTTGGATGAGAGGCGCCATCGAAGAACACTTGCTGTAGCTTACATTCAGCAGATGAGAGTAACACTGCTGGGCTTGCTTTTGCCCAAATCTAAACATATGGCATGCCACAGGAGACAGATGATAAAACAGTAGATGTTCGTTATGGGCGAAAATATCTCTTTTCAAGGATGTTGCACCACTCCCAACTGACCATGATTCAGGCTTGACATGATTAAAAAAAAAAAAAAAATATGTAAATGGATCTCTGGCTTATGTTATCGTCCCCTGCCACCCCCAGTCGGACAGCAGATACAGCAATCACTGCTTCCACACCTTGTGTATGTTGAATATGTGTTTGCTCCTTTGTGATAACAAAATGGAGGGAGGGAAACAAACAAGGCTTTCTTTTGTTGTACTTTTTTTTCTTCTTCTTTTTCCCTATGAATACCTGGACCAAAGTCAAAGAATCTAAAGACACAAGGAGGGAGCGCGGGGAGATACAGGAGACTGTCAAGCAGACTGCGATAAAACCTTCACTGGGAAATTATCTCCCTGTCATAAGACCTTCCTGTTTTGAATACCAAAGGGATACATATTCCCAAACAAATTGTGAGAGGCTCACCAATTTTGTGCTCTGCCTAACGATAGCAGATTGCAGCGCAGGTCGCACCTTTGAACCACTGCGCTGGAAGTAGCATGAAGCAGAGATTTTAATCTGCATATGTCTGCATAGGTAATCCACAGCAGTGTAATTGCTACAGTTTAAGTTACACACAGTAATAACAGGGGTATAAGACTCACTATGAATATGAAGTGAGTGTGATAAGAAAGTCCCACAGTGAAAGAGAAGGTAGTGCTTTGATAAGGGCCCTTCCTGGAGAGGATTTTTTTTTTTCCTCATAACAACAACAGATCAACACAGGTTGTTTCTTAAAATGATTCAACATTCTTTAACTAAGCTGTGTAAATGGAAGGATTCATTTCACTAAGACAGATGGAGGATGTTCATACCATAAAATATATATATATATATATATATATATATATATATATATATATATATATATATATTTTTTTTTTTTTTTTTTTTTTTTTTTTTTCCTGAATCAGTAACATCACCAGCGTTACACCTGTTTTTCTGTCTAATGTTACATCGTAAGACAAACATGTCCAACTTTTAGGATCTGAAAAAAGGTCTGCATTCACACAATTACAATACAAGCTTTAAGCGAAACATCGTTTTGGAAGGAAATGCAAAAAAAAAAAAAAATAATAATAATAATCTGTTACCGAAAACATGAAAGTAGCAGCTAGTTAACTGTGAGCAGGTGCAACCTAACACTTCTCACTGTGGACAGCAATTGCGTGTTTTTCAACACTGCAAAAACAAAGAATATTAGTGAGGACATAATGATTTAAATGGTGAAAAATTAAAATCGAACCATATAACAACAGTCTTGGATCACTCTTCATCGTTTAGTGAAATGCTATTGAGCCAAAAATGAGTAGAAAGTGTGGATTACAACCGGCGATAAACTCTAACTTCAAAAGAAAGCTGTTTGCTCATAGCCAATAAATATTCCCTTTTGTCCTGTGAATATATTTTTTCTCTCATCCTTTTATGTTTTATACACTAAAATATCTACAACAACAATCCTACTTCTTCTGTTTGAGGCTGTTTCTGCTCTAATTGCCAGAACGTTGTTATTGAAACATCATTGCACATTTCTGTCTTGACGCAAAATCTTCTGTTTCAGCTGATATACCAAATATGCACCAGACTTCAGAAAAATATCCTCACTGTCCCCAAGTAACGTTGGCCCCTTCCCACTTTACACTGCCTCTATTAGGCACAGGATCCTTTCAGGTAAGAAAATAAAAGATCCTTTTTTTAGGACTTTTCTGTAGGCATCGTGGGGTCTGCAGCATTCACCATTTCTGGATTGGTGGACTCGGCTGTGGTGTCTGGTAACTATGTTTTAGAACCAGTTTTAAGAGCACATTAATCTTTCTAAAACCATGCTAAACATTGAAATAAAACATGCATATATTTAGAGATGTGTCCTCCTGCACTAGAGAGTAAACTTTTCCATCCGTTAGGCAGGTCTCGGCCTCTACGAGCTGAAGCTCCTTGCCTGCCCTCGGGCCGGGCTGATGGTAATGGCTGCAGGAGCCGCATCCTGTCAGCTCACTCCAGAGCCACTAGTAATCAGCTCAGGCTGATGAATGACGGAAACTCCACTGGCTCCACTTTTTTTTTTTTTTTTTTTTCCAACAACAAAAATGCACACGTTTCTGTCTCCCCTCCCTAAGCGTTTAACTGTCCTCTTTACACTGCTTTTTCTTTTCCACAATTCCATCAACTACTAGAGAATAGCTCTCATCACACGGGTTCAGCTGCTGATGCTGAAGCTAAAAATGATAAGTGTTGCCAGGCACAGATGCAGTTTTGTAGCTTTCTCTGAGCTCTCTGTCGGGTCAACATTTAACCTTGCTTTCATGGCCTTTCATATCATTATTGGGTGATACATAAGAACACATATGTTTGCAACAACGCGCCCACTGCTGTTTGGTTTGGGAGAATAAGATGTTACATTAGCAAGCCGATGTGGCTTTAAGATAATTTAACAATTTTTTTTTTCCTTTTTCTCCAAAATGTTTTGTTACGTCTGGCAGAAATTACTCTAAAAATGGATTAACTCTATTAAATAATTCAGACTTATAACTTGAAAAAATTTTTTTCATTAAATACATTTAACTACAAATAAATCCAAGACTTTTACTTGCAGAGTGCTGCTTGTTGAGACCAAGTCAACCACTATTAATTAATTTATTTCATTTTCAGATGGATAACCCAAGTCTCACATGATCTTTAATGGGCTGAAAACTGTCATATTTCTCAAGCTACATAATTATTTAACACAGCAGACTACCTGAAAAACCAAATATAACATATCTAAAGAGAAGGTGCAAAATTAAATCAGACATTCTTAATACCTGAAATTCACAGATTTCAACCTTACTCATGCTTTTTAATAAAACCATGATGCAAAATAAGTGTTTGATATCAGCCCTAAACATTAAAGCCACACCAGCAATGTGTCAAATCTAACTTGCGGCTATTTGCTTCTCCACATTTCGCTCACAGCAATAACCCATCAAATGTGAAGTAGACCCCACAGTTCCCACACTCATCTTAATTACTAAAACCAGTTTGCTTAGGACTGACTAGCTGATTTAGACAAACAGGTTGGCTTAATGGATAAAGCAGTCAGAGTATGTGTGATTTATAGCAGAATTCACACCAGCAGAGCTGCCTCACACCTCATTTAGAAGGAGGCATGATGAATTATTAGGGCAGTTTGTATGTATTTTTCCTGTGCCTGGCAAAGTAGAGAGGGAAGCACTGAGGTGTCAATATTAAGCTTTCCAAATTTCATTATAAATACATAAATAATTTGACATCTCCATCCACACACACTCACATACATACTGAAGGGCAACTTAACTGCAGTATTTAAGATGTTCATCACCTCTTCCCCACAGCAGTGAGAGGAGGAGTTGGATCCAACAGGCTGAAGTGAATGCCAGGCCTGGCACAGCTGTACAAGCAAAGCTGTAAAAAGAAGTCACCGGCCACTGTCGCTCAATCTGTGTTAATCCCACACTATCTGCATGCACGTCAGCCCCACTCCTCATGTCCCTGCATTGCTTTTCACACTCCTAAGTTCAATTTGGCAGGAAAGTGGACATGTTGCATCACCTCTCCTGGCTGAAAATCCTTTTGGTATGTCCCCCCCTCCCTCCCAATAATCTTCTTTTTTTCTCTCTGAGACAGAATGATGGTGTGTTATCACGCACAATTCGGGCAGCTATTTTCTGCAACATGTCTGTTGCCTCTTGTTTTTTCTTTCAGGTTTTTAGTCGGTGCAAAAATTAAGGTTTACTTCTGTGTTTTTTTTTAAGCTGCATTCCTGCAACGTGACTTTTAACAGCAAATGAGAACATGTGAGATTTAAAAGCCTTTAATGCTCCTGAATCTCTTCTTAGCCGATCAGATCATCTTCTGAATGACTTCAATACGCAAGCAGCAACATGTGTGTGTGCTTTCATTTACGTTATTCTGGGAGATCTTGCGCCTACATTGCATCCATGACTGTCACTGTAGGTGGACAAATGCACTAAAAGACTTTACAGTGTTAGTCAAGTTTTACTAAGAGGCCGCTCTTAAACCTCACAATGTTTTACAGACAGAATCTCACATCCAAGCTCCAACAAAACCAAATCCTGGTCCGCAGGGCAGGATTTTTACTGTAACATCTTTTTTCGGGGACTGACATTTTGTCCTCTGTTTTCAAGCGCTTTCCCAAAAAGCCCCTCTCCCGTTGACCCAAGCTGAGACCGTTGCCTCTGGCTTGTCACGGAGAAAGAAGCGATGCGGCTCTGTGGGCAACAGAGAGGGAAGCTCTGTACTGAGACAGCAGCAGGTGCAGCTGTGACAGTTGCCGTGTTGTTGCTAGCCCCACACTGTAGTCAAGATGAGGTTCACAGATGTAGCCACTCAGTGCAGAGGTTTATTGGCTGCCTGAAACAATGCATCTCTGTCAAGAACAACTCCTCCTAAGGCCAACAAGGTCAATTCTGCTGCACAGCAACACAATCAAAGCTCCCCTTGCTCTGCCAAGAAACACAAGCACCAATCTGAATAAATATTATTATTATTATTATTATTATTATTATTATTATTATTGTTATTATTATAGATAAATAAATGCAATCCTAATGCTAATTATATATAATTTTATAATTAGAACAGATTTTGTACTCATTTTTGTGGTACTGTATTGTCACTGTGTGAAAGCCCATTTACGATTAATTATTGCCAGACTTCTCTGCAACCATGCTACTTATGATAACAAAGCACCATCGAAGGGTGCCCTTTACCCTATGTGACTCTCCCAGGACATGCATTTCAGTCACACACTTTTCTTTCTTTCTTTCCTTTTCTTTTATTTTTTTTAGCAGAAAAAGTAAACCTGACTCTTTCCTTCGACTGTGGAGGCAGACCACCAGTCCAGTCCAACACAATGTTTTGTTGAATCTCCCAGTAGTGAAGATCTGAGATAATATGACTTTTGTTTTCCAGTAAAGCACCCAGTCTCTGCTTGCTCAATTACTGGAAGGAGCTTCAATGAGGGCGGTTAAATCATTTGCAGAGACATTATCTACGCAGAGAGAGAAAGACTGAGAAGAAGAGGCAAGAGGAGGGGGAGAAGGAGACGAGAGCAGACACAGGGGCCAAACTTTAGTTTAGAGAGGAAACAGAAACATTTCTGCGGACCACACACGGAGGGTACTGAGTGGCTGAGAGCAGCAGGAATTCATAATTCACTGCAAGAAATTAATACACTAACACAGTCGGCTCTGTTCCGATGCCAAAAACCACATAACAGGATAAATTTGTTTTTATTACAGGTGGTGATGAATATCTATGTATACTATTAAAATATACAAAGAATTTCTGCGTGAACCACCACCTAACTTCATGCTTCCTCTCATATGTCGCCTGCAAACAACCAGCTCTCAAGTACTCATTTGTCAGCGTGAACAATCATTAAGTGATAATTTGATTGTTTTTTCAACCTCAACTGTGTTTGATGTCTCTGGCGTGGTGGCAATTGAGCTGACAATTATTTTGTTGATTAGCTTACTTTTTAGCAACTTACCATGTCTGTGATATTCCTCTGAAACTCCCAGACCAGACGCTCAACTCCATCTGACTTGGCAGCTACATTACGAGAACAAAGCTTTCACACTTCCCAGCTAAATACTGTACAATAAACTATCATTTATCAGAGCCTCAGACTTCCAACGCAAAAGAAACATCAAATTAAGTGATGTGAAGTGATGCACTCATGTGTAAACCTAAAACAAATATTCAATGTTATTAATGTATCTTGGCAGGATTTCAACCACCAGTCAAGAACAATGTGTTTGGGAGTGTATTTACTTACAGGTCACACCTACAGCTTGGCTTTATAATCTAGTGGATTTGATAAAATAGGTCGATGTTACTTTTTTAAAAATGCATCCCAGTCCCAAACCATCACACTAGAAGATATTGATTGAATTTTTCTGAATTCCCTTTCTGAATATCAATACATAGAAACTAGTGTGAGCAAAACACTGATGTCTTAAAGCCTTTTCTTCACCCAGGTTTTATCTTCTGGAACAGATACAATTGCTTGTCTTTTAGAGGCGCAGTCTGCACTTAAACGCTAAATAGTTCAGTAACTCCAAAAACAAAAGAAAGAAAAAAAAATGGTGTGTAACTCACTTGATTTAAAATACAACCCAATAAAGATGCATAAGAAATAAAAAGGAAAGAGTGCTTCTTACCAGGTTTGTACTTCTGGAAGAATGAAGACTGAAGCCACTGAGCAATGCCCACATCCCCACATCAAATTGTTTTGGAAAAAAAAAATTAAACAGCCATAAAGAGCAAAACTTTTCTCGCTTCCAATAAATCACAATTGACAACAGCAGCCTATATAGGAAGAATATATTGCTCTGGCATGTTTACTTGCATCAGCCCGAAATAACAGCCCTGTCTTGTTGGAAAGGGGGGCTTTTAAGTGTGGATGTGCCTCGCTCTCCTATAATCCAGCAGAGACATTACTCCTTCCCCTGGCAGACGTCCGCAGATCCCCCCTGTCTCCCAGCCAGGCCTTGCTCTCCGCTGCTATGGCAGAGCCGCAATAACTGGTGTTTGCTCAGAGCCTTGCCTCCCAGGTTCTCCTCTGTCACACTGAAATTGAATATTTTCCCAAATACTGTTGCAGCTGTGCACAGATAAGGACAAGTCCTGTTCACATGGCACAAAGAAGTAGACAGGGTCTGAGTGTGGGAGTGTGTTTAAGATCATGTGTGTGTGTTTTTGTTTTATTTTTTATTATTTTATTTTCTTACCTTTTTTGAATCACAATTTGGATAAATGTCGGAAATTAAAAGGAAGTATGATTTTTTTTTTCCAAAATTATATTAAAGATTAAATTTCCGAATTTCAAATTTGCTTCAGAATTATTACGAAAATTTCTAAGTGATAAAATATAACAACTTGAAATTTTAACTCTTTAAAAATATGAATAAATGTTCATAATGATAATAATAAAAAAAAAATCCCACAGTGCTAATAAGTTCCCCTTTTTGATCCAAAATCTTGTACTACTATGCCTTGGGAATGACCTAAACACACTTTGATGATAACACACACACACACACACACACACACACACACACATAAGTATTTTCTAAATTATGTAAAATATTTAAGTAACTATAGTAAACCAGGTCAATGTGTTACACCAAACCTTTTTATAAGCAGTTCTCAAGAGTTTTTACAACCCATTCTGCACTATTATTTATTTCCTTTTTTCTTCCAAGAGAAGCTCAAAATGAGGGAAGCATTGCAAAAGGCATGCCAGATAAGCTCTGGGAGACTGCCACTTAACTGGTGCTCAGAAACCCTACATGCAAGTCATCGGCTAATAGCCGTGTTGTTTCTTGTCACCGGACTTTGAATCGAGACTTACTTTCCACCGCTATGTCCTTGCAGAGTAATGTTCTGCTAGGAAATTATTTAGGCAGGCAGAAAGTTTCACCTGCCATGTCGGGGGGCACCGATCTCCCGCTGCACCAGAGGCCTTTGGCAAGTGGAAACAAATGTTTCACAAAATGGCAGGGAGGGGAACACATTGGCACACAGCGTTTTACTGATTGCCAATCGTAAAATAAAATCAGTCATGAAAAGGGAGGTATTCTGGCCCAGCAAAGGCCTGCACGTTACATCAAATTTGCTATAGCTTTCTTTTACAGCCTTGTTTATTCCCTTTAATGGTGAGCAGTTATCCGCACAGTATGACTCCATGTAGGTGGTTTAGCAACAGAAAAGATTGCATCTGAAAACACAAACCCACAATTTACACGCCAAATAAGCAACGGGATGTAAATCTAAATGCTTTAACTCCCTGCAATCCTCTTCTGCTGACACACTCACAATATCCACCACTTTTAAGGTTCTGCAAAGGAGCAACTAACATCATTTTGGACAAACTGCAACTTGAAAATAGTTTCTGTCTATTGACTGTGATGCTCATGAAGGACAAAAAAGACAGAGTTGAATTTGGTGGTGCTCACTGTGGATAAAAGCACAGCACCGTTGCAGTGTTTCACTGCCACAAAAAAATCCATTCAGCCACAACGCAATCTTTAAAGCAGTCATATTGACTCGTCAACTGCTGCTCTCGGAAAAGACAACAGGCTCGCATCCACACTTGTGAGAGACTGCGACACAAAAACAAAGTGAGCAAATCTACTGGCCATTGTGTTTGGGCTCATTTTGAATTTAATCAATAACAAATTACCTTAATAAAGCCAGAGTGGAGCTGCCTGGCTTGCTGGTATAATTAATCTGGAAAGGCTGTGAATGCTGCGTTACACATCCGTTTCATGCACAAGTCAAACATCCACAGATTGTGCAAAACCTCAGCGAGGAGAAACATCCCAGCAGTGAATGAATAAAACAGGCGTAATGTCAAAAATTGTTGATGCAATCACACCCACTCACCCGTTCCCACCCAGTGGCTTCATAGTCTCAAGTTCTGTGACAGTGGTAATATATAAAGTTGAGAACAGAGAGGTATAAAGCACAGTCTCGCTCAAACCTATATAGAACTGCTCTGAGCTGTATTGATCCGCAAGTAGAGCTGAACGCACAAGCACAGTGAGGCTATCTGGTGCTCTAGCAGATCAAGAGCAGCTGCAGTTCTTTGAAACCGGACGCACTTCCACTGAAACATGGCTACAGACTGAAAAAGGTATTCTCGTGCCAGCCTCAGTGGTAAAATGCTCATAATGGCATGCCCGAGTTTAAGATATCAAGCAGCAAGACATCCGAGAAGACCTTTCCGTTCTTTCAAATGCAAGTAGATTGCATTATTTCCTTTGGGTGATGATAGAGCGGATTCTCAGATGCTAACGTTGAAACAAAACTAAAGTTTGTTAGTGTTATCATTAAAATTGTGAAAAGACAAATTACATATTTAGGTTGCTTTTATGGCTAGGAACTTCTTTTTTTCTCCAAATACCTTCATTACAATATTTACTCTCTATGAGTGCGAATTATTTTTGTTTTGTGAGAAAGCTTTAGCATATTCTTACACAACAACAAGCAAAGACATACAAGTGAGTTATACACAAGATCTCAGGGCTGTGTCTGAAATGAGGGGGGAGGAACAAGTTTTTCAGTTTCACTAACACACTCTTTCTGAAGCCTCTCGGGCTCAGCCAAAACCAGTGGCAGAAAATACAACTCCTTCCATTGTGTAAGGACTCCAGTCACTTTGATATGGTAATATGTCCCTTCCTAACAGCTGGAATTTGCACTTGCATCAATTTCTTTTTTTTTTTTCTTTTTTTTTAACACAAACACGTGAAAATTAGGTCCTTCCATTAAAAAAAAAACTTGAATGAGCAGTGAGGCTTCTGGAGCCTGATAAAAGAACCATTCCCTTTTTGTGTGCCTGAACAATCACATTGTTATGTATGATGAGGGATATACAACCACTTTATCCTCTAAACATTTATTCTTGTTTTTTCTCATCTCTGGAATACACTTTCAGAGAATCCCTGCCTAATGATTCAGGTTAATTTATGCTTTTAAATTATATATATATATATATATATATATATATATATATATATATATATATATATATATATGTGTGTATATAAAGAACCCAACAAAAGTCTTACAGTGACATTATGTCCTACTAATTAACTGCTAATAAAGTGTGGTTCAGAGCTATTAAAGAATCACACGAGACACGTTCATGGACCTTAATCCAGGCAGGATTTCGTAGCTCTAGCTTCTCTCCTGAGATCAGATCTTAAACCAGAAAAAAAGAAAAGAAAAAGAACTTGGGGCATGGGAAGATCGGACTAAATTCATCCCAATTTACAGATCGATCCGTAAAGATTGCTGCTCTGCTCCAGGCTGCCTTGCATCATTGGCTGGCCGAGCAAAGATAGGACACACCGCGTGTGCGCGTCTGCTGCCTACTCTTAACACATGGTTGACAAGACACGTTCGGAATCGGTAGGCCTAAATAATACATGTGCAGTAAAAGGATCTAATTTTACAGCAACTCTGTGACGACTAAGTTTGAAGTAGCCATTTTTTTTACCTTTTCTTATTTATGTTTGAGTTTTTATTTGTTCCTTTTGTAGATTTCCACGTCACTTGTGCCCAACTGCATCAGAAGCTAAATGCGTCCAAAATTAATTATTACATTTGTAAGCGACACTTGAAAGATTTTTTTCCTTCCTTTCCTTTCCTGTTCTTTTTTTTTTTTTTTTTTTTCTGTCTTTCTTTTGCACAAACAACCTAACCCCAATTATAATGGATTAGCTTGTGAATGCTCTCAATAATCACGCAGTCATCGCGTCTCAGGTCACAGCCTCCCAGCATTGCTAAATCCCTATTCAAACCAACAAGACCATCAGTAGATTCAAAACCCTCTTTGACCAATACCACCACAAACTCCATCTCAGACTTTTGGAGGCATACATTCCAATTAAATGGTGCTTTGCATGTTCTGGTTCATCAAAATGTGCTGCGCCCCCACTTTGAAATACTTTCCATTCAGACAAACTCACCAGCCAAACAAATCAATCCACATCTGGTTACGTTTTGATTAACCTCTTTTCAATTAACCACGGTCCCCGTCGGACGATTTCAATCACAAACAAGGATGTTCTGGTTTTAAGGCTCATTCATTGTTCAAACTTAATTATGTTTGCTCTCATACAATTTGGATTTGTTTAGGCCTACTTTGTGGGGGAAGTTTTTGCCAAAATGCACTAGCCTATAAAAATGATAAATGTTTTGGTATTATTTAAAATTAGTCCCAGATGCATTTTTGACCGAGAAAGACGTGAAAAGTTAACACTCCGCAGCAACATGTCAAGGAAGTACTGCTGAGACTGCTTTTTAAAGTAGGCTAGTGGTAATGTGCAGAAAAACTTACCTTTCTTGAAAAGCAGTGGAGCCCAGAAAAAAGGGCAAAATGAAGACAGTAAAGCAAGAAAGTTGAATACAAAAAAAAAATAAATAAAAATGTCAGATTGTGGAAAGACAGTCTGATTGGAGCTCCTCTGCATGGAAGCGAGTGAGTCTGCAGGTCTGAGGCATGCTCCCCTTATCTGGGACATAGGCTGGCTATCAGGCGACAGGTCCCCCTCTCAGCCCGTACGCTCTCCTGCACCGGACAGACACTTCCATCGCATGCAAGGTGTTGCTCTGCGCTCAGTCCTAACTCATCAACACCTCACGTTAGAGGCGACTCATCTATTCTCGGCGCTCCTGTGCGCATTCAGTTCCGAAGCAGCAACAGCATACAACAAGAGCAGCTCGGGGACCAAAACAAAACACAAAAAGCTAAATAAAAAAGACTGAGAGGGACAACACTGAGTTGAGTATTTTTGTCAGTCTGGTGAAGGGCAGATGACGAAAACGCTACTTATAGCGGCCGATGCTGCTCTCCTGGCTCCTCTGAATCAGACTGTGGAGACTGGGCAAGTTTCAGCGGCTCGCCTCTGGAAGAGATCCCGCTCACAGTGTTGAGACACTTGGTGGAAGCAGCGCGGAGCGGGCTTCCAGCAAACAGCGCCAGTGCAGTGCGGAGCAGGCTGCCGTCTGCAGGAGCCGTCTGAGCGGAGGACTCCACTAAAACCTGACATGGACTCCCAATTCCACGATGACTCGGAGTCCAGACCTGTGCAAGGGGCTAATCACATCAAGTTATTATCATGCCTGGCAGGACTCAGCTAAGCATTTTTTTTTTGTTTTTCTTTTTTTCTGCCCCACAAAGAGAAGATTCAGCTACATCATACAGATAAGGAGGACGTTATCAATATACCCCCCTTCATTTTTGCCCCCTTCTGTGCTCTGAGATGCAATGCTGCCTTCCTTTTGGGTATGAGAGGCCCACTCTGTCACAGTAGGCAGCACAGTCTATTCAACCAATGACAGAGGACTCATTCTACTGTAATACTACCAAGCTTCAAAAGGAACATGGAAGCATGGACGTACAGACCAGACAGAGCTCCTTCCCCACACACACACATACACATTCAGACTGGCCCCACAGGGTAACAAACTGGCCCAAGAGGTTGTCGTCAAGCTTCTCCTGCCTTGTGGATCCAAGCAGTTCTTTTTTTTTTCTTTCCTTTTTTTAAAATCTAAAATGTCTTGGGCTGCATGAGTTGCCTTTTTGCTTGTAAATAAATAAATATATAAATAAATAAATCACATTTTATTTTTACATGATTCATGATGCCATTCAGCTGTGAAAGGAATCTTATCAGTCTGTTGTGAGTTTGCATTGTTTCCTCTTTACCGTGTGCAGTATGTTATGGGAATGCATGAATAATGCAGGTAATTACAGTTAATCTTGCACAGGATTTCTGAGGGCTGTTAACTTTGACAAAAGTCTGAGCTTCAACGTATGATCTGAATTTTTACTAACTCCCAAAAAAAAATATTTTCTGTAAGTTAACGGTTGTTTTTCTTAATATCAAGGCCCCTGTCTTTTAACAAATAATGTAGGTGTATCAGAAATGTGCACATCACTAGTGTTTCATGTTTGTCTCTGCATTTTGTGAATACTCAAAGCATGCTACGATCTGGTGAAAGAATTCTCCCCAGAAACATCAAGCAGGACGTAGCTACACACCTGGTTTCAATAAAAACTGTCTTTCAAAGACTTTAGGGAAAATATAAGGTTGAGTCATGCTTGCCAGGTGAAGGTGAACACGGGAGAGGGGCAGACTTATGTTTTCATAAGCATAATTTTACATAATAATATGGCCATTTTTGCAAGGGACAAAAAAAAAAAAAAAAAAGAGAAAACAGATGTAATAAAAGGTCACCCAGTGACAGCTATACATATCTGGAGAAATGTTTATTTATAAGCCAAGACTCAAAACACATGTGGCTGCTCTGGCTGCAACAGCTTTAACTACCATTTAGCATGGATTAATTTGAATATGTTTCCTCAGATTGTCAACAGAGGGCATAAGATTTATATTGCAATTTCTCTGGATGTACATCAGCAGATGAGGAGTAATTTACCAACATGAATTACAGTGTTGATAATTCTTTTTATTCTTTTTTAATTGTAGACCATTTGGAGAAGGCAGGACTCAAACATGTGCATTTTTTCCTTTGTTTTGAGCCATAGCAGTTACACAAAATGTAATCATGTATTACAAAAGGTGCTACAAAAAATGTACATCATCTTGCTAAATGATGCATGATGACTAGTCTTCTTTACACAGCCCAAAAACACTCATATGGAAAACAAAGTCATAATAATCAAAACATTTAATGTTGTGGACAATCTACAAATACTGGAAAGTGTTGTGTCAGAGTAAAGATGTGACTGGTGTTTTTCTATTTTCATAAGTTGTAATGCATAGCAGATGCTTCAGACAAACCTAAGTCATCCACGGTGAGAATAAACATGCAGCCCCATTCCCCATGTGCCTCCGAATGTGCTTCTTAACCTTCAATTGTTCCCCTAACAATGCTTATTGGGTCTTCCCCAAAATATTTGAACATGATTGACATCTCAGGCACACATGACCAGTCACAAGACTGCTGGTGACCCAGACAAATCTCCGTCCTTTCATTACATGGGACAAAGATTTAGACAGGTTATGCTTCAGAGCACAAATAACAAGCAACATCTAACCTTAATCACTCATTTGTGTCAGTATGTGTCGCACACTGTCTTAATCATCGCATTTCATTTCATTTTACAGGTTTTACCAGCAGAAATCTGCAAAACATTTGGTAAATGCAAATGTTCTTCTTGTTCATTCAGGTAATCTCATCAAGGAGGCATCTAGTTAGTCCAAAATTTATTCTGCACAGTTACAATGAAGAACTAGAAGTAATGCAAGAAGGTGCTGATCCTAGCATCATGGATTCAAATATGGGAACACAAAAAATAAAAAGACAGACACATGCCTACAGGAGAGTTATGGCAAGTTATTGAAGATGCACTGAGAAACTTTCATTCCAAATAGCTTTAAAAATGCTGTGTGAAGTGAACATTGAAGAATTGATCCTGTTTAAAAGCAAGGCTGGTCAAACCAAAGTTGATGATAAATAAAACTAATCATGTCAATATCATATAGGTATTTATTTGTGATAAGCACTTTTGTTGCTGGCGCAACCGAAATAGTTGTTTTCTCCTGTAAACTTACTGACTTTTTATGTAACAAATAATTCAGAGTTCAGATTAAAGAATCAGCTTGAGGTAGACAAAGTGGACTGGACTTCCTATTTACTCCTTGTTTCATCTCCTTTAACCACTATTGATGAAAAGTTCAAAGCGAAACTCGCGCATAAGAACTATGAACCAGCGATGTGGCCTTCCCTGCTTCGTTTGCATGAATCTGTTCCAAATCAAGCGAAACTCCTCCACACTCAGAATTTTCCCATCAGTTTTGTCAAGCTAGCCGCAGTGGTTTCCTTGGATATCAAACTCTTGGAGTAGACTCGTAATCAAAGAGAGTCTCCCTACACAGTGGAGTCTCGGTTAATATTTATATAGCCATGGGCAACCATACAGCTTGTAGTTTTGGCTTCACATACTGCTGCACTTTATGAAGCTACCCAGCTTCTGCAGTGGTAAAACCAGGCACACAACATGGATTATAAAGGATTCTTTTTGCTCTGTCTCCCTGTCTTTTAAAAAGATTTCATTGAGTATGATGTTAAATGATCAGTGAAAATAAACTGAAAGTTTAATTTAAAGTTTAAATTATATATATATATATATATATATATATATATATATATATATATATATATATATACATATGTATAAAAACAAGTTTTGTGATTGGAAAATGATGGAATATTGCTTTAGCCAACTTTATGTTGCTGAGTGCAAAATGATGCTCTGACAGTATTTTGCTTTATAGAGTAAGCAATTAAATGGATCTATTTATCTTTTTGAGTACCTTGCTGTTTGAGTTGATTAATAAAGGATAGCTTAGCACATGTTAATGCTAAATTGTTTTTATACCCTTTTAATTTGCTTATTGACAGCTGATTAATCCTGTGAGTGTTTTCTTTTCTTAAGGATCATAGTTTGTGTTGAACATAATATCAGAGGGGTATTTACACCAGCATGTACCTGAACACCAAATCAATAACAAATGAATGAGTATGACTATCTCATGCCTTTTTAAATCAATACACTTTTTTTTTTCCACAAGCTGAGGTAATCAACTTCTGTCTAAATGAAAGTCAACATGCTTGTGCTGAGAGCTGGCATGCCAAGTAAAAATATCATCAAGTTCCACAGAAAGATCTCATCATTCTACTCAAATTTCAGGTATTTAATCACTCCGTCTGTTCAGAAAATGCTGCTATAGTCAGCCCCCCTTAACAAGCCAAGGACTTATAATTGACCAAGCAGACAGGAAGCAATTAAAAAGAAGTCAAACACATGAGGGGCTTTGAGATCAAATTTTAGAAAAAAAAAAAAAAAAACCCATGAGCCAGTGTAGGCATGTTGGGCTCTGGATTGCACAACTGTCAAATAAGTTGAATTTTAAAAGACCGCACTACATAAACAAATCATTTTAAAGAAAACTGTGTCATGGTGTAAACATTAAAGAATCTTAGTGCCCCTTAAACTTTGTTCTATAATCAAACCTTTTCAAAAATACACTTTCATGTATAAAATTGCCTTTTCGCTCTTTCTAAGGTTTGATGTATGGGACACATGTTGGTTTAAATAAGCACAAGGGAGCAACAGATATAGGTGAACAATCTCTACTCAAATGTTTTATATGGAAACTTAGTCAAGTGGAAACAGATGTGCGTCACTGGTGACCTATAAAAAATGATATATGGTCACCAGTAATATGGTTCAGCAGAGGCCAGCACTTCCAATTTGCTTCACTTCGCCGTACGGTACTCTGTGCTGTGTAAATGTGGACGTATTTTTCAAACAAAAGATGTAGCATTTTGCACTGTGAACCCTGCATGTGTTCAGTAAACTTTGCAATGACTCAGTTGAAAGAAAAACATATTGAATCATGATTGCAACACATTTGAAACCAAAGGATTTCTGTCAAGTGCAGTTTTTATCCCAATACTAATTCACAAAGTTCATTTTATTTATTGTGACAGCACGTGATATTTCCATGTCCACTTTTAAATTGTTCAAGGAATTTTGAAGTATCTGATTAATCCAAGATATTTCCCAGCTTTACCCCACATATTAGAAAATAATTTTTATTATTGTGCAAATGGGAAAAATAAAATATGCATGATTCTTTCTTGGAAATGATTCATGACATTATGAACTCTAGAATTATAACTTAAACCACTGTGAACTTTTAGCCTTTTCCGTGTATTTTCCTTGAAACTGGTCAGAAACTCGGAGTTCCCACTTCAAATCAGCAGTACAATTTAGAACAAAACAGCTATTCTGTAATCCCAGCTCTTCCTGTGTCTGCTGAAAGAACAAGAGAGCACTCATGAAGTCAAAGAGTAGGTCAGTGTAAGAGCAGACAGCAAGAAAAGTATGTTTTACCTGGATGGACAATAAGAAAAATCAACTTTATTAGTGAACTGTGCAGAGGATAATCTGTCGGCTTTAATACCCTTCACTATGAGCTGAAAACGCCTGCAATTGTTCTCGCTAATGAAGATGAATACTATACTGCAAAGACAGAGGAAAATATGTGACCTCACCAGTCCCTTCAGAGGTCAATAATCTTTTATAGTAATTGCCTGAAATTTTAATTGAAGCAAAATCTTACTTAGGCATTCATCATTGTGGACAGACATTCCTCCTTTCAATTTTGCATTCCGATTAATTCTGCTAATTTAAAAGTAACTGCTTTGTGCCGGTATAAAGGAACACAATTATAAGTTTTAAATACATATAGCTTATTTCCATAAAACATTACCGTTCTAAATACGGAGGCTGCTCAGCAAAGCATTAAAAAAGTCAAAATTTATGCCAGCTCCTTCTGTAGATGCTTAAACCTATTACCAAGTCAACAACAATCGCCAAGGGTTTTTTTTTTCAATCTGGCAAAACTTTTAGATACGACTAAACAAATTGCTCTGCAAGGCTGATTACTTTTTCCTCAAGGTGCATGTCTAGCCACACTCTTCAGGAAGTGCAGGCTGTGATGATGTGTGAGGCCGTATGTAAATGCTGCCAGTAACAAAAGCCTTTCTTTTAATGCCCATTCCTTGAGAGGTCTAGAACGACACCCATCACAATCATTTGACTAGACTGTCTATTAAGTCAAATTAGTCCAAATGAAATCTCCCAAGCCAGTCAAATAGTTTACTTAATTAGTGGTGTGTTCTTCCTGCCACACAGAAGAAGAGACGAATCCAATGGGTGAAAAAGACGAGGAAAGGAAGGGTAACTCTAATTTCGGAGGACAATGAACTAAATTGTGCTGTCCCAGTTTCTCAAGAAATACTTTGTAATCATGGTTAATTATTGTTGCATGGTAAAGAGGGAATGAACAATAGTCGTGTGAGACTTTCTTTGAGATTGCAAAATGAAAAGATCCTACGAGAAATGTGCAGAAAGTTCCATTACCGAGGCTGCTTACATGCAGTTACCAAATCACTGCATAATAATCATTTAGACTGTTACATGTCTAAATGCTGTCTGTTCAACAGTTTTATCAATAGGTGCACAACACATATGTCAATGTGCTGCACAAGATTCAATGTAACACTATGTTATGCAATATTAAAATACTTTTATTTGCAAAGGTCTTGCATGCATTAAAAGCAAAATTACATCTAAACATTAATGTATAACCAATATTTGTGCCAAAAGGTATTGAAAATTACCCAAATAAATAGTTGTTTGTACTCTTTTATTACGTTGTCATATAGTACGGTATATATGCCAAATATTCACGTGTAAAGTGGGTATATAGGTGAAGGGGAAATATCTGAGAATCCAGAGCAGAAGTAGTGAAATGATGAGAAACAGCAAAGCTCTATAATATAGTTATCAATGCTGATGGTTTTTATAGGGAGTTTCTGGCTACCTGAAACACTCTTTACCAGTGTTTGTTCTCTCACATTCTTTGACCTGCTTGATGCATTGACTTTTCTCTTGAGTCTTTGTTATAAACTCAGTGTGGGAGTTCTTTTTCACAAATATTCTCCACGACAAACCTTTTAGAGGAAAATCAAATAACCTTTACAAAATAAAAAAAAAAAACAAAAAAAAAAACACATCCACTTGGATTGGACTGCTTTTGGCAGTTCCATGAAGGCTAACTCAAATTTGTCTGCATTAGTACTCACCAAAGAGAAGAAACAAGGCAATGATGTCACGACTACCATAAATACCTTTATGAAGGAAGGAGAACAAATAGGGGTCAGCTTGACAAATGCAATAAATGCTCCACAGGCAAAAGAAAATGGAAAAATGGAAATGTGCAATGGATCCCATCCATATTTCAGATGATGGGATAGGCTTGCCATGTTTAACCTAACACTGGGATGTTTGATTAACTGTGTTAATCATTTCCCATCTGCACTGGGCCCCTGTCTCTCCCTTTTGATTAAATTCTGACTAGTCTTGCATTGTTCATTATGTGTACTTGTCAAATAATTGACTGCTTGCAGGCAAAAGAAAAAGAAGAAGAAAAAAAAAGAATGTATGCCTTTCAGTCTTGATGAGGAAGTGCTTTAATATCATGTCATTCACTTTGCATGCCATGTCCAGGAGATGAGTGGAAGACAAGGGGAGTAGTACCTCACTTGTAGGATGTCAGGGGGGAAAAGGTTATCATTAATTTGGCTCATCTGGTTTTTAACAAGACTTTTCTCTCTGTGGTTTGTGTTCAGGGTCAAATGCAGTGACTCTTGCCACAAGTAATTTAAAGTCTGCATGGATGACACATGACTGGATTTAGTTCATAATGTGAGTTTTGATCATGGTGGTGTGATAGAAAAGGGGTAACATTAATTAAAGTGGCTTTGAAAGGATAATTGCTTTTACATCTTTTAAGCATGTTGGTGGGCACACTTTCCATGTAATTCATTAACCCACAACAACTTTTTGCACGGTTCTTTTATCGCACATACACTGTAATTAGGAACATATGCCACGTGGATTACTGGATAGAGTGATTGAAAAACACTGGCTTACAAAATTTATTCAATTTCAGGTGTCTACTTTTTATATTCAAAACTTACCCTCCTTTCTTAATTACTTAACAAGACAAGTGAATCAAATCATAAAGCTGTCAGCCTTCACTAAGAAGCCAGACCTGCCGTGATAATGATACCTGACTCAAATGACAGCTTCATGCTGTGTAATTCCTAGGGTTAAGGGTGTGTAACTCCAGACTCTTCAGCATCCTCTCTGCTCCTGACTCTTAATAAAGTCTTGTTTGTGTAGACTTATGGAAGAAGGATGGCACTTTGAATGCATACACACCAGACTGACATGCACTCTTTCCCTCCCACATAGGATAAACTGCTACCAAATACGCTTTATGATGAGAACAAGTATAACTGCGCTGAAGTGCATATGGAATAAGACAGTAAGAAGGGTTTACGGTCATGTAAGGCTGCTTTGCAATCCTATTATGAGCTAAGATCACCACATCGGTGTGAATAATTAATTCTCAAAAAGGCTGTTTCCATCCATTTCAGTCAAATCACATCACTGTGGAAGTTAATTTTTCTTTGTATTTCCACTAGAACTGTCTGATCTTGGGCTTTTAATATTATGGCTCCCTATTGTCACCACCCTACTTAGTCAATTCCACAAAAGAAGCTGGATTTAATTAAACAACTACTTGTGGATTTCATCTTAAAAGCTATGGCAACAACTTAACATCCCTTGCCAGGCTGCGGTGTTGTACTACAGAACATGTCATTGCTTCTCAGTTTTACTCAAGCTGCAGCCACAGAGATCACAGAATTCATTTTCACATAGAAAGTAGTGCATTCTAGGGGTAATGATGTGTTGTTCACAGAAAAACAACCAATAATTTCATTCTTGTTATTTGTCCATATAGGAGGAGGGTTTCAGACACTATTAGACCTAAAAGTGAAAGTAACATCCATAGTTTTAAACCAGACAGACCTTTTTAGAAATGTTCTTGTATTGTACAACGTGTCTGTGCAGGAGGTTCTCTCCAAATTACTAGTGAACTTATAGGTCACTGGTTTTTCATGGTAAACATAAGCTGTTGGGATTGGTTTCAGGAGCTTTCCCACCATCTCTCCGAGGTGGCAAGAGCTCAGCCACTGCTGCATTCTTGTGTGTCTTACCATTAAGACCCAGTGAATACCTTGGTGACAATGGTCATGTGGTCAATAAGGAGGAGGCAGTGGAAACAGCTCAGACTTTGGGCAAAGGGTGAGCACTGGAATGGACTCATTAAGTCACAGCTGTTGTGTTTGGAACAATGAGGCTAGGACTCTTCTTAAACCTTCCCAGCACCAAAACATTAAAACATTAAAACATTCAGCTGGAGATGGACTGTTGAGTAGGGGGAAAGAATAAAATGGTTGAAGCTTGCCAGAAGGCAATCTTAGCATGGTCCCCAAGAACTTAGTAAATATTTATATATACAGTTTATTTTTGTTTCCATTATAGAGATAAATGTGATAAAATGGGAAAGCCTTAATTTAAATGGTGTACACTTGTTGTGCGTACAGCTACTTTACATCACTAGCAATGGGAAATAAATCTACTACAGTATTCTTTAATTTATTAGTTTTTATTTCTTCAAGCTATTTAGTCCAACTGGTATTATGAAATGATTCAAAGAAAGTTTCCTTTACCATTTACTGTGCCACACCTCATGTTGCCACAGTAAGAGGAAGCCAGTAAAGCAAAGCAGTGACCCCTCTCTGGTCTGGGGGTCTGAAAATTATAATATCTCTCCACTCCTCACAAAGAGGTCCCCTACTGCTGCAGCCTTGCTACTGCAATGCCAACACCATTGCAGTCGATTGGATTATAGAGGCAGCTCACTGTGAGATGGAGCCCGGGCTCACCACCAGTCCCATTTCTCATGTAAATGTCACAACAGGTCATGGTGCCCGACATAATAGACTGGATAGCACCCAGTTAAAGGTTCCTTTGTCTGCAAAATTACAAACTGTGACATCAGTCGGTGAGAATCTTTTTTGTTCACTTTTGTAAAACTCTAAGAGCGCCTGGGAAATAACCAAAGCAGTGAATCCCTGACTTGTGCACTATACCCTGCCAGTTGTTTTCTTGGAGCAGTGAACTCTGGATTTGTTCTTTGTTTCCTTTTTCCTCTCAATCCTGGGGTTGGCAGTGTTTGCTTTGGAGCTGACAGTTGACGTTTTAGGAGTCCGGAAGCTGGCCCACCAGCAGTCATGAAATCTTAACCTGTAACAACAAAGTCCTTGCTTCATTGCATTTACACTCCTGGTAACAATGACAGCTAAAAACATCCTGGCTTGTTAAAATATAAACTAGTATTTCACTCTCATCAGTGTTTACCTTGAAAAGATGAGACATGGAATGTAAATACTGCTGAAGTGGCAGCATAAACAGAGAGAATGAGCTTAGGAAGAACTGGAAGGGCTCAAGCACAGGTCATCACATCTAAGATTTAACACCTTGTCACTTCTGAAGATGTAAGTAACAAAAGCTGGTTTCTAGATAATGGAAGAACTGACTTTTACTTAAATATTTATTTGTGTTTACTGAAGGTGTCTTAATATATTTCTTGTTTCTTTTCAGACAGGTTCATGTGAGATCATGACTGCACATCTTCACATGACCCTTAGTCACTCAAGACCTCTTTCATTAGAGGGCCCAGCTGGATTTTATCACCAGAAGTCACCAGAGCAGTTTTTTCTGTAAATAATGTAATTAAACTCAGTGGTTTCACATGTAATTATCACAACAAAGCCTGGGCCTTGTGAGTGTGCCTACTTTGTTGAAAAAATAAACCACAGTTTGTGTTTATCTTTTTGAATTAGCTGGAACTTACTTTTAAAATTAAGTTGGATCTCTAAGGGTCTTTTTTTGTTAATCATCACAAATCCTCTCTAACACATGCCTTCATGCTTCAGCACATGCCCGTGCTGAAGCCTTTCTAAATCCTCACAAACTTGTAGTTTGTTTAAAGTGTGGGAGGGGGATATGATAAGACATCTCCTGAGAGGTGAGATTCAGCTGCCATTTCAGTAAAGTGCAGTGGTGTGTATTGGTTAAGCTGATATTGGACCATCTCAAATTTGCCTCTTGGTGTCAGATAAGCATACGTTTTCCTCTACCAACTCACTAAACAGCACCCCCACCTACAGCTGTTTCCTTCCCCTGGGAGACTGTAGAGGCCAACTGTGCAGCCACTGAAATGAGCTGCTAATCCCCGTACAGGCTCCCAAGCATATTACAGTGCTTCAAGCTGCTGGTCCATCTACCACTGTGTGAGCTTGTGCTATTAGTTTGTATGCATGCATGTGTAAATTTAGGCATGTGTCAATCTATTTGAGTGCCAGTTCCAAACAACTTTGTGTGTGTACATGAGAAGGTGAAAATGATTGTTATTCTTGTCCAGCAAGACCTCCATAATAGCTATATATTCCCTTGCAGCATCGTCTAAGAGCAGAACCAATTGCCACTGGAGGAAGAAGATTCCACTTCTTTCCAACAAGTGTTTCCGCCTCCCCTCACTCCCTTTCATTGAGGTGAACTCATTACCGGTGCTTATGAAAGTAAAATGAATGATAGTGTAAAGGGATGGACATAAGGTCATGGCCTAAGGGGCTCTGGGGAGTGAGGATGCATAAACTCATCACCTAGTACTGATAGAGGGCTGTTCACCTCAACCAGCATTTCTGTCCTTCACCTATTCACCAGATTTTGCCATCATCACACAGGCAAACATAATAGTATGAGGCAGGAAGCAGTTTTTGACCCAATTTATGTCCACACAGCCACAAATAACATATTTGAAAAAAAAAGAAGAAAAAAAGGTGCTAAGAAATTACCAAATGTGTAAGCAGTTGCTGCTGTGATTTCACAGGTAAAGTTGTGCTCCATCTAGGCAGCCAAACAGGCTTAACGAAGATATGATGGACTTCTCACTAACAGAGGTGCCACATGTAAAATCGGAAAACAAGGCTTTGTTCAGGGTGCATCAGCAAATGCACTCTGAACAAATCTTTGTAAGTCAGACGTAGTGGTAGCCCGAAGAATTTAGGTTATCTTCAGGAACAAGTTAGCCCATTTTAAATAATCAGACTCCTTAGATGAAACACAGAAGTTTATTGAACGATAACAACAATAAAAAAAAGGCCAAAAAGCAAAACAAAACTGTAAGCCAAAATTATTAGCACTCTTCACTAACATTTGGTCGCATGACAGCTGGCAACAACTGTAGTCTGAATTTTTCTCACACCCATCTAGAAATGTCTCAGACTTGTCTGCTGAATGTTTCTGCTACTTTTCCACAAAAGTAATTAATGCCACATCTAATATAAACTCTCTACATATGTAGTTATTGCACATCAAGTCCTGTTTTGTGTTGTTTTCCGTAGTTTTGTAAAGCATTTTATGCTAAGTTCTGTAAAAGGATAATACCCTTCCTAGAATTTTTAGCCTAACCCTGAACATTTCTAATGTTATTTTAACTGTCTATCACACTTGGTGGCACATGATGCTTATAAATATTTTTTGATTCTTTGACATATTTATTCTTTTTGATTATTATTTCTTTGACATTAGCTCCGCTCCAGTGTGGAACCCCCTTATATTTTATTGTAGTTTTATTGTCTGCAAACAAGCCTATACACTGCATTGCCAAAGACTTCTTCCTTGGTTTCCTTTGTTGATAGAACACTATCCCAGAGAGACTCTGTCTTATTGATTAAAGTCTTTCCTTTCAGTGCCCTTCTTTCAATAATCCTGTCCTCTTTTGCTTCTCCTATAGAGTTCTACTTTGTTCAGTATGCAGCAATTGGTCCTGGCTAAAACCATTACCATGACTATATAAAAACCTTTATACTGTAGCACAGAAACAGGGAAAATGTCACTTTGTTGTACAAAATTGGTTTCCTTGTACTCTCTTGAGAAAATATTTAAAATTCTGTACCTATAACTCACCAATGCAGATGATTCTGGTAAGGACCGTACAGTGGGTTCTTCTCCACTGTAACCTTCAATGTATGATTCGCTCTGAATATCATTGTAAAAGTTGTAAAAGTAATATAAATTGTAAGAGGTGGACTGAAGAAGAGCTCTTTGGTTATTACTCTTTTACAAAAGAACAATGAGAACAGCTTACCAAGCTCTGGTTTATAACTTTTAAAAAGAACTCAGACACTCTTTAAATGAAGACATAAATCTTAATTAGTGTGAAAATGTAAATAATTTATTCTCCGACAGCTCAAATGCTGAGACTGTTGACTTGAAAACCCAATAAATCTATACTTTTGTTGCCTCCACAAAGGTGGACAAACTGTCAAAAAAACCTGCAAGGACTTTCTCTGTTTTTGAATTCCTTAGATGCCAAACTGTCTACAAGCATAACAAGGGCAATTTTTCACAGCTACCTGTCCGTGGCACATTGTCCACTTATCCATCAGCAGGTCTCAAAACGAAAGCATTCTCCATGATTTTTCATCTTGTGCGTGTGTGTCTTGCCAGCCAGAGCACACACAAGTTTTTAGTGTATAAGAGAAGGAATGGTGTAAATAGTATAAATTTTACTGGTCTAAGTAAGAGCTTTTTTTCTCTTACTTTGAAGAAGAAGCCAATCATTTTTCATCCAAGGACACAATTTGCTGGAGAAATTAGAAGTCAAGATCCTGAACGATTGTTATTCAGACTGATCCACACACAAACGTAAGAAAACCTGTTTGTAGATTGACACACGTCTGGCAGACCTGGGTGAGACAATTGTGTATGTAATCAGCAATTACCCTAATGACTGTGCTGACATACACTGAAGTAGGGTTTGACAGTGTGTGTTGGGTGGGGGGCTTATGTAGGGAGAAGGGCCAGAGAGGATGGGGGTCTGCTGAAAGCCCTGTCGGTGTCTCAGAGTGATGGCCTGTCAACGAAGCACTCCTGTTTCAGACACAGTCAAGGCTCAGGTGGCTCCGACGGGCCCTTCTACTTCTAAATGGTGAATCTCAGGTCAGTACCAGTCCAGAAGGCTAACACTCTTCTTTTCACTTCCTTCCATCTGCAGCACATTGCTCCTTTCTCTATATTTTAATCCCCCGATTTGATCGGTGTCTTTGAAACATGGTTTAATAAACTTCAAATCTGAATGTCCAAGACTTTTATTTGTTTTGTCAGTCACAATAAATGTACCTTGTTTGACAATATGTTGCATTTTAGCCTGTTGAAATGTGCACTGGTAGGAAATAAAGTTTATTTTGGTGCTTCTGGGGGATAAATTACTCAGTTAGTTTTGGCAAAAGTAACAATAAAATCAAGTATGAATTGATTTTCCAATATAAGCTTAGCACAGAAAGTAAGAAAATTGTGTTTGGCTGATTATGTCTGCCCTTTAATAATACAAATTGGTGTTGTATTAAACATTGTAAGAAAGTCTGATTATTCACCTTAAAACGAAGTATAACTTGTAAGGACCATGTTTCTGTGGAAAAAGCAATGCAGCCTCCATAAATATTCCATAATGCCTCCCATTGAAATGTTCTCTTTTGGTTTTCACCATTGTTTTGAGATTCAGGTGCTGCCGAGGGTGTTTCAATCACAGATGTATGACTGGGACATCATTGATATATAATTGATAAATAGACATATCAGAATGTGATTATTGGGCCAGTGGTGATCCCATATCTCCATATACTAGTATTCAGCTCCACCCTTCAGGATGACAATGTTCTACCCCAGAGAGTTGGTATAATCTCAGAGTACCTCAAGAATTTGGAAGTGAAAAGCATGTATGGGGTGCCGTGAGTCAGGACCTCAACTCAACTGAACACTTGTGGGATCAGCTTGGTCATGCTGCATGCACCATAGTCACAAAGACAACCATACTGGTTGACATTCAACAACTCCTGGTTGAGGAATGGGATGTCACTCGAAAGTAAAATGTATTCAGGCTGTTGACCAGCTTAAAGGAGGACGCGCCAGGCTGTTGTGGCTGCAGATGCAGCTTCTACATCAGTGGTTCTCGAAAAATTTTTTGAGGACCGCCTCAATGAGAATACTAAAAAGCCATGGACCCCCTGCCCCACCCTGTGCTGGTTTTATCTTTCAAAATTGAGATTCTCACCATAAATAATGCATTCTGGCTAAGTCCTGTTCTTCAATGAAGCCAAAGTTAAATGAATAACTTTTGATTTTTGTTTGTTTTTTTGTTTTTTCCTGAAAAAAGGGACAATGTGTCTGAACAGTCAAACACCACCGAATAGATGGAGGTGACAAAACACACGCACAAATAAATAAATAAATAAATAAATAAATAAACACACACACACACACACATGCTCATATACACATGCACACATACATTTACATATCCATACAAACTCATAAAACATTAAAAAAGTAAAATTGATAAAATTACACACAAAATATTAAATATTAAAAAAGTCTTGTATTTAGTGGTTTTGAGCCCAGTGTTCAGTATGGTGATGACTGTGGGGTAAAAACTGTTCAGGAATGGTGTGCTGGGAGTTTTTATGGATCTGTATCTCTTACCAGATGGCAAGAGTAATGGGAACATTTGGAAATCCAACTTCCTCCCAGCCTCACGACAGAGTCATAAATGGCATGAAGACAGTTTGGTGGTAATTAAGGCTTTCAAGAGTTAATCTTGATCAGCAGGTCATTGTTACTCCTCATTTTTTAGCTTACTTAAGTTCAGACCAATTTAAATGTCCCAGTCTGACAACTGCTGTAATCATTTCTGTGTGTCTGTGTGTGACTGTGGGTGGGATTTTTCTGTCAGGAAATACTGATCATTGCTGATAAAGTACAGTTATGTATAATTTATTAACTAATCTCGTTAATTTACATGCAAGAGATGTACATTTAACTGTAACTTACAATTATGAAATATAGTAGGATGCTGCTGTAAGCTACATTTACAGTACTTAATATTTAATATTTACATTGAATTGCATAATCACTATTTTTGCAACAGCTGAAATAAAGCTTTGGCATTTTTCATTAATAATACAATCTGTCAGTTAAATCCAGCAATTCTCAACTTAGAGGTCAGTAACTATCAATACGGTCCCAGATGTACCAGATTATCATTTAGGAACACTACAATCTTCTTAAAAGAAAAGATCTGCTGGCAATAATACATTTAAGCCTATTTACATCTAAAAAATGTCAATGTTGCTAGAAATATCAAAGGTCACAAAATAAAATGACATTGCATTTAATTTGTAAATATTTAACTACACAGAATCATACAAGTATTCACAATTTAAAAATTGTATCACTTGATGGCCATAATGTGAATATCTACACTTATGAGGCTATTTCTCTAAAAAAAAATACTACATGATTAAATAGAAACACAACATCCACAATTACTTTGTTTAACTTTCTTTTAATTTCAACTTAATTTTATATTTTACAAACATGGAAAATGGTTAGTACAGATAAAGAAAAATCCTTTATTAACAGTGACATGCATGCTGTTTGGATCTGGTTAAACTGAGGTGACAAGAACACTTTTCTCATAAAGGTTTATTTTTCCTTTAAACATTATTAAAGAGCTCATGGTGTTCAGTTCTTCAAGCTGCCTTATTTTTCAAAGCATGGTAACAATCTTTCCTTAACTTTAATCAGTTGCTGTGTGTGCTGAAACATAACCAAAAAAAAACATTTAACCAAGCTGCAGTTGCCGTAGGAAGATATGGCTTTATAGATATGAAAATAATACCTTTTCTTTAATCTATTTATTTTACCTTTATTTAAAAAAAAATCCCTCTGAGATTAAAAACCTCTTTTACAAGGGAGTCTTAAGATAGGCAGTTATAAATGAGCTTCATATAAGTGTGATTTTAAGAAGGCGGCGTTGCCTCATGTAGAGTGAATAAAATGAGCTTGTTCAAATCTGAATTGAGAAGTTCTGTTTAGTTTGTTAATTAGGCTTCAAAATGAAAAGATACTAATTTACTGAAAACAAGTGTAATCAAAAGCTTAACAATACAAAACCTGGATAAAATCTGTTTAAGATGTTCTGAAAGTAATAATCTGAGAGTTGCAAATGCCTGTGTACTTAATATCTATACTAACTCTGTTTTTGTTTTACTTGCAAACAAAACCTGCTTATATTGACCCATAATGTTAGAATCAAATATTCAAGTGCATACATGTAAAAGACAAAATATGAGAGCTTGATTGGCCATTATATGCACTTGACAGCCTAAGCATAACTATCATCACACAGACGTGTGTGCATCAGTCATTCCAATTAGTACATGTAAATGAAAGGGCCTAATAACCACCAATGAATAATTCATAGGTAACACCGGTGTCACATTGATTTGTTCATACCAAGAGTTGTGATAAAAACAGCCTCTTGATTATAAATGACCACTGAATCACTCATTTGTGCCATGGCCTGACGAGTGATGTGAGTTTCAGCATAGTAAGTATTCATCAATTTATATTTGGCAGGGCATAGCCTTCAAATTATATTCAACAGGGCAAAAGCTGAAGTTTATTTACTGACTCAGAAGAAAAGAATTTGAATATCAAACAAAGAAATCCCTGACTCTTATGTTTCCAGGTAGCTGCAATGTATTTGGTTAAAAATACAAGCACTCTTTCAAGTTGTGTGTGCTCATGAGCTCATCCTACCGTGCATGTATTCATGTTATCTTTGGAAAAGTAAAAATATGTTTGAGGCTGTTTAACTTGCTTTATGCTCATTGAATTTTCTTATTGAATTTAGCCTGCTGAGTTGGACTTCATTCAAAAATGCAGTGTGCTGTGCTGCAACTGGAAAGAGGTGATATTGAACCAAGCTAATGTACATTTATGTTGCCAAACCAATGCACTGGAAAAGTCTTTGACTTGATAACATCATTCTTCTTTCAATGTTTTACAAAAGAGGCTTGCACGCTCGAAGGTACCCAATCCATGTAGATAATTTTTTGGAGGCGGTCTATGCAGAGAGAAACCAACTTGAAAGAAAAGAAAGAACGTAAAGAATGAAATAAAAATTAAAAGGTGTGCTGTTTTTATACAAAATTATGTCTGTCTCTATAAAAAAGGCTAAGTCTGCTGTTGCTCATATTTGCCTGTCTCTGTGTCGATGTGTGCACCGATGTGGGCGGGAGGATGTGGAGCTGTAACTGTAACAGAGGTTAAAAACAGTTGTGACTGAGCTAATCGTAGTACTTTTGAATCAGTTAGTAATGTATCTCAACCTGCTAAATAATTAATTTGTAGTTTATACACAGTAAAGTTGTCGAGATTGTGACAGTGATTACAGGAGATTTAACTTTGTTTACTGGTTATTTATGACAGTTCACAACAGAGGAGGCAAGAGATAGTTTGTGGATCTGTATGTAATAGCAATAATGTTTACTGGATCATATCACATATATTGTACACGGTTGCAGCAACTGCATGTATCAGCAAGGAGACAGAACAGGATGGCTGGCTGGGTGCCTTTCAAACCTGAAAAATGTGGAGAAGCATAAGGGGAAAACACAGACCAACAGACAGAATTTAAAGACAAACAATTACATTTGAAAACACAAATCAGTGGTGCGAAATGAAGAAAGAGAAATAGAATAAAGACCTGTAACATTTTCTGCTAGAAACGAGAACTTATTTCTTGTTCTCCGTGCCATGAGAACAAAATGATGTGATTTTTGTTCTCGCCAATGCGGTTGGGCACATTTTCTCCACGCATCAGCTAAGCAGAACTTTCTTCTTGTGGTACTATGAGAAGTATTGTGTGATTGGTTGGACATTAGAAGTGGCCGTGGTTGACGCAGAAAAGTGTGAAGCAGAATGTTGTCACTTCTGCATTTCAAGCTAGGTGAATGCGAGGTTGAAAGGATAGCTTTACCTAAGACATGATAAAGGTGGTGAAAAAGTATGAAAATGAATACAAAACGTAGTAAAAAAAAAAAAAGAAAACAGCTGTGTGCACAAGCCCACCCTGCCACACATGAAATTTCTTGTTAAGTAGTAAATCCCCTCCTCCCCACACAGTAATCTCCGCCCCTCCGCAGATGAAGCTTCTGGTGGAGTAGGAATTGACTGGAGCAGAACAAACTTTTTTCTTGCAACCTCGAGAACAAGAACAAAGTTCTTGTTTCTCGCGTAGTATGTAACGTGCTTTAGAAAGGGAGCAAGACGGGCAACAGCAAAACCTTTCAGCATGAAAGACCCTAGCCACTATATCTCATCCATGATAAGGCTTCAGAAGCTTATCAGTCAATAAGTAATTTCAATTAAAAGGGGTTTTGCAAGACAAGTGGTTAAATACCTCAGAGGGAACCTGTCACCACGGGAAAGGTGGCAGGCTGCCTTCACAAGACACAGCGCGAGAAGAGAGAAAGAACAACAGAGTGCTGCATGAATGGCTGGACTTGGCCCCGGTAGTGGCACGTGATGAGCGTTATTGCATTTGCTCCTCGCCAATCACATAATGAACTCTCTGTCACACAAGACAAAAGTCCGGCCACACCCCTGCAGCACGGAAAAAGCTAGAAGAATGTGATCGGTAGGATTAACAATGAAGGAGCCCTGAAGGGAGGCAGAGAGAGGCCTTTTGCCAGAGAGAGATAGGAAGATTCAGGAGCTTAGTGTTGTCAAATGTTTTATTCAGCCATGACCGTGAGTGCTGCCAAACAGATTAGCCTGTTTACCAAAGGTTCTCATTTAAGAGATAAATCTTTAAATGTTGGATTTGGCAGGGAGAGATGAGTGGGGGCAGCATCTATGTCACAAAGAGAAGGTAGAGGGGCTGGCTCATCCAATGCAAAAACAAAAGAACTGAGAGGTAGAAATAAAACTTCTCATTAAGCTGTGAATTGTCTGAATTAATGACAACTGTAAGCAGACAATGATCAATATGCCTCAGTATAACTGGCTCCCAGGGTGAGATGGGGATCGAGCTATCTTCACACCAGGCAGGTTGAACTACGATTGTAGACAGTGTGATGGCGTTGGGGCTGGGGGGTTGTTGTGTGTAATGATTTGACTGTTCTTCTTTTCTTTGTTGTTGCTCAGTGGAATTCTTGCTTCTCGGCTCTACTTCCCTCCCCATTCTTTTTGTTCTTGTCTATTACAGAGGGAGGATGAGACTCCCCTGGGCGTGTTCAGCTACAGAAGCCCAATCTCACTGGATAATCGTCTTCAAGATACATCAACAGGGCGGTTGTAATTTTCAATGACTGAGAGAAAAAAAAAAACAAAAACAAAACAAAACAAAAAAAAAACAAAACAAAAAAAAACAAAAACACCACAACATCTAAAAAAGAAGAGGAAGAAAAAAAAATAGCAGAAGTGGAAAATTATGTATTTCAGGCTAGCTAGCTACTGTACCTATAGTTATAGAAAGTACCATTCTCACAAACAGCAAACACCAATCACATTTGCTTTCCTCCCCGCTGTTTCTATGCTGAACGCTTCCACAGTTTGGCTGTGAAACCTCAGTTCTCAGTCAACTTGTTAGAAAAGAACCATGCCAAGCATTCTACACCATTTCCAATTAATGATGCTGCTCTTGGCAGGAAAGTAGTAAATGACTACCAAGAGGGTTGTTTTATTTCCCAAGATGAAGTATATGGATTCTGTTTCTCACTCAAGAATTGATAACTACCAGATCCGATATGACCCACTTTCTTGCTAATGAGAGGTCATCACATTCTGGGTTAAAATGTCAGGGGAAAAAAACTGTCATTTCTGTTGGGCAATTCTTTTGTGCTTTATTGACCTTAAGGGACAGACCACACATTCTTGGCAAGTGGCAGGTGTATGAGTTAGGGACGAAAACAGACAAACTACTGTAGGGCAACTTTTAATGGAACCAATGGGACCATATATGAATGCTTTACGCTTGCATGCAACCCCACACACAACAATATAGCAAAGATAGAATAGATATAATAGAGGCAACAAGCCGATGATAATGACATGAATGACAGTGACTGACAGTTGGATTGTAATTTTGGGGAAGGGTGGGGGGTGGTCCAACTGACCATTACGTTGCAGAATATTTCAGACTTAACTGTCATCTTTGCACTGACACATAAGAGAGAACAATCTATCTACATGCAAAGCAAAACAGTATTCTCTGGAAAATCCTATTTGCCACCTGGCTGACTTGCTCAGAACAATAACGTCTGAGGGTATAACAGATGTAGAATTGGGGACTCTCTAAAATGGCAAATATATGTCAAGTAAAAGCAAATAAATCAACAACAAACTCTATATTTTATCTGATAGAGCTTGAGTGGCACATTTCCTTTCTTTCAACAGTTGTCAAAGTGGCTCTTGCGGTGCTCAGAATTTGAGGTAGTGAAGTTTCAAGCAGGTTAAATGTGCAAATCTGAGAATTAACATAGGTCTTGACATGGAATAGCAGGGAGTTGTCATAGAGGATCATGAATATTCAAGCCTGTGACCCAGTTTGATATGCTGGAACAGGACAGTGGGGTGCAGGGTAAAAATCCATCTCAAGTCAAATGTACCACAGCACTAGGGTAATATGAATCAGTGTGGGAGGGATTTAATTTTAATTACTCAATCAACTGTTGAGCTACCTTCTGCTTTACTCTGCTCCTATCTCCTTACATCCATATGCTTTGACAATCCTAAGCGGTAAAAAAACCCTAAAAAGTAGCCATTTCTAGATCACGATGATGCTTTAAAACACTAAGGCAGTCACGCTGATCCCCTATCAGATCCCTCCAAGACAAAGTGTGAACACCCTTCCTCTGAATCATGAAGCAACATACTGAAGTACACAAATGAAAAGTGTTTCATTCTTCCCAGACCATAAGTTAATAAAAAATCCACTCTGTTGGCACCAGACTGTCTGACACAAACTCAAATTGATTCATAATTGAGTTTGTATAGATTTTTATCCAGCTTTTGCTGGTTACATTAAGGCTTGACTAGTCTCATTTTGCAGTGGAGTGTAGAGCAAATGCAACCCATGCTCTGGGCTCAATGTGCATTGCAATAGCTTGCTTAAATAATAACAGGTTTTGAAGGACAATTTTGCTTCTTTCTGCTCATCAACGTGCAGGCCATGAAAAATGTATTTAGGGTCACCTTTTTCCATTGACACAAGACTCTCTCAAGACTATTAGGATTAATTTCTCAAATGCTGAAGTGGATTCAAAATAATGGGATTTTTTACAACAAATGCGACAGAAAAAAAAGAAAGCTTCCTTTGAAAGCTCTATTTGGGCTTTCTGTTTACTGTAATTCATCCCAAAGAAAACAGAATCAGACCCAATTAACATCCCCAGTATGAAATTTAGAACATCATCTGACTTAAGCTGTGAGTTTGGTTGCCATTAAGGTATCTACCTAAGAGAAGAGAAAAAGCAACTGTCTCTACTAATTAGATTAGTCAGACATTTACTAGCCTAACCTCCATAAGGACAACTCATGAAGCAGGTCTGTAATTAATAGTCCACAGAAAGTTACTGAAGATATATAGAAATGCTTTGACTTGCCTCATTTTGCCACTTGCTTTTGTTGGTGTATCTGGCTTTATGATTAAGAAGCAGCGAGATCATAAAGCAGATAGCTCTGTCCATTCTGTCATATAGGTCTCTATCCAGTTCTGAGCCATGGTCAGTCCTCAGGCAGGCAGCCATCTCCCACTGTGCAACAAAATAAGACAGACTAAGTTCAGGATTTATGACCAATCTACAACAGGCCTGAACATCTCCTTAGGGAGGCCATAAAACACTGAGGAAAAAAGAGTGTGAGCAGTAACACACATTTGTCTTTTATAGTTGAATGTACTGATAATGATCTTTGATTTTCCATTATGTTTGAATGAAAGGTGAGAGAAACCCAAGGCTTGAAATTTGATGTCCTGACCTACTGCGTTAAATGCCCATATCTCTAATGTCAACCTTTCACATTTTTCCAGTGGGATAAGACACCTTGAAAAAAGTCAAGCACAGCCCCCAAGGTGCTCATTAAGTCCACATAGAGAATTGTAATGTGTTTATTGTAATAAAAACAGATGCACTGTATTTTATCTGTGTGCAGTGATGTAATTTTCTTATGAGGAAATACCCAAGGTGGCTTAAAGCAACTCTCTGGTTGTAAAAGGCAATTCAGCTGCCATCACTTAGCTATCCTTTGTATAATATGTCTTTGAAAGATCCTGTGCATATTTAACTAAAGGTGCATGCGGTATGCATTGGCAATGCTTCATTATAAGACTGAAATATTCCCATTTCATTTGGTGGAATCCCCTGTGCTGTATTTATTGGTTGTCCCTAGCAATACCATGGAACATTAATAAAGCACACCAATATTATTCAGCTTGTGGGATAATTAGGCAGCCCATCCCCGAGTAGATGGTATATATGGAACGTAAATTCTATTAATAAGCTATAAATTGGTTTAAGATCTAGAGGGCTTGGATTTAAACTTGTTATGAAAGAAAAAAAAAACCATTGCAGCACCTTGGTTCTGTGGTGAAAAGAATGAATGAATTTAGATCTAAATTAAAACTGAAATACATAAACATTTATAACCTTATTATTTGACTGGACTACTAAAATGACAGAATACAAATTTTATCTATAACATTTTACCTTTAAAACATTATTTGATTGTATATTTTGTACATTATTTTATTGTATATACCCACAAATTACACAAGCAAGTCAGGAGGACAAGGATAAGAAAATGATTTGCTGGAATTGTTGTGGTTAAGAATTGTAAGAATAATTTAAAACCAGGGATTAAGATAAGACACAAAAAAGAGTTATATGTAGAAACGTGTAATGAGACACAAACTTAAAGACTTCTTCAAAATGTATGCTGAACAACTAGCAAAGCCATTGGTACATTTTTGTAGGGAATATATAGAGGCCTTCAAGACTGAAAAGAAGTGGTGATTGTAATTTTATGGGAACTTGAATAGTCAAAAATACAGCATAACAAATTCAAACAGTTCAGAAGGCATGGAAACAGCATGGTTAAACTTATGCAATATCTCTGGATGTCAACATGGTCAATAGAAGACAGAACAGCAGCAATTAAGAAAGTCATGGATACTAAAGACTTTTCCCAGCAGCAGTTTATCCACAACTCAGTGACAGCATCTATTGTGTGATTTATAGCTAAAGATTTAATGCTTTACACTGAAAATATGAAGTGATGACATTCACAACATAATACACTCAAGGCCAGGAACAAGATAGCAAGTATACAGTATTTCACTGAGGACTGTGTGCCATATATGAGTTAAAGCAGTGCTTTCCAATCCGGGTCCTCGGGACCCTCTGCCCTGCATGCATTCAGTCCGTATGCTCATTTTGATGGTACACTGACATCCTTTATGCACATTCCTCAAGTTGTCATTGTTTTGCTGCATCCTACACAACTTATTCTTCCTGCCGGGGGCATCATGTGACAGCTTAATTTAGCTTTCTGGCACTGTGTCACACTCCAGCAACTGGATATCAACACATTGGATGTTTTGAATGCACAACATGGCCGATTCAATCAAGAAACTGAAGAGGACATTATCAGAGGAAGTAAAGGAATGAAATAGAGATAGTGACAGAGCAAGAGATAAAACAAGAGACGGATGTGTGCAAAAATCTGCCAAAAATCATTGGTGCCACTTTAAAAGAGAGGTAAAACAAAAATTAATCAGCAAAATTGATCAAATTAATTAATTTCACTTGTTTTTTTTTGTGTGGTGGTTAGCACCACAGCCTCACAGCAAGAAGGTCGCTGGTTCAAATCCCGGCTGAGGGGAGGTTCGAACCTTGAGGGCAGTGGCTTTTCTGTGTGGAGTTTGCATGTTCTCCCCGTGTATGCGTGGGTCTCTCCGGGTACTCCGGCTTCCTCCCACCGTCCAAAGACATGCATGTTAGGTTAATTGATTACTCTAAATTGTCCCTAGGAGAAGGAGAGTGAGTGCGAGTGTGAATGGTTGTTTGTCCCCTGTCCCCTGTCCAGGGTGTACCCTGCCTCTCACCTCTTAATGCTGGTATAGGCTCCAACTTACCCGTGACCCTTAATGGACTAAGCGGTACAGAAAATGAATATTTAAAGGTGGCTAATCAAAGCAGCATTTATGGAAATTGCCTATTTTTACAGAAAATGAATGATGGATATATAATTAATATTTATGTTAAATGAATGTTAACTGAACCAAAAAGCATTAAATCAAATAAAACACCACTAAACTGACTGACCCAACTGTTCTTTATCCACACAGATTGTAAAATAACACAGAGAGAAGACAGTTTTGCTTACAATATGCAGAGCTGAGTGGACAATCTGAGTAGTCTTGATCTTTTGATCCAGTTGATGTTTTTGGGATGAGCTAACACCATTTTCAGAAAAGCAGTGTTCATCAAAACCACATGTTGAGTTGGATGGAGACAATATATTTAGAAAAATGACCATGACAGGCAACGGAAGTCTATGAACTGTGACTGTACTACACAGCAGATGTTTCATTTTTTATTAAATATATTAATCCCTAAACACCAAAACAAAAGACCTAATTGCTTAAATGGTTGACAACAGCCCTTCTTTCCTTGGTTCACCCCTCATTTAAAAGGCTTTTTCAGTTCTGAATTGAAGACTTATCTGGTGCTTACTTCACTTTTGAGCTGAGGAAGGATTTGGATGAGAAATTACATTTCTTGAAAAACCAAGAAAAGAAGTGCATTTGCTTTCTATTCAAGCATTCAAGCAGTTAGGATTACCATGACCTGGATGACTGAGAATCTGTGAAAACTTTTAAACCAAAAATAACACAATTGTAGATTAACTTACTGAAGGAGCTTATTGGAACTTAGTTTCAATTATTTGAGGTTACTAAGATCCCCTGAGAGATGATTAATTTAAATGGTGGACATTTTCTTAAGCAAGGGGAAATCCATCTATTCCCCTCATTTCCTCATTGGAATTTCTTCACCACCCTCAAACAAAACCACAAAAACTGACATCCATGTTGAGCATTTCACTCTTAAATTAGTTCATAGTTGCAAACACTTTGAAACACTTTGGCCAGCTATTTTATTTTATTTATGGTAGAAATAAAATGAATAAAATTACTGGGCATTTTTGTAAAGTCCATTGTTAGAAAAGATTGAAATAACTGAACTTACTAAAGTGTCAAACCCATTTGACCACACTACGTTTTTAAGGTCAATATAACTATTTATTGGGACCAGCTGGGAGTCCAGTTACTAAACCTTAAGTGAGAGGTTGGAGCCAAAGGAGTAGAAGTTCAGTCAGATCCTTATGTTTTGAATCTTATCATACATTCTGATTAAAAGACTGAGATGTGTTTTGTATGTAGGCTGCATTTCTTAATTAGCTCTACTTCTACTTCAAATTAATGTTAGCAATGCAATACAGAAACCTGCTGATGTTTGCCGAACCCACCCCAAAAGTCCCACTACAGAACATGTGTGTATGCACATCTTAGAGGCTGCAACCAGCTTAGAACAGAGAAAATCAGTAGGTAAGGAATTACATTGATTGCATAGATTACACTGAATCTGAACCTAATGTACTTACAAAACTGTGCTAGCAAGCATTGAAAATATCACTAAAAGCTCCAGATTTCCATTAGAGTTGAACTAAACTTTATAGGCTTTTGGGGACTAAATTTCCCATAATTTTATTTTTTTAATTGCTGACAGTTAGTTATAATATTATAACAGATAAAATATCTTGTAATGTAAACATAAGGGAATGAAGTCAAAGCAAAAGCATATCATCTGAAGAAAATGCAGATAATCATCAGCCGCATGCTGTAATGTTAGTAATAAGCATGTCAAAGCTTAAATTTGATTTTGGAAATGATTCCAATGAAATGCTAAAAATACTCAAGTGTATAATTTTTTTTATGAATTTCATGTGAATATCACAAAACATTATTGAGTTACTGCAAGTTTTGAGCATGATTGGTTTTTATGATGAAATGATTTGTATAATTTAAAATGATGGACAGTAACTTTTGATCGCATTAAAGTCAGACTCCTCCCTGAGGCGCCACCTTACCGTGGGGGAGGAGTTTGTGTGTCCTGAAGATCCTAGGAGCTATGTTGTCAGGGGCTTTATACCCCTGGCAGGGTCACCCATGGCAAACAGGTCTCTAGGAGAGGGACCAGACAAAGCGCAGCTCAATAGACACCCATGTTTAAACTCAGTGGATCCAGGTTTTCCCTTGCACAGACGTGGGTCACTGGGACCCCCCTCTTGAGCCAGGACTGGAGGTGAGTCAAGGAGGCGAGCGCCCGATGGCCAGGCCTTTGCCCATGAGGCCTGGTCGGGCTTAGCCCGAAAGGGCTACATGGGCCCCCCCTCCCCTTGGACTCACCTCCTGCAGGAGGGGCCATAAGTGTCGGGTGCAGTGTGAGCTGGGCGGTGGTCTAAAGTTTTTAACCCTGGCAGTCTGATCCTTCCCTGCAGAAGCTAGCTCTAGGAATGTGGAACGTCACCTCCCTGGCAAGGAAGGAGCCTGAGCTGGTGTTAGAGGTTGAGCAGTTCCAGCTAGATATAGTTGGACTCACCTCGATGCACGGCTTGGGCTCTGGAACCACTGTCCTCGAGAAGGGTTCGACGTTCTCCTGATGAGAGGTGCCGAGCAGGTGTGGGCATACTCATTACCCCCCCACTTGGCACCTGTACATTGGGGCTTACCCCTGTGGATAAGAGGGTAGCCTCCCTCCGCCTTCAGCTGTGGGGGACGGGTCCTGACTGTTGTTTGTGCTTATGCACCGAACAGCAGTTCAGAGTACCCACCCTTTTTGGAGTCCTTGTTGGAGAGCACTCCCTGCAGGGACTCCCTCATTCTGCTGGGGGACTTCAATGTTCATGTGGGCAATGTATGGCGTTACATCGCTGCCAAATACCTTGATGATTGTACCAAATACCCTGGTGAGCATATTTATCAATTCAGCAGCGCATTTCTTAATCGAGATAGTGCATTGGTCTGATCGCATGAGTTTTTAATTACTCGCGGGGCCGTGAACGCAGCACAGCGAGCGTAAAACACGTCCCTCCCCCACTCACCAGTACGCTCTCGTCGGAAATCTCTGCTCGCTCTCTCTGTTCAGTGGGCGTATTTGTCAGTCTGGGGCGATAATCCTCTGAATAATCTGATTGGCCAGGATTTGTATTCATTTTAATTTTTTTTTAATAGCTTGGTGCAACTTTATTGCCCCAAAGGTACGTAAACATTTACAAACACGACAGTTTAACCTGAAAGTAACCTGAAATCCTATGGGACCACCAGGAAGATTCTAAATAACAGTTTAGAAAACAAATATAATACAGAGAGGTAAAAGCGATCGGATTACTGAGGGTGAAAACTAAATAAACATATTAATGCTGCACATGTATGTCAATGTATGTCAATGAATGCATTGTTATGTTAATGTTGATTTAAGTGATGATCAAGTCATGTTTGAAAATAGATTAAATAAGTGTAACCAGCTCAATAATTTCAAACATTTTTGGAGGGAAATATTCATCTCAACCAACAAGCTAGCATTTATTAAAGATCAGACATGATGGTCCTCATTAGCCTCTATATTTCTTACTGATAACCACCCATACAATTCACTTTTGTAAGGTTAAATGATTAGGTTGTTATGGCTTACTTTCATCTAATTATTGAAGCCAGCCATGTGGTAGCATGTAATGTCCTAGCTTTTAACTCAAAAGTTTGTTGAACCCGCTTTCTGAAACGGGGCCAGGTGATTGGCACATTAAATTATATAAAACTAGCTAACTAAACTGGTGGTTTCGTGGAAATTAAGGTAGGTACTGCTGTTCCGTGTGTGTGTGTGTGTGTGTGTGTGTGTGTGTGTGTGTGTGTGTGTGTGTGTGTGTGTGTGTGGACTGAGAGTCAGGTAGGGAAATTTAAAAACAGGCATCCTTAGTTAGAGTGGAGAAACAGACAGGTAAATGTTGGACAACATTTAAAGCTGGTAGAAACTATTTAAATGGACAAAGTTAACGCTATATTTGCATGCTATTATAGTTAAATAAAAATGAAGACAAGTCATCTTAAATGTCCATTAATTAGGATACCTTGTACACCATCAAATAAATAACTTGTTTGTCCCATTAGCTATTCCAAGAGTGGAATATTTGCCTCTATATTTTTTCATGAATTTTTATTTATTGAAAATACATTTGTCTTGTTCTGTCAGTGGCTGTTCAGTAGTTAATTAAAGTGCAGCTGTTAATCAGTTCACATCAAACTTTATTTATAAAGTGCTTTTCTTGCCAAAGGCAACACAAAGTGCTTTACATGATGAAAAAACATATATGCATATTAAAGTAAAACAAGCCTTCACCCACCAAAGTATATGACATAGCAATTTAAAAACACACCCATCAATGTCTTTCTTACAGTCACACATATCCTCATACATGCACAAACAGAGCAGTCCCCCCTCCCTCCATTATACACAAACATGAACTCCCTAATTTCTGTTTCTTAGTACAAAACTAATAAAAGTAATAAACATCTGGCTTGACGCCGGTGGGGTGGAATCAGAGTATACCCATTGGAATGAACTAAACTACACCACTGGATTGGACCTCTGCTCTTTGTGGATGATGTGGTTCTGTTGGCTTCACTGGGCTGTGGTCTTCAGCTCTCGCTGGAGAGATTCGCAACCGAGTGTGAAGCAGCTGGGATGAGAATCAGCACCTCCAAATCCGAGACCATGATCCTCATACCAAAAAGGGTGAAGTGCCTTTTCTGGGTTCGGAATGAAGTCCTGCCCCAGGTGGAGGAGTTCAGGTATCTCCGGGCCTTGTTCACAAGTGAGGGGAAGATGAAGCAGGAGATCAATAGGCAGATCAGTGCAGCGTCAGCAGTGATGCGGATCTACTTTCCCACCCTCACCTATGGTCACAAACTGTGGGTACTGACCGAAAGAGCAAGATCGCGAATACAAGCAGCCGAAATGAGTTTTCTCCACATGGTTGCCAGAGTCTCTCTTAGAGATTAGGTGAGAAACTTTGTGATCCCGGAGGGTCTCAGAGTAGAGTAGCTGCTCCTTTGCATCAAGAGGAGCCAGATGAGGTGGCTTGGGCATCTGTTCAGGATGCCTCCTGGATGCCCCCCTGGTGAGGTGCTCCTTGCACGTCCCACCAGGAGGAGGTCCCGGGAAAGGGGACACACTGGAACGGCTACATCTCAGCCCTAAAATAAACGGATGAAACTTCACTGGAACAACCAGACAGTGCTGTTTATAGTACTATTTCTTCTTTTTTCATTTATCAAGATCAAGTTCTGGACTAAAGCTGACTGGAAACATAAAAAACTTGAGGATATTGTAATAAAAAAGGTAGAGCACAAATCTTTTACTGGTGTTGTGTTAGCTTCCCTCAAACAAACTAACACAACCCCTAGCTTTGCTGGATCTTCTGACCTTTATAGGTATATCTGAAAAGGTTTTTTAGGTATATCTTTAAAAATTCTGAGATTACCGATTACAAAAAGTATTTGCAATCAGTAATCAGCAATTAAAAGTGATTCACAAATCCTAGTTAAAAATTAATTTAAAGTGATGAAACCCTCAAGCTTTGCAAGCACAGAGGCAGAAAGGCTTTATTCATTTTAAAGTAGTACTTTCGTACAGCTAAACTAAGACCTTTCTCATGCTGAAAGGCATATTTTGGACCAAAACCCATTAAAAAAGAAACCTTTCGACAACCAATTCTAACAAAGAGATAAAGAGAAACAAGAAAAAATATATGCATTCAAATAATAGTTTTGCAGCAGTTGGAGCGTTTACAAAATAATGACATTTTGATGAAAAATGGTTAATATCTAGGAAAGAATAAAACATGCTTTTGAGTTGTCAAAGGAAAAAGAAAAGGTCTCGGGACAAATGACTTAAACAGATATTTTTATTTAAGAGACTATTACAGAAAGAAATCCAGTCATATTCCTCCAAGGAAGTGAACAGTGCGATTCAAATCGTAATCAAAGCTTAAAAAGGAAGTAACACAGGAATAATTTCAGCTTTATTAAACCTTAATGATAAGCCCTCTGCTAAATATGAAAGAGAAATGGGAGAAGGAGCTTAATATGGAAATTGAGGAAGATCCATTACACATCCACCAAGTCACGAACATGGAGAGAATTCTCTCTTGAAAAACTTCATTACACTGAAGATGAAAAGTAAGCAGTTGAACCAACATCATAAATGTTGGAGAGAGTGGATCATTTGATGTAGAGATGACTAACATATCTTTTAGAAATGTCAGAAAATAGAGGTGTTTTGAGAAACAGCAGGTGAAGTGTTACTAAAAATCCTGGTTCAGGAAATCTGTAGAAGTTTTAATGTATGTGAAGTTTATAAATTCAATAGTATCTAGTTACAATTCTGTGAGTAGGATTTAAGAAAGCTATTAAAGAAAAAAATTAGCAATTTTGAAACTGATCCCCCTTTTTATTTAGGTGTGAATTATTAATATTATCACATAATCATGTGCACCAAGGTCAAAGTATTAATAGCTGCAACTAGGGCTGGGCGATATGACGATATATATCATCTGGACGATAGAAAATGTCTATCGTTTCATATGAGGCTCTATCGTTTACGCCACGGTTAGGTGCGTTACTGCAGTATTTTACACCAAGATTCGCCTTACGACATACCCATGCACGCTGCAATACATTAACAAACATGGAGGAAGATGGTAGCAGACCCGTTTCAGAGCAGGGTAATGCATTACAAGGTGACCACCCAACCCAAACCGAGGAGCTTGTACCTAAAAGAGGGGCAACTTCTGTCGCATGGATGTGGTTTGGATATAAAAAGACCGACGTGGAACAGACAACCGTTGTTTGTAAAGTATGTCGGCTCCCGGTCCAAACAACGGACTCCAACACTACAAACTTATTTTATCACCTGCGCAAGAATCACGACAAAGAATACAGAGAGAGTCAACGAGCAAAGGCCGCAAAAGCAGCGTCGAGCGGTGGCGAAAGTGCTCATAATAAACTCCAGGCGCAGACGCTGCAACAGGCTTTTACCCGTGCATGTTGAATGTTAATGGAAGATGTTACCATGACCACCATGTCTTGCTTGGGAAAAAGGTTCTAAATAAAAGAAATATTTAGTACATAATACCTTTTATTTGTTTAGTATATCATTTCACACTGCATTTCCACATTGCAATTTTATATAAACTATTCATTAATTGAAATTACAAAAAAATTCTATATCGTGATGTATATCGTTATCAGGATATAAAATGAGCTATATCGGGATATGAGATTTTGGTCATATCGCCCAGCCCTAGCTGCAACTGATGAGCTCAGATTGATATTGTAGTTTCTGACAGAAATCATGAGGAAGGCTGACTTCTCGAAGCGAAATCTTCAGGGAAGTGAGCTGTTACCGGAAACATCAGTGAGAGCAGAAGAAGCTGCTCTTACTGAGTCACTGAATGGATCTGAGATACAGAAAATTCTAGCTCACTTAAAACATTCAGTGGCTTGTGTTCGCGTTTTTACAAACAAAAGAGAAAACAGAAAAAAGCTAAGCCACACATCGCAATGCTTTCACAAAATACTCTTAGAGGGAGCAGCACACACTCACCTCTCTTTAGTGCTTTGTCACACAAGTGAATCTCTGACACCAGCCTGACAAGTGTTACTACAAGACACTGCAGCAGCAAGCTGCTCCTATCTGGCATGCATGAAACACCAACGGGGAATGGCGGCGAGTTAATAAATACATGTAAGATGAAACCAGTAACCAATATGTAATAAGGACTTTTGCCTTGCATGTGTTTTTAATTAATATTCTGATAGGAATGACAAATGCCATAAAAAAGAAGAAGAAGAAAAAAAAAACAATGAGAAAAATCCTTTTCTTTTAACCTTCTTCTTGTGTTAGTTTTCTGTTAACTTCTATTATGTTAATGGGTCAGTTTTGGACCATGTTTTAAATCAGCTGTGAAATACACAAAAAACAAATATCTATCATCCAATTTCTTTTTATCTCTTGGTTGCCTTGTTAGGCTTCCTTGTTCATGAAAATATTGATTTTAATGTTTTTTGTGTGAGCTTCTGGGAAAGTTTTTTTTTGTCAGTATGGCCCTCGCTTTCAATGAAAAAAAGATGGAAAAATTAACCTCATGAGAATCATATAAATAAATAAAATGTTTTTGTATTACTTGACTGTTACTGAGGGGTATTAGAACACATTTCTTAAATTAATTTGTTAACTTTTTTTTTTTTAATATTTGCAGCTATATTAAAATCTATGGTGTTACAGGTCAGTTTTGACTCGTACATATTTGCTTCAAGAAAAAGGCCAAAAAGTGTTTTTTTTTTTTTTTTTTTTTGTAACACTTTTTGTTCCATGAGTTTCTCAAAGCAATGATGCCTTTTTACTGACATTGGCAGAAATAGCTCTAAACATAGTTGGATGTCAATGACTTTTGTAATGGCAAAGCTTGTGATTCCAGAGTTTTCATGATGACATTTGCAGCAGTTGACCTGCCATGTGCGTCATTCAGTCCTGACCGCCAACAGATTTTACCATCTTTGGGTTTAAATCTTTTCAGTGGTAGCAACTTCACTAACAATAACCTCCTCATTAGACCCATCAGATATGTCTTCTTGATGATGATCCATATTGTCTTCCTTCTCAGAAAACTTCTCACCCGTATGACTTTTTTACTTATTTTCACCAAAATATTATCCAGAACTTTGCTCAACTAAAACAAATGCTCTCTTTGTTGCATCCTGCAAATTGGAGATGTGCACTATGCAAGTCACCAATTCCATACTGAATGCTGGACAGGTTTGTTTGTTTTGTTTGTGTGCAGGTATACATGAAAACAACTCAAAAAGAGAATCCTCTAAAGCTCACGATTGGGAGAGGAGCAGACTGTCGATGTGTTGGATGAAAGTACACATATAATTTCAGTTTTGGCTCTATTTGTTGCTTTATAATCTTATTTTTACAACTGGGTCAAAACTGACCCTACCAACACAAAGGTTATAACTTCAACAGGAGCGTTTTAGAATTTATGGATTTTTTATTTTACTTTTTTTATTTTATTTTTTTATTTTTTTTGCTTTACTCTGATGAAAAAGAGGTTCTTGACAAAGTCAGAAAGCCTTGGTGCAATAGACAGATTTTGATGGTTCTTTTACTCATTTAAACCCTAAAAAACAGGTCTGTGCCAACCCTAATGCAAGAGGAAGGTTAAGGTCCCACATCATGTCCTTTTTCAGCAATTTGTGTAAGTTCAACATCCTGAGGAATGTTTTTCAAGCGACAGCAAAAAATAAATAAAAATAATAAAGGATAGATTGTTAAAGTTGTCTTCCAGTATACCCCAGTTTAAAGTTCTAATTTCCAAAGGCATGTCTGCTGACCACACCCCTTTAAACAAAATGTAGGGATGGGCACAGAAGTGCAACCTATTCAAATTTGCAGAAAACCTGTGTGATCAATGTAAATAAACTAAATAAACAGCACAAGCATTGTTTTTAAGCAACTTTAATAGTGATTCAGACGTCATACTGGTTTTGAAATCTGGATTTAGTTTGTGTAAAGTGGTAGAGTTGCAGCCTGGAAAATCACTTGCTTGTGAGTTGATGTTAAATGGGGCCACAGTGGACCAAATTTGTGTGGTAATTTCAGACTTATTTTGCTGTCAACAGAAACAGAACAAGTAAATGATAAGAGGTATATTAGTTTGGCTGTACTCAAATGATCAGAGCCCTGGCTACCATGCATCCTGAATGAATAGATCACAAGTAAACAAAACTAAACACAGATGTGGATGCACAAAGGATGGACTGGGGACTTGTCCAGATCTGAGTACATTCAGATGTGGTGTGAACACAAATATGTCCTAAGCCATTTTGAAAGACCACCTACTCACTCCACACCAGCAATAGACTTTCCACTGAGATATTTTCTCTTTCTCACTATAAAAAGCAGTGTCCAATCTCACAGGCTGTACAGTTCAAAGAAACCTTCCTGCTCGGCTACTGTTAACTTCTGCAGCAACAGCGAACTTAACATCTGTGAGGACAGCACCAAAACTGTCCTGCCCCTGATTTAATGTAAAACAGAACATTAAGAGCTGGACAAAGGGAGATAACGTATATTGTTTCAAGTTACAAATTGCAGAAAGTCCATGGATATATTTCACATAGTAAAAAGTATTTGGAGAATATGGTTTTAGGTTTCCTTCAGTAACTGGTTCATAATTAAAACTGTAGACACTTTAAATGGTTCATTTTGTATGTAATTAGTTGGCAGAGGGGCACTGACACTGTTGCATAACTGAACTTATTGAAATTTTTCTAACACCAAATCAGAAATAAATATGGATCAGGTGAATCTGAAATGTGTTAATGTTTGAATAATGATATAGTTCAGGTCACTGAACATGGTTGTGGTTTTATCTCAGAAGAACTATTGTTGCTGTGTGTGCTTCTAGGCTGACAGCAGACTGTGTGATGCAGGCTACGTGTTTGTTTGCATACAACTGAGTTCAGATCCCAGGTGGTGCCTCAGGGTGAGTGGAGGAACACACTTTCAATCAAGGTGTGAATGCATTAACATAGAAGTAACCATTTATGATTGCGCCAACTATGGCATGTTAATACCTGTCTGAACAAGTCAAAGTTTGTGTTTTACAGTACTTGTTATCAAAAACGCCTCCACAATCCATGTTAAAAAAGAACTATTGTTTTATCTCTAACTAATGAGCCAAATAACATGTTTAAATACAAGAGTCAAAAAGTAATACAAATGATCTAGCAGATGGAGGAAGTGATGGACTAGCACCAATAAAGGGAGGAAAATTTGGTGTTTTGTGAACACTATGTGTTGTTTGGTGGCTGTGAGAGCAGCCGCATTGGTTTCTGGTTTAAAATGGCTGCTTCACAACAAGTATGGTGATGAAGCAGACACTCGAATTTTATTTGTTGCTGCCGTTCCAAGCTAGCGTGCCATGGTTACAAGAATATTAAAAAGAAACATTTACACCTTAATTTAAAAAAAAGAGAGAGAAAAAGCGAAACCTTGATGCCTCTTGTGTTTGCGTTTGCAACAACACTAAAATTTGCAAAGTTTAGAAGTAGATGACACATTTAGGAGTTAGCAAAGACAGCACAGCAACACCGGTTATATTTATTTAAGTGGTTCATCCCAGTTGAATCAGTCACTGAGGTGGAGGTGCTGATAAAATTATCAGTTTATTGTATATTGGATATCATATGTGCTGTAGAAAAGGGTTTAAATTCTTATTAGCTTTTGAACCTGGAAGGTGGTAAAGTTGAATGAGGAATGGAGAAAGTAAAAGTATGACTTATCTTTTTTTTGGTACCATCATTTAGTGTTATAGAGCTTTTATAAATACATCTGGGGAAAAAGAAGATGTATGTCATAATTTTCATAAAGATAAACTAAATATCAGTAAGACTGTTACCATACCTTCAGTTATAGACCAGTACTGCATAATAATTCACTTGTTTGTATTAATGAATCATAAACAGATAACTTGAGGGGAATTATTGCCTTCTGTTTATTTACTGGAAGTTGTTTACTTGCTGCTAAAAGCACTTCTACAATAACAGGTGCACAAATAAATGTTGATATTTTGCCCAGCAAAACACTTGTTCTATTGTTATGATTGTAAAAAGTTGTTAAGTGACACTTTGGCTTATTTTTGGCTTGTTCCAGTACTTCTGAGCTACCAGCATCACTGTCATTTACAAAGTGCTGCCAGATGACCTAAAAATCATGCATGAGGAAGGTGGGGTGGCTCACAAATCACAGAGCAGGTCCATGCCTGGTCCTCCAGCACCAAATCTTTGCCACTGCTCTGGTCATAATTACCTCACTGGCTGAAAAGTAAAAAAAAAAAAACGCAAGACACAGGATGGAACTGGAGCTTCAGCAGAGCAGAAAAGGAACAATAGGAAGGTGACTGAATGGAGCCTGGACAGACGCTGAGGCAGAGCAGGGCTTGAAGAAGTTGTCTAATTGCATGCCTTTCCTATCTTTAGTTAACCAGCTAATATCTTGTTATGTTGCTAGTTTGAAATACAACCATGAAAAGTATGTGCTGCAGTTGGCCGAGCTACCACATTTGTCTAAGGGACAGCTTTCTAAATGTCATTGTTTCATGGACCAGGGATCCGACAGTCTTTTGTGTAAATCGTTCCAGACCAATCACAGTAGCAAATGGCTGGTTTAGTCACACATGTGCATATAAACAGAGGTTATCCACAAATAGTTAAACAAACAAAGTGCTTATTTTCTGGATTCCTCTGCTTCTTCAAAGGGAATTGCTGCCATCCCCATGAAGTAAAGAGAAGAACTGTTGATTAGTGGTCAGCAGACAAAAATAAAGAGACAAAATTCCTTTTAAGCTCCATTCACATACTGCTAAAGACCATGCTTAAATGCACTTCAGTGAAATCACAACTAAACACAAAAATCCCTCGTCTGGAGACAGAGAAGATGTGGCTCTCAGCCTCAGACAGACACACCCAACAAGAGAAACATACAAACACACCATAATTCTAATGAAGCTGAAAGAGTCACGATTTAAATGTTCTACTTTTTTTTTCTCCTTAACCTGCCATTTTCCTCAGGTACAGTTACATCAATCTTACTTGCACTAAAAATATGGTATTACAAATCTGAACAACCTCCATAAAAGTTCCTGCAGTCACTAATATAACACCTGATCAATTTATATTGCATCCCTTATAAAATCTGATACAACATTAACATTTATTTCACATCTGCAATGTGAAAGTCCAAAACATAAATTGATTAACAATGACTGCACACTGCAGCATGCATATTGATGCCCTTGTCAAGAGTGAATCATGTGCTTACTATTTGACCCACTTTATCTTCAGCAAGCTAGCAAAAGACTTTAAGTCTTATTGAATAATTATTGATCTCTTATTGGTATATTAGCTATGACTTGGGAAATATCTTGAACAAAATAATATTTTTAAGGCATAAGTCTTGGTTGATTTTTTAACCTCTTAGTTTGATGTTTTAATATGACTAACAATTCTATTATGCTCTTATGCAGAATGGAACTATTGAGACTTAAAACCAATGTTTTGTAGAACATTTAAAACTTAACCCAAGAGGGCAACTCACTTGATTTCTATTAAAGAACCTCTCAGACATTTGCTACTATTTCCTTAACATAATGGTATTCAATATATAAGCTTCATGTTTGAATGAACACTCCAGCTATTTTTCTAAGTCACATTGAAGATTTTGCAACACTGGGCTCAGTAATACTGACATATGACTTTCACTTCACCTTTTATGTTGTATATAATCGGGTATTTGGAGGAATCTGAATGGAGAATGCTGCTTGAGCGTTCTTACTGCACAGTTTTCCTTACCATACACATTTTTTCCTTTTTTTTTTCTTTATTTATGGTAATGCTGCTGTATGGTTGGTTGAAGTTCAGAAAATAAATGTGGCTGTCCCTCGGTGGTGCTTGATTTGATGACTAACTTTCTTGTTTGAAAATATTTTCACATGCTGGGATGTGTTCTTGAGAAAGTTACTGCCACCTGAATATGGTCCTCTCTTGTAAGTTGCTTTGGATTAAAGCCTCTACAAAATAAATTTAATAATGTTGCATCCTCTTCTCTTTTATGTCACATGCATGTTGGATAGCAAATAGATGAATATGGGGGACAGGATAGGCTACTGACAATTTAAAATGTCAAATGTCCATCACCCTGGACACCCTGTGTCTGAAAAGCAAAAACAAAAACATTTAACTATTTCATCACACATTAACAGCCCTCTACATCGCTGTGGCACAAGAGCCCTGTTACTGAGTCTTCTAGCTAACATGCCTGTCATAATATAGGTACTGATTATCTCATCTGATCCTTGTGTCCAAGACAGAAAGAAACAATATGTAGAAGGATATGCTCTCAAAGTGATTGGAAAAAAAAGTGCAAAGAAGTTTATCGTGACTAGATTTGTTTATTGTCTTCACCTCAGCCCTCCTCCAGGGAGCAGAATCCTGTCTGGCAGCCAAATGGGCTACTATCAGCAACAGTTAAGTGGCAGAGGACCCACTTTAACACAAGCTCAGCCAAGAAACTGATCTCTTGTGAGAAGAATGTCTGGCTGTCTTCCCATGTCATACAGTGTTGCTGATGGGCTGATAAAGGTTCTGCCAACGTGATTCTTCACATCCTGTGACACTCCTGATCAGTAAGAACTCTGGGAGAAAACTTTTATTTTTTCCACTGTGGAGGTAAAAGAGGATATTTGTGGCAACTACTAATCCCTCTTACACAGCTCAAATTTCACAAAGGGCTACTTCCTGGCCCTAAACAAACCACCAAGTAAGGAATCAAAACCATTTAAACTCTTCTACACTATTAAGCAACTTGATCCTCTGAGACTTATTTACTTATCAGGCTCCTCGGTAAGATAAACTGTGATTGCTTTGACTGACAACCAGTGATATACCAGGATGTGTCCTGCAGAGATATGTTTACTGATCCCCATGTTGTTTTCAGTGGGAGGCAGTTACTGTTGACTGATTAACTTCTGAATCTTCAGAAATGGCAAAACTTAATTACAGTTGAGTTTCTTAATAATATTCAGCTAAAGCGGAATCACATGAATCATGATACAAGGATATGATTCACAGTAAAACCGCTTTTATTGAAACCTTTACAGGAAATGTGTTGCTGATATCTATGTTAAATTAGAGGAAAAAAATGTGTTTCATCATTTAATAGTTAAGAATAATGATGGTAACCAACTGATTTAACAGCAGGGTACCCTGTGACACTAAATACGCAGGCACATTCTGGCCAAAAGCATGCTGCTAACAGATGATTTCCCAAAGAATGGTTTGTTTAGGGGCCTAATGTATCTGAACAATGTCAACAGCTAGTTTCACATGTCAGCGGTGTTGTATATTTAAACCTTTTTACCCTTTTGATTGATGGTGTTAATGAGTGACATACTAGGCTTTAATTTGTGTAGTCTTCATTTCAAATGTCAAAACAATGAGATACACAGACCACTGCACATGTGGGAGATAAACCTGACTGTAGTGAAATTTAAACATTAAAATAAAAATTTTTTTTTTTTTTTTTTTTTTTTTCGCAGCACGTGCTGGCTTCACCTTAATTATTATTTCTTTTAAAAAATCTTTGTACTCCTCATGCAAATTCAACCTTCCCACACTCATTTGTTAATTTCCACAGTTTATAAGTTGATTTTCAGCAAAATGCTCTCACAGTGGAATTAAGGTAATGACCTGGTCTGCCGCTTAACACAGAGGAGGTGAAAGCAATTTTACACTTCGCCCACAGAGACCATGAATCTAATTTGAATAGTCCTGTGTCTCTTGTTTTTCATTGTTGGTCCATTTATAAAAGGCACGTGGGGTTTGGTGGATGTCTGAGAAAAAAGGTGAAAGAATTATGACAAGCAAGGATGTTTTTTATTCAGATTCATTAAAAATGTCTTTTTTCATTCATTGGACTTATTTGTGAAATGAAAATCCAGTGATGGAAGTAAAATGAATAATGATCATTTGAAGATTATTCAGATTCTGAAGATTAATGTTAAAGATGTCTGAGGGATTACTCAATTATTCACAGGCATGCCTGCATACCTGCAACACTAATGTGAGATATGCAGACAAAGTCACAGGGAAATGGCATTTTCAACTTCAGTAATGTGATGTCTGTCTGACGGGAGTAGAATATGTGGGTGGAATAAAGTTACAAGATCAAACCCCTCAGTTTTGATTTGATCGCTCACAATTGGGCACGACCTGGCAAATTTAATGCAATGAATGTTCGAATTGCACCCTCAAAATATTACAATTATGTAACTCTGCAGTTCACATCCCGTATAGATGGAATATTCACTTCCCTTACAGCTGTATGCAGTTTTAGAGGTTACGTTCAACATTTTCATCAACCCTGTTTTTAGTTGCAATTGTCAGTTTATTCAGTGGAAATGGTCTCAATATTCTACTGTATACAAACTTTCCTTTAACAGGTAGGAAACTGTAAAGATCATTTACTGAGGAACAGTTAGTGGGAAAAAATGAGTGAATAATTAAAATAATAATATTAATAGCTCAATCTGCTGCATGAAAGCAACCCTAAAGATACAGTAAGAACCATAAAGACCTGTTCTCAGTGAGAAACAGAACAAGGTTTTCTGCAGCAGCTGGCATGGCCCCCACTGAGCACAAATCTCAACATCATGAAGTCAGTCTGAAAGAAGCAGCTGCTACTGACGCAACATAAATCCAAAGCAGTACTGTGGCGAGCAAGTTCTGCTGATTGATCTCCCTCCTAAAAACAGGGTGGCACTGTCAGGGTAGTCACATCTAATAATGTCTTCATTTAAAGTTATGTGATTTGGAATGATATAAATAAATACCATCATTTTCAGCCTGGTCTCTCTGAAATACATTAAACCACAGCACAGACATCAATACATGTTAGTGATTTTGATTTTTAACTTGTTAATATTTGCACTAAGCAAAAATAAACTATTAATTGTGTTTAATGGTAGTGAACCTTAAACCAAAAAAAGGCACTTGAATAGTTTTCAACCATGTTTAACTTGTGTACATAAGCAGAAATGTCCCCACTACTGCCTGGGACTTCGCAACATCACAATCCATTTTTCCCAGGCTCTTAACAATGCATCTGTGGCTGAGACAAGTTGTTTTGGACCAATTAGCATCTTGCACTAGCAGCTATGGATGGATTTTATGTGCGATGACTGTTGACAATCATGGCTGCTGAGGACATTTTTGCGTTTGCTTATAGCAGCTGCATTGGAACCGAAGGAAGTTCCTTTAAAAAAGAACAAAGAATGGCCCTGAAGACTTTTGTCTTCTTCTAAATGACACTGCCAAGAATTAGACTTTGCTTAGTTGTGCTGATCTTACAGCTCTAGCCTTTAATACTATACAAGGTGATTAACCAGTAGTCATCCAATAACTAGTACTGTTTGGGTCCTTTATCAAACACTTCCCAGCAACAGTCTCACATGATTCTGCTGCATTGTCTGGCATGTCAGGATAATTCTGAAACTCAACCTCAATATGAACAAATGGTTAGAAATATTAAATGATTTAAAAAATTAGATGGTCAAAATTATTGTGCAGCTTTGGGTTTGCTGCTTGTTAAATGTGGCACTGAGGCTTAATGTTATTTAAAATGGTTGCTTAAGGAGCGTATTTGCTAACAATATACTCAGTGCAAGAAACAAGACACTTCTTTGCTCTTATGTAAACATCTAAAGCACAACAGATGGCTCTGATTCCAAAGGTCATATTGTCATATCACAAAAGGACTTATGATGCAGACATATGCAGCATCTCTTTAGAGCTTATGAGTCATGTTGTCTGGGGTGGAAGCTAAATGTTAGTCTTGCTTGTAATCCACAGAGTTCAGCCTCCTTTGGGAGTCACTACAAACAGTACCTTGTATGAGCACTAACCTCAGCCACACACAAAGCTTGTTAACAGGCTGTGCCATGCTTATAGACCATGGTTCGTGTGTTCAGCAACATTTTCTATAACAGATACTCGAATACCTCTAAAATTCTGAATGCAAATTCATATGTAGGCACGGAGAGTGAAATTAAGTGGTTGACACATTCACTCATCATTTACTATTTCTAATTTATTCACTTGTAAAATGAGGGGCTTCAAAATCCATTCATCCATCCATCCACATCCATCCATCCATACATACTTACATACATCCATTCAAAAGCTGGGTGCACCCAGGACAGGCCTCCAGTTAATTGCTGAGGCTCTACAGTAAAAATGGTGGCAAAATGACTTTGTCTGATTTGATTTTTGAACAATGTGAGAACATTTTTGCACTTGAATAATTTCCATGACTCGCTTCTCAGTTACTAGTAGGAAAAAAACTTTGCAAATAATCTTTGGAGCATTTTGAACTGTTTCTGCCCAACCTTTTGCTCAGTGTCTGGAGTTCTGGATTTATTTGTAATCTTCAAATAACCCACAAATCTCTTTTTACAAAATAGTTTTTTAATCTGTAAAAAATAAATAAATAAATAAAAGTCTGCTCTAACATAGATTTGTGGTAATCCCATCATATTGTGTTATACTGGTTTATAGCAGCAAATATTCAATAAAAAAAGAAATTTATCTGAATTTTTTTTTAAGTTAGAGATTATACTATAAATCTTCTCTTCATATTAGTAACTCCAATGCACTTTTGTGGTAAACACAGTTCAAACACAGTAAAATATGTACATATGTATGAAAGTGTCAGCAATAAAGCAAGGAATACTTCATCCTTAATGGGAATCAGATTATTTCAACGCACCTTACAGTTTTTGCTCATACTTTAAAATTAGATGAATTAAAGGCTTTATTTTTTAATGTCTCCCAAAATTTCTGCTCCTGCTGAATTTGAACATAACAGGGATTGAACATAATTAGTGCTGTTGTTATAAAAGAACTTCATTAGTCTGGATTTGAGTGGGGGAGGCGGGGAGAGATGTTGACAGTGTCACTTTTCAGCAAAAAATGTTCAAGTATTTGTGGATTTTTTTTTTTTTCCCCGTATTTCCTCCAGGTGCTCCAGTCTTACCCCACAGTCCAAACACAAGCAGCTTAGTTTGACTGGAAATGCTAATCTGTCTGAAAATGTGAATCTTTCTTCATTGTGGGTCAGCCCTGTGAAAGAGTTTTTTTCTTCCCTGTCTGTCAACTCTAAATTCTTGAACAAAGAGCTAAAATTGTTAGATATAATTATTTTGCACATTTCCTATTGAGTTAGTTTTTTTAAATAAAATTACAGATGTGTTGATTGATGTGCTACACAGATTCAAAATGTAAGAAACAAGGAATGCAAACAATGCAAATATTCATCCATCATCTACACCGCTGAAGTGTCGCGGAGAAGCTGGAGCCTAAGCCAGGATTTTAACAAGGCAAATAATAACAAGAAAAAAAAAAGTAAAACTGACTATTTATGTTCCTCCCTCATTCCACTAATATGGATTTTTTTTTTACTTCTCATTATTTCTGATAACCCTGAATTCATCATTTTTATTATAAAAGTAGTGTGTTTACTCTAAGTATGTGTTTCAAACTATTTGGTTTGTTAACTTGTGCTGATTAACTGTTTCCTCAGTAATTACACTCAAGTAATTGCAACATAAATCATCAGAGAGTGAATTCCATGCACAAAAGTTTAATTTGAGTACAGATTGGTGACAAAGATGACACTTTAAAAACCAGATGAAAAACGTTCAATTTCAACAAATCCATCTTAATCAGAAATGTTATTTATGAGCAAAGGAAAAAAAACTGACAAATGGGGGTTCGAAGGAGTGCTCCGCTTCTTTTGAATTATGTTCAGGAGTTCAGATGGTCATTTTTAGCATGAAAAGGTCCCGTTGGGGGTCTGAATGCACAAGAAATCATTTTTGTAGGTCTATCAAAAAATGGTGAAAAGAAGTCTGCTGATGTGGGCTCATCTACATTCCTGTGACATTGTGCAGGACCCCTGGAGGACTGGACAGGACATAAGAAGCCATAAATGATTTTCGTAGCACCTCGGGTTCTTACTGTGTTCAAGGGAATGACCAGAGTGCAAGAGATAAAAGCAAATGTGTTTCAGAGCCCCAAGAGTCCGGATAACATGAATGACAATCCTGAGGTTGTAGACTCAGGAAGCAGAAGTGGAAAGATGCACAAAATATCTTAGACTACAAGCATTTAAAAAAATGGTGAAAACCTGTAGTGAAAAAGTTTTAATCTAAGCAGCTCTCTACTGAAAAATTACAGCTCTCTTTTGTAATTTCGCCATTAATTATTTATACAGATCATAGATAGATCTATTACCTCTGGAGGTATTGACAAAACCAACCCCTCACAGCCTCTCCTCTCTAACCCAACAAACCCAAATTGGAGAATTGCTAAACAAACTTTTTCATGTAATCATACACATATTTTATTCATGTAATGATATGTGATAATAGCCAAATCCTTCCGTGTCAGCAGTCCCTGCATGTGTGGCTGGAACAGCGCATCTCGTAGCTGAATAGATAAACAGTGTTTGCTAATAAATACCAGAATGGGTTAGGGGGTTATTTAAAATTTAGGACACTCAGAAATGCACATTTCATCTTTAGTCAAATCTACATTTAGTCCAATTTAATTACATAGAATGTTGTGCCCTATATACAACTGTACACTTATGGGGGGGCTGAACAGGCAGCAGTGGTAAATTTCAGACTCTCCTCAGCAAACAACATTAAAGGAAGTTGCTTCAAGATGGCTATGCTGCTCCAAAAAAGCAAAAACTGTCAAGTGTGACTTGTGTGTGGTGAGGAATGAGCTGGGAACTAAATTGTACGGCAAGGAAAATATGTCACATTCACTGTATCACATTCTAATAAACCACATTCTATTCCACCAGTGGGGGGATTATGACTGTCCATTTGTCTTGGCTTGGCCACCGCTGTTAGAGAGACATTCTCTGTGTGTCTGCACAACACAAAGTTAAAAGCGACGCCAGCGACTCATACAAGTCATTTGTCTCCGGTAACACTGGTTCACAGGAAGCCAGGACCTAAGCTCTCATGGATGATACATTATTGCTATCACTTGCGCTTGTTTAATTACACCCATGTATGGGGTCTGGTATCATATCCTTTGAAATATATTCATCATGGGAAACTTCAACCAAAGTCAGCATTATTATGTCATATAATCCTAGATTGACAGAATATGTGAATGAATATTTCAGCAATAGCCTAAGAAACAGTATGGTATCTCAACAGCTAATCCATTGATATAGTTTATCGGACCCTCAGAATATAAATTATGAATAACCCCAAGCTTTTTCCTGAGCTACAAATGAGCAGCACATGTAGATATTCTGGAAAGCCTTTGAAGAACAGCCTCCTTCTCTACGAGTGAGCCTTGTGCTATTTGCATCACACATCATTTAATTACCTCACACAGGCTTTACATTAAAACTTACTCTTAGTAACCCATTCAGAACATTCTGTATGCACTGAGCCCAAAAGGCAATGCAAATGCTTACAGCCATTTATTGAAAAACTGAATATTAAACTGAGCCAGTACAGCTAACATCATTATATTTGGACATGAATGTTTATTGGGTATTAGCTTTCAATATAAAAGGTGAAGGTACATCTTCCATTCTTAAAATAAAGATTTAATTTGTATATCCCAAAACAAACCTTGAGAAATATTTAGAAATAAATACCATTTAAAGATGCTGGCAGTGTGGGATATTGGATTCATTTACATGTGATTTTAATTAAAGCATGACTCTTTTATTCCTTTAGTTCTCCACATGACTTTCCACATAAGTCAAGTATTATTTTTGGTCACATAGGGACTGTAAAAATATTAATTATTTAATTATTCACCAAATAAATATTTTAGTTTTGACACATGCTGTAATAGATATGAAAACATTTAATTATTTAATTTAAGCAACAGACAGCAACATCTTTGGAATAAATAAACTTGCTTAAGAGTTTTTAATTATCTATCTCTGTATGTTTTTGTATTTTTGGCCAAAGAAATCTACAGAAAATGTTCAGAAATTGACAGACATATTTTTGCAAAACTCATTCTGCAGGCCAATTTATGAACAAAAACAATTTTTTCTCCCTGCAGTCAATCAAAAAAAAAAAAAAAAAAAAAAAGAATACACAAATTAAGGCAAATAAAATGAGGTCTGCATGAAGCCTGATACCAGATACCACCGGTCTTCAGTCTGGGACTCGCATTTCCAGTGACTTGAGACGCGACTTAAAACTGGGATCAAACTGGGATCAGAGACATTGTAAACACTGCAGTTTCACTGGGTCTGTTAGAAAAGTATTGCTGCTGCTCATTTAGGAATTTAAGAAATACATATATTTTTTTAATTTAAAAAGTTTCATATTCATATTTTCTGTACTCAACTGTGGACCTTTTAAGTTACTGTCCTGCAGATTACACTTGAGCCAAATTATTATTTGGCTTGGACAAGTTATGTTAAGTGCATATTTACTAATCTGAATTCAGTAAAGAAAAGAAATTGTCCAGGGAAGGACAGAGCGTTGGTCAGTTTAAGCTAAAGATCAGTGCTGCTACTAAATCCTGGTAGATAAATGGTGAGTACGGATTTAAAATTTCTTGGAAATAATGCCTCTTCTAAGCAGACTAGATGGCACGGATCATATGGGAAATTACTCATTAAACTGAGATGACTTGCAGCTTGACATGGACTTGCAAAAAAGGACTTGTGAACATTTTTGGATGATACATTTTCCCAGAGTTACACATCAACATAATGGAAAACTGATGGCACTCAAAACATAAGTAATTTGTGACTAATGGTGTACCACCAAAGCTGTGCAGTCATGGCTGCAGCATGTTGCTTGCTGGCGCAAATAAAAACAGCTCAGTACAATAAACTATGTATTTGCTCTACATGGTGGCACTCTGGGGAACAGTTGGTGTGTGACTGTTGGCTTTGTTGTAGTTTACCAAATGTAAACCTAAACAATCAAAAGAACCATCTCTGTCTGGAAGCACACTCACTAGATATGTTGACAGAGTTGTCCTGCAACTGTCTCCTTCTATTCCTGGTGGTCATTTTTTTCATTTGTAAGCACTATACATGCAAAAAGATTCTTGTGTATTCATGAAAGATGTGCTTCTCTACATATAAGTCTTAAGTCTATTGTTTTTCTTTCTGTTCCCAGTAGATAAATTGAAAAAGAAAATCCCTCTGCATTTCTCCAAGTAGGATATTTCTCTGAGTAACACAAATGCAACAAATCCAGATTGGAAAGTAAACCAACTCAATCTTGACTGATACTCTTTTTCCTAATCTCTGCTTGAGAGTGAAATAAAGCCACATTTTGAGCTTACCACCTAACTCGATCGCTCCCTGGATGACTAATGCGTTGCCAGGACAGAAGCTTTACAATGTGTGCTGAGATCTGCCGAGGCCTTTGTGGCTCTCACATGCTGGACATCCCCATTGAGACAGTAAAGAATAGGTGGTCACTAGGTATGGACACAATGAAACAGAACTTGGGGACTAGAACAATTGCTCGAGCTGTCAGATGGTGACAGAAACCGTAATTAATGATATTTTCTATTTTCACAGAAGAGAATGAGCGACTGACAGAAACATTATTAATGAGCACAGCCTTGATGAGGGGAATAATGGCAGTTTATTAGCAAGACAGATTCAACAGAACTCTCTCAAACAAAGCATTTAGACATTGAAAAATGGCAATCTGCCTTTAAGATCTGATGGGAGAAAATGTTCAATACAACTCAAATGTCTGTATTGTGATTTTTCTTTCCTTTCGAAACCATCTGTTAGGCAAGTCGATAATAAAAGAACAATTTCTTTTAGAATCTCATCTCAAAAGGAGGAAAAGTTGACAGCAAAATAGCATCACATGAGCTATTTCTCTCTGCTATCTCTGTAATTAATCTACACAGCTATTTGACAGGTACATAGATAGGCAAATATATAAGACTTTGTAGTGAAAGTGCTTTTTATTCAGTGGGAGACTCTTTTGTCATTCTTGCATAGCTTGTGCTCATGAAAAAGTACAGTAAATGTACAATAAATAAAATGTCACATCTCTATCTCGCGTTTAGCATACTTTTAGTTGTATATTTTTATATTTATCTTTCAACTACTGTTGCTGCGACGATGACTGTCCCCAACAAAAGCTTGTTCTCAGCGATAATCTAGTGTCTTTATATTTTTTCTTTAGGCTTGAGGGAGATGCAATTTTTTCAACAGACAATATAGCTAGGACAACAGTCTGAGGTCACCTATCCAACAAATCATACTGAGAAACTGTTCAATTACCTTGAAATGATCCCATTTTTCCTCATAATATCATATGGATTTAGGCAAGGAATAACTATTTTTGAAGGAATGCAGATAATGGCAATATCACCACTGGGTGAAAAAGATTTGTGTTGCACATTCTGGTGGTTACTCCTCTGCCTCATTCATTTCACTGGACAGAAATATGGCTTCAATGTGATACTACAGGCTTATGCCATTGAATAGATGTATTAGATGATTTCCAGAAATGAAATATGATTTCTTTTTCCTCCCCCAATCTATATTGAGTTCATGTAATTGATTCTCATCCAGCAAGTTTGACTGTATTATGTTTGTTTGAAAAGTTAAAAGAATTCGACTAATTTCTCCCCAACCAGGCGATACTTAACCAGATTAGAGTGGCCACTTCAAGCTTTGTTGATGCATCCAAGTGAGGCAGGGCAGCCCAGCTGCAAAAGCTGATCAAAAGAGAGAGTGGGGAATGTGATATTAGCATCAAGTGCTTCAGCGAGTGACTCAGACAAAAACATTGAAAAAAACATCATTATCAGACAACTTCCTTTACCCATGTTTGGAAGTGAATATATCTGTTTGTCAAGCAGCTGCGTGCATCCATACATGGCATTGATTCACACTTTATCCAGCATTATAAGGCAATTCCTCTTTTCCCTTTTGCACCCCCTTATTGGTAATATGCTAATGACATCCGCTGTGATTAGTGATTTTCTTCTAATCTTTATTCCACGGTGGCCTGAGCAATCACAGAGGTAGAGCTTCTAGATTTACAGCTTTTTCTGACTGCTGTTCCCATCTGCCCTGACTTCATTTTATTTGAATAACTAAAAATTTTTATTCAAAGGCCATTTTTGTGCACTACCGTGTATCTGAAGAGTCAGGAAATGCACTCATAAGGAGAGCATTTTTCTGTCATGACCTAACCTGTTCGCCGTAAAATGTGTTCAAAGGAGGTAGTCCCTGGTTCACCACTAATACTGAAAATAGCAATGCCATGCTGTTGAATGCGATAAGTCAACACTGATTTATCTTTCTTTCTCTTTGAAAGCATTTATTTGATATCCTTTTCATCTCAACAGAAAACTAATTCCAGTTAATTTTAAAGCTGCTGTTGCTCAATAAGCTTACATGACTCCAAAATACCCTTCTACTTCAAGATAAGGTTTTGATCTTACTTTTATTTTTTTATTATCCCAAATCTAGAATTCTTTTACTACTTTAAATGTGATCTATACTCTTCATGGTGCAGTGCTTAAAATTTTAGCTTTTATGCAACACTCCTTGATAAAACATATAAAAAAGACTACTGTTACTCTCAAGGGGTGTCAGTCTGTCCAGATAACTGCATGGTCGCCTACGGTGTTAAAGCCTTTCAACCCAAATCTATCTTGAATGCAGGAAATGGATTATTTGATTTTCTTGTTAACTTATACCATTAAAGGGTAAAAAAAAATCTGTTATACAAACGACACTGGCAGAAAGATGATTTAAATTCCTGCTTAGAACATTTAGTGTGATACTATTACAAAGTTTAATTCCCCCAAGCTGAGTATTGAAAGGAGGTCTGTCTTTTATTCTAATAATTGAAATACTTTCAGAAGTTTCGGTAGTAGTCTACCTGTTATAAAGTGTCTTTGAATGGGGACACTACGGGGTGTGGGCACTGGTGTGAGTTTGCATTGAAATGCACCTGGAATTCCCTCTAATTGGCAGCCATCTCATTTGGCTTCGACTCTGCAAACCATCATCTGCATGAGCAGAACAGGCCATTGTCTGGGGAGAAAATATAGGTGAGTTACAGGCTAATCAGCAGAGACAATGAGGCCATGCTGGAGAGAAAGCAGAAGTTAAACATGAGGCCAAGAAGCAACTCCAAAACAGTGTCAATTATAGCACATAGTCCTAAATTACTGCATGTCCCTGCAATGTTTTAGCTAAGCTCTTACGAAAGTGTATTATAGAAAGCAGTAATGTGGGCAGTAAAATCTGACTTCTGACAGCAAGATCCTAGTACCCCCTAATTAAGAGCTCCTTCTCAGCGACAACATAGGGAGTGATATAATGGTGAGTCAGCATGCATGTATTTACCTGGAGTGTGATATATATACTAAAACCTCACAGCAAGACCTCAGACCGAGCCATCACCAGCTTTACTTCTAAAGTATGAATTAAGAAAAAGAAAAAAAACAAACAAACAAACAAAAAAAAACTAAACTAAAAAAAAAAAAAAAAAAAAAAAAAAAAAAAACACATGCACAAGCCTCTTAGGCATCATGACACCTTGAACGAAACAAATAGGCAGAGTGTTTATAGTTGGAAAAAACAGGTTGTAAAAACAGCGTAAACAACATGAGACATCATGGACGTATTTTGGCTTTGGACGCATGCAAGATGTGCCAGAGGGTGTGGCAACAGTATTCATACCACCTGCAGACGGTGAAAGACCTCCTGCATCTTTGAAAGAAAAAACGAAAAAAAACAAAAAAAAAAAAACAAACACTCATGCCATTATGCTCACGCAGGTTTCGTTTTCTCCTTAGCAGTCAACTGTAACCGTCCTCAGGGACGAAAGGTGCTAATTGCAAAAAGAGAACTGGGAAAGAAAAACAAAACATCAACATCCAAGATCAAGATCTCAAGAGAGAACTTAATGTCAAGTTTTAGACTTTTTTTTCATGAGAAGGATTTTTTTTTTTTTTTGCGATCAATCCATATTGCTCTCCTTGTAAGTGAACACCTCTCTTCAAAACAGTTTACCCTGAACTTGGAGCTGCTAACAGTGAGTAATTATCTGAGTTTGCTGCAGTCAGCACAGGGCTGTGTTACGTATGAAAAGCAAACCCTAAGCATTGAGGAAAGAATCCATACTGGTGGGAAATGACAGAGCGATGGCTTATTGACTGGTTAAAGCCAAACAGATAATTGCAATTGAACAGAAGCCACTCGGAACAGAAGACGAGGTCAGGATGGTCACATTCATCTTTTCACAAAATGGTGGATTATTTTTAATCTACCTAAGAACAAATAAAGAAAAACAGAAAATGCATTTATCATTTACTTTTCGCAGCTTTATCGTTGGTGCCGGGCAGATAAACCATTGGTTTGCATGTTATGCACTGGTTTAACTTTGTAAGACATTTGTGTGTGTCATAACTCTTCTCAGGGTTGAAAAATGGATTTAGTTAAGTGCAGGAAGTATTATGTTTAGCTCAGGGCAAAGAGTTCTGTTGAGTTACAGCAGCAGATTACCCACAGCTCTGGTCCGGGGACTACATGGGGTATTTGTTTACACCAAAGGAAATGAAACTATTTCCATTTAACTGCCCTGATTATTGGCCTCCTATGCTTCATTCCTCAATACATGTGAAATATTTCCTACTGTTACAATGGGCAGCTCTACTTTGACCACAGTAGATAGGAGGGGGGGGGGGGGGAGTCCTCTGAACGAGGAAATAAAAAAGGTGTGTATTACATGGAGCATTGAAGAGGAGTCCTGTTTTCCATTATGTCTTCATAACTGACTGACTTTTTATGTAGAGGTGCTGATGCAATTAGCTGTTCTCCTACTCAATGTGTGCCAGATCGTGCTTGGATTTCAAAGAGTCAAAGAAACACTATCTTGCTCCAATTTCAGGGGACCTGTGCTCAATTTTGCCTCCTTTATCTAATAGAGTTTTTCTTTTTCAAAGGCCATGTGGTTTGCTGTTGGTTGAATCCAAATAATGAACCACAAGGCCTGGGAACCAGGGGCCAAGAGACTAATGTTTTATAAATGATAGCAACACATTTTATCTCAAACTTTAACAGGTTTATCCGTAAGAATCCCCACTGCTGCAGAGGCCATTATCTATGCTTCAGTTGTAAAAGTATCCTTGCTGGCGGCACTGGGAGAAATATAGAAATAGTATTGTGGTTCTTGCATTTAAAAAGCACTGAATATTAGGTGTGGCTTCCAAAACAAACATTGAAAACACATATTTTAGCCAAATTTATCTGCAACGCTTGACAGTACTGACAAAAGCTCCATATCTTGATTTCCAACTTGCATATTTTCCTCCCTCTACAGTGTCAGCATAATCCCTGCCAGGAGTGAGAGCTGCATAGCACTACAAGAAAAAGCAGCTGTAGTGATAGAGTGGAAGTGTGGGCACTGGCAAGAGCAATGAGGTTGATCCTCAGTAAGCTGGCCCGTGGCCTCAACCCTTAAGTATTTATCTGAGCAGCAATAGGTGTGAATCCGTCACCAATCGCACAGATGAAAAGACACCCCAGCTGTCCCCAATTCTACCGCCCTCTTGAGGAAACAAATTGACAGGCAAAGGTAATAAATGCATCCATATGCATCATTGGATTCTGCGTTCAAGGTGGTTGTAGAGATCAGTCATTTTTATGAGTCTTTCATAGGGCAGATCTACTTTAACTGTAAGTGAAAAGCTTATCTCTGCATAGCTTAGATTGCACAACTTGGAAAATGACACAAATAAAGACAGGCATAGGCTAGACTCTGCTCTTGATTTACACACAAAGCAACGTTATGAAATAGAAGGGAAGAAAGAAAAAAATGTTGTTATCAGTGTGGTCTGTGATCATACGTTCATAGCTTTGAAAAAATAAAAAAATAAAAAATCTGTGGAGCAAAGCTACAATCTACCACACCCATTACGCTAAGCACAGATGTCTTCTCCAATCGGCAGCTGGTGTGCTGTATATTTCTGTTAATATTTCACATTAGCCTGTAGCCCCACATAATATCAGATGATTGCTTGTCTGTTATGCTATATGATGAGAAGTGTTCAGGGCTGCTAATGTGAGACGTCTCTGTTTACCACTTTGATGGATGGCCTCCCTGATAGGACCTGAGTTACGTTCAGGGGTGTCACAGGAAAAAGATGACAGATGGGCCCAGCTGTTAAAGATATCGACACTTTGACCAGACCATGGAGACATTAATCACAGCACGGCTAACCAGCACTGAGGGAGAACGGGTGACTTCTCTTATTAAGACAAGAGTTGTGACAGGGGGAAACACTGAATAATGGACCATTTAGTGATCAGAAGTTATGAATATTATGGCATAACACATATAAAGACAATACTGTAAGCTGTGAAAAACTAAAGCAACCCAAGGAACTTGTATCATGATTAACTGCCACAAGAGATTAGAGGCCAGTATAAAGATAACCGGGGTGAGGGGGGGGGCTGATGCTGTAATACAATATCAAGTGATGGCACATATCCAGAAGCCAGTGTCAAGATGAAAAAGAGGACACTAATGGCTCTTTGGATCTTCGCTTCAGTTGAACCATGCTGTCATGCTGATAAGACAAAACTGGTACTCATAGTCTCAATGAGAATGTGAGCCATGTTGTTTTTATGCAGCGACTCCGGAAAAAAAGTATTTATCAGTCCTGGTAACATCACTCATTAGTTGTACTCAAAGACATTGATCATTTGTACAATGAATTATTATTTCTTATGTTTCAGAATCGTGTGACATGTTTCTCTATGGCTGATATGTTTGTCTTGGCAAGTAGAATCAGATTGTAGCACACGGTCAGTGATCAACAGGAGCTTCCTTTTCCCATTAAAATAAAAAGAAAGAAAGCAACAAAAGAGAAATGTTGTTCAAGAAATTACTCCCACATGTGGTGGGTTTTTATGATTAGACCAGACCAGCTGCAAGTTACTGGTCACACACCTCATGAGTACAAAGTAATATTCATGGGAGATGGTGGACTATTTAAGCCACCCTATCAATCAACAAAAAGTGATGTTGTCGCTGAATTTTTTTTTTTCCTTCAAACTATCCAGTGACAACTACAGGCTTATGCCATTTAGCACAGTTGACCTACAAAACTGGCTGATAATTATCCATGAGTAATCTGTGATAAAAAATGTATTCCAGCGCAGTGACTTTTCTAAGTTTATGAGGACTCAACACATACAGACCTCACATGTTTTTAACACAGCATTCAAAAAATTATAACAGTGTGTAAAACTGCATTATAAAACTAGAAAACTCAAAGCAGCCTACTGAAATATTGTTCCTTTTTCTATAAATCTGAATAAAATAATTAAAGCTATTTGAGAGGTTATCGTCTTGCTTTGCGCTTATATTTATCATTTTCAAACATCCTATATCAAGTATCATGAAATTAAATGTGAGTCTGTGTCTGACATTAGATGCGTACATATATTGCATCATATCTGAATGGATTAAATCGGGCAACTTATGCATTAAAAGTGATGAAAAGAGGGGTTCATTCAGTGTGTATCCTGAGCTGCTGTGTGAGTTCCTCAGGACCGAAATATCACACCTGTCTCACTCTGTCATTACTGACGTCAACATGATGGTCCATCATTTGCACAAAGAAGTGATAGAACTATGCCACTAAAGTTGAGCAATTAGACTTGAAGCTGGTCATTAGCAGTAATATCTAGGTTCATCAATCACACTATTTTTAAATATTCATGGTCTTGTTTCACTAGCTCCAGATTTTTTTTTCCTGCTAAGCTACATATCCTGACTGGTCCGAAAATAGTTTAAAGAAAATGGAAAGAAACGAGAAAAAGAAGAGAAGAGAAAACAAAGAAAGAGATCACAACACACACAAAGACAGGTCATTATTTCAGCACTGCAGGGGAGACAGTTAAACATTGTTCCGTTTAATTTGACTCTGCAACACGACATGCAGCCATGGGTGTAAACCAGCTTATATATTATATCAAACATTGTTATGCATCTCATAAGTATGACTGTTTGATTCCCCACAGAGCCGTGTATCTGCTGCACAGCTTGGCATACTATAGAAATCTCACTGTTGTTAACGGTTACTGGGGTCAATATTTATTAAAAATAAAGGCAGCTGTCTTAAATGTTCCAAAGCATCTTGGTTGTATTTACGTCTCTTTCTGTAAGCAGAGAACCTATGACCAGCAACACAGGCTGAATTCAAGACACATTTTCTCTGGGAAGTCATTTTGTTAGGTTGGCACATTTAGAAAAGAATTAGGAGAAAGAATAAAAAAACATATATATACACACAGAAAACCTATATACATGCTACAGAAATTCTAAATCTACTAATGCAATGAATTTACTTGTTTAAATCTCTGCTGAAAGCTATTTCAATGGGAGATAACAAACAGCAAAGACAAAAAAGAAAACAAAAAACTGATGTTTTTTCTGTATTTCCTTAACCTCCTTACACCAAAATTGTCTAAAATGCTTCATACAAGAGGTCTCTATTTATTATACATAGTGATATTTATAATAAGTACAATTATATGACCAAAGTCTGGTTAAACTTATTTTATGTTCCTTAGTATAGTCTCTGGGGTCACTGCTAATCCAGCACACTCATACAAATAAAAGTTTTTCCAATATCATAAATCTTAAGTGATTTCACACCAAAGTATTTAAATATAATCAACATTTGGAAGGCTTTCTACACTTGAATACATTTAATTCACAGATGTACAGTAGCTGTTGGGCCTGATGGTTAGCAACACTGAAACTGAGCAGATAAAGGGAGACTGAGAGAAAAAAAATGTGCTGACAGCTGCTTTCTCCAAGCTTCCCCATGTTGTAAAGATGTTACACTCCGAACTGTATTGAGACAACTGCCCCCATTGTTCCTGGTGTAATTAAAGCGACCACAGCTGAAGACGTTGAGCCACATGGCCAAAAGGGGCTTTCTACAGGTTTGTATTTCTTTTCTTGTCTTTTTTTTCCCTTTTTGTTAAAGCAGAATGTCCACTGTATAAATGATAAAAGGCTTCACTCTATCAATGTTTAAATATATATATATATATATATATATATATATATATATATATATAGATTTCATAATCATATACAAGGGTATTTTTGTGTTAAGTGCTTAATTTTAAAGTTTTATTTTAAAAAAGCAAAGAATTGTTGGGCCTCTAGGCAGAACCTTTTATTTGTATTTACTGTTTTTATTAATGTATTGCAGCCAACTTATAAATTTAACCTCTCACAAAGGCAATTGTATTTTATTAATATTTGCAATCAAATTTATACAGTAAAGGCATCGATTGGTCATTTGCAAAAGAAAGTATTTTTGCATTTTATAGATTTCAGGTTCTGCAGTCTTAGTTTCCCACTCACTTGTCCCTGAGCTTTTGCTTGAAGCGTTTGTAATGCAAGTAATTCACAGTAGCATTAAAAGTCAGAAGAAAAGACAGGCCTAGCAACAGAGGCAAACAACACACGGAATGACAAACATCTATGTGACTTGTTATTTGATACATATCTGCATATGCTCAGAAACAGAGTCCCTCAACAATCTGAAATATGCCCTCATTCCATGAGCCAGATAATAACCAGTCCAACTTCAAAACAGCCTATTCTAATTAAAGCCTTAGTCCAAGGCAAAGCTACATTCCACAAGAAGCAATCTGATGAACTGGATGAATTCACATGAAATACACAGTATTTCAGCATGCTTTGATATCTATCTATCTATCTATCTATCTATCTATCTATCTATCTATCTATCTATCTATATACATATATAACTATAGAAATTAAATTTTGATATTCTGTATGTCAAAGTTTCATTTCTACAGTGTTGTTCCATTAAAAGATATACTAAAGTATTTGCAAAAATGTAAGGGGTCTATTCACTTCTGCGAGATACTGTATATGTGTAATTTTATAAACATATATATGTATAAAAATTATGTTTTTGTGATGTATTTATAGCTATATGGTTTTTACAGTAATTATTAGTGTGGTTTAACATTTTGCAAAACAAAAACACATCGGCCAAACAATCTCTACTTGGTGGACAAAAAGATTATAAGATGGAAAATTTGCAACCCCCGTCTCCACAGGGAAAAAAAAAAGAGAGATAAGTGGGGGAGGGGGAGGAGTGGGCTCAATTTGCAAGGCTTGGACTCTTTACATATTGTAACGAAAACCTTTATGAGTTAGAGTATAGCAATAAACAAACTGCTGAACTTCGACGGACAGGTCCTGATGTAAAATGGTAACATTTTTGTGACGTCTTTCGGGCACAGACCTGTCAGCTGATAACAGCTGCTTTCAGCAGAGGTTTGGGATTTGGGATAGGATCTACAACCAGCTCCTGAATCTTGAAATGTATACTTTCTGCTCACACTGCAGGTTATTATTTTAAATGCTAGAACAGGTTTGTCCTGTTGCCACTTTCATTTCCATCAGGCTTTTCCTTTTCCCTCTTTTTTTACACAGAGCAGGGTGGTTTGTTTGATGGTTGAATGTTACACACCAGAACTATTTCTGTATAATCAAAGTAATATAAGAATTTTCAGTCATCATTAGCTGCAGCTGCATAGTGTGGTTGTCTGAAAGCTCTCATGCAGGCGTTTCCAAGGAGACAGCAACAACTTTCATCAATGTCATGACTCCAGGAAGACTTTTTTTTTTTTTTTTTTTAAACATCAACACAGGTGTCGTTGGAGTGATAAGATAGCAAAACTATCTTATTATAGTGATTGAGATAGTTTTCAAATGGTCAACAAATAAAAATAAATAAATAAAAAATAAGAGAGAGAAAGAACAAAATCTGACCTTTAAGATTCACTCAAGCTGCTAAACAAAGAGCCATAAAAACTAAACTTAATTAATTTCATTAGATGGTATTTTTGTCAAAAGGACATTTTGCTAAATGAGATTGGACTCAGGACATTTTGCATTTGTGGTGTCATGGCAACGTAATATAATGACAGAAATTGGTCCTGGACAGAGGACACCAGTTTAGCTTGAAATTAAGTGAAACTGCTCATCGCATAAAATTTTGAGTGAAAAATTAGGTGGGTAGATAAATAATAGATAAAAAAAAAATCTAGTAGCTGCAATCAGCTAAATGAATGTGTTATGATACAGACCATAAGCAGTTTGGGATTTTCCAATTTCTTTGTTTTTAGTAAAATACTGCATTTACAGAATAGTTCTGCCTTGGCCGGGTATATTTGCGCTTTTTTTCCCCCCCACAGCTGTAGTTTAAAGGATGATTCAAATGTACCATTGTACAGAAAGCAAGCAGGTAAAAATTAGAGGGCTTTCATGAACTCAGATAGAAACAAACGAGTGCTACATAATAGGTAAAAAAAACACTAAACCCAAAACATGCTGAAACCACAGAGGCACACACAGATATAATGCAAATATGGCATTAAAGAAGCCAACAGGATGAAACTGGGCTGTGTGGACAGGAAGTGACATGAGGATCTGACCGATTAAAAACAGGTAGTTTTTATACAGAGAATACAATGGCTGGCAGAAGACAGGTGTGTAGCAATGAATGAGTTAAAAGAAGGTGTGAACTATAAGCAGGAGGTGCAAAAACAAGCGAATAGTCTAAATAACACTTTAAGTAAAACTATTTGAAACACAACTTGTGAAATTTCCAAAACCTAAAGACAAATTTGTGATTAAAAACACATCCAACATCACAGACCATTTTTTCTATCACTAAAATGAAAAGCACTTCTTATAACTCATTTTTGCTGTTCGCTATGCTTCCCACAGATGTTATGGTAAATATATCTTTCTAAAGGTCTTACATACTAAGTCCCATCATCTTTAGCTTCAGGGAAGGTTAATCAAAACAGCTTCATAAATGAGCAAAGTTCATAACAGCTACACGGCACGCATTAGCATGTTTACAACATAATTATATACTGCAGTGATTTGAAAGAAAGCACATCCAAATTTAATCATTTTGCATGTCCCTCCTATCATCAATATCAATTTGAAATGAAAAAAACTGTAAATTATATGAAATCATTCAAAAAGGAAGCCTGTAAGCTATTATAAAACAACAGTGATGACAGCGTTGTTATGACTAGTGCAAAACACACACACCACACATGCACAATCAAAAGCAGGATCCCCTGCTATACATAGTGAAAACAACAGTTTCAGAAAAATAAAAAAAGAAGACTATGTGAGGAAGATACACATTTGTGTCAAGTACGAGGTCCCCAAAAGGTTTGTGATGGGGTCAGATGTAAAAATAAATAAATAAAACCCTAAAAATAGGCACCTCCACAGTCTGATTTTAACTTTGGGTGTTTTGAATCTCTAAATGTTAGAGAAATGAACTGCTCAAATGTTTTTATTTATTTATTCTTTTTTTAATTCAACCAGCTCTGCCTGTGTGCCAAGATCTCCAAGATCCCACAAATCATAGCAAGGTGTGTGTTACTTCAGTGCTCTGTGATTAGCCCATACATCAAAGTGTATCAGTTGTACTTTTGGCACAGAAGAATTCAAACTGACCAAAGCACACAAATGGCACACATTTGTAACATCTATTATTAATGAACCCCATTTCTGTGTTAATTCACCTGTAATTTAACTTATTAGCGCTCCAATTCTGACTTCCACTGATTATGTTTCAATACATACAGCTGTGAACAACTGTGCAAAATGCACTTTTGAAAGAGAATGCTAGTCCCGTCAGCTCAGGACTAAAGTTTTAGTTTAGCAACTAGCTACAGAAATGTACTACTTTTGGGGATGTGCGGTTTGATAGATGGATTTGCAAAGTGTATCACTTCAGAGTCAGAGTTGACATGTTTCACACAACAAGAGGAAGCGTTGGGTCAAGAAAAAATTTGAAGATGGTTAATAAAAACTGGGGGGTCTTGGCAACATAAAACAAAAAAAGAAAATATGTTGTCTTGTAGCTTACGTCATATTACTGTTGATTCACTGTATTTAGCGAAAATTACTGTATTTTCTAAACCCAAATATGTTTCATGCTGTATTCCAGTATCATTGCTAACAGCTATACCTCTCAGTATTACTAGTTCCTTTAAGTGTTGGGGATGTTAGCAGTAAGTATAATGCAAGTCATTATTTCATATTAGTTGTCTTCTCGCAAATTAATTGTTAATTAACAGTCACCATTTTATAGAAACATTTATCAACAGCAAATATTTCCAACATTATTAAATGTGATCCAGCCAGAATTATGCTTCCTTTGAAAATACATTTGCTGTTGCAATTCAATTGTACAAAAATTCAATTCTTGAAGACAAAGCTGTGATCATACTACAGAAACACAATAACTATGTCTACGTTTCAAAGAGGTGAGTTACATGGAAATTTTAAGCATTGTGTATAGATTGTTCATCTATTTGACCAGACATTTGTTTGTGTCTAAAATCAGCTTCATGTCCAGGGAGAGGGGTTTGAGCCAGGCGTGTGTGGTGTTTGCATGTTCTCCCGGTGTATGCGTATGTTCTCTCCGGGTACTCTTCCTCCCACAGTCCAAAGACGTGTATGTTAGGTTAAGTATGTTACGTTACTCTAAGGTAGGGTGTACCCTACCTTGTCTAGTATGCTGAGATAGGCTCCAGTCATCACTGGACACACAGTTAACCAATAATTACTTATTACAGTTTTTGCTTGGTTTAATTTGGGTGCTAATGCATTCTGTTGTGCCCAACAAAGTCCCAAACTAAAATTTAAATAACTGGAATTGACTCAAAGCAATGACTGTATTGTGTTACTGGAAAGGTTCATACTATTAGGAGAAAACAGTCTACAGCTACAGCAACCCACACACTTCATTGCTCATAATTAGACCCACCCATTTTCCATTAACACTAGCGGTACAGATGTCTGCTCAGTTTATCAATCTCTGTACTGCTGATTAACATTAGCGTCCTCTAACTAAAGGCCATCAGGTTTTTTAGCATTTCCCTGTTCACTTAAACAGGAGTTTGAACATATTTCCTTTCACAGCATCCTGAATGGGTTCCCAGTACATAAAGGGACGAATAGTGTAGCTCTTTTGAGCAATTTACAGTCTCCACTTCATCTGAATCTATGCAATAAAAAAGGAAAACTAGTGCTTCCATGCAACTCTCACAGCACATCCATTACCAACATCAGTTGAGACATGAGTCAACCTAACACTGATAGCTATAGGAGAGCTCAGAATAGCAATTCTGAGCAGAAATTAAAACACTCCAAAGGGCTACGGTGGGGTGTATGATAGGTTTGTGTTTCTGCAATAATTTAGCCAAAATCTGGTAAATGTAATTTGAGAGAAGGAACACTAGTTCACTTTTTGACTTCCTTTTAGTTCCTTTCTTTAGTTGTTTTGACCAGTAAAACATCAGATAATGTCAATTCAAAACGTCAATGAGTTATTAAAACAGTTTCAAGTATTTCAAAGGAACATAGCCTGGACACTACTGACAATCAGTGATACTAAACACATACAGGGATTTGTGTGCATGCACAACCAAAAGAAAAAAAAAAAAAAAAAAATTAAAAACATGGTCTAGATGATCATGTTTTGTATTTATCACCCATCCAATAGAACTGATCTAGCCTAGAACACCTGGACTTGTGCACTAATAATTCTTTTGCTTGTTTTAACAATACATAAAAGCTGTGATAACAACCTATCATAGTAAGTTTAGTACGTGTTTACAGAACTAGATTAGGTCATGAATAAAAAAAAGAACATGTTTCTTCCTAAAAACGGGAAAATATGCAATCTTATAACAGCATGCTGTGCATCTTGTGCAGTACAGATATACTAAAATTTTTTTTTTTTGCTTAAAGCCGTGTCTAAACATCCATTGTCAAAAGAGACATCTGCTTTCTGTAAGTTATTTGCTTCAGCTGATGACATGAGTGCTGTTCTGTATCTGAGCTAAAGAAGTTAGGTCAGTGGAACAATCAGTTCCACCTCAGGAAAAGATCCGTCATCATCAGTGGAGTTTACACAGCACTAAAAAGCTCTAATGCCAATTCCAGAGGGATTCAAGCACCCAGCTGACAGTAGGTCACATCACTTTAAGGAGAATATTAGACAGGTTTTCACTCTGAATGGAAAGTTTTGCCACCCAAATGCCATCGCTCATAAAGCGTGAGTGGTGCAAAATAAAATGTTCCCAAAATACTGGCATGATACAGTATGTAGTTGCATTGTTTATTTTCTTGTTGTTTTTGTGTATTGCAAAATTTCATAGACAAAAATGCTTATTATTTCAGTTTCTATTTGGTCCTATGAAGTTAAACTGGTTAATTCATCAGCCCCCCACAGGGACAAGTCTCTCTACTTCTGACCTCTCTCTGCTTTCGAAGATAAAAAATCTTTCTCCAAAAACTGCGGGCCTGATTATGCAAACACCAAATCTGTTCCTCAAATGGGAGATAACTTGAACCTGCATAATTTTGTGAATATATGTTTTTTTTTTTTGTGCAGATGATGAATAGGGAAACACGTTGTTGCTCATACCTGCCCAACTGTAGCTCATCCTTCTTCCTGTTACCTTGGGCCTAATTTAATAACCTAAAACTCAGTCAGCCAACTGTGATCCTACTGTGCACCCTGATGGCAGAAATATGTGTAAACACCTGCACTAATTACCTTCTCAGGCAGATTATTTATGAAATACATTAAAGCATGTGTAAAACGATTCATTGGTCAGAATTCAGAGCAATTTTTCAAGCAACCATCCAGATATCTTCCAGCCCAGGGGAAGCAGAGCATGTTTCCACCGAAACTAAATGCTATTATCTTTCTGTGACTGTTCATTTTCAGGACTGTTTGTTGCAAGGAGACTAAACAAGATTATCAAATAGACAAAGATGGGTTGGTGTATGCTCTAAATTAGGCCACACTGACTGTTCATGTTTGATTTAATCTGCATGTGTTTATCATTTTGTGGACATTTCAGTTTTTCATGGATTCGTATAGATTAAATGAAAACAAAGCCTGTTTCTAAATTTTAAGTCTCACATGAATAACCTATGCAAAGATATTCCTCTTTAATATTTCCCTTTCATAACGTTTCTGATAGAGTGTATTGACTGCACTGCAGGTGCTGAGTAGAGGATAAAATTAGCCAGGCACTCAGCCTGGAGTGTTCAGGAGGACTAATTGAGCCAAAACTTCTCAGAGATAGACATCTCTGATTGCATTACTTCAGCGAAATATTCTCTCACAAGTGAACTGATACTGGAGCGACAATGAACAAGACATACTTCCACCATGATTAAAGGTGGCTAATTATATTTTTATATCTACTAATTATCCATATTTAGTTATCTTGCATCAAAAGTTTCTGGGAGGCAGCCAAAATGATCGAGAAAATTTGGATTCATTTTCTAACAAAATGATGAACGAACCTAATTTAGGGAGTCAAGTTAAATCATTGTTATCTCATCACTGAAAATGACAACAGGTAATAGATCCAGCCGACCTAACCATTCAATTTGTGAGTCATTTACTATGATAATATAATGAAATTGTTCTGAAAGACATTTATGGTGTAGAGCTTGGGTACAGTGTATAATGTGCATATTGTAGGCTTCTGGGACCAAAGGGCTGGCATCTGATACTGCCAATCAAATATGTGCTGTGAAAGCAGAAATTGCTTGTTAAATTCGCTAATAAAAAATGCATACACCAGCAGTATTACCTGTTTGTTCAAGGAAGAAGTGTCAGAAACACACTCTTCCTTAAAATACTAAACTCTAAACAAGTGATTTTCTGAACCCACAAATAAAAAACCACCACCAGCCAATCAGTTAATGATATAATTTAACGTTTCAGCAAAGCATTAAAGTAGGGCAGCTAGGTTTGAAAAATCTGAACAGCAGTTTTGATATTTGAACATCAGTATTTCATTCATGCTGTAATGTCAAAATCCAAAGATTCAACTTATTGCTAAGTGTGCATTCCTGTATTGAAAAAAAAAAAAAAATAGATAAAAAACATTTAAAAATAGTATTGAATATCTGCTAATGTCAAGGCTGACCCAGTACAGTAAAATATGATTTGTATTAACGGACTCTGATCAGGACTGGGGCCAGAAAACAGAATTGGGAAATCCCTCTGAATCAATTTTAAACTCAAGACCCGTCCAAAAATGGATGCAAGCTACAATTATTTACTATCTGAACGTTGCAGGATCTGTAAGTCACATTTCCTGCTAAGAGCAGCAGTTACTGTACTGCAAATCATAAAAATGTGCTTGCTTTGACTCTGCATTTATTAGTTGGGTGTAGCCATGCTCTAGCAGGTGACAGCTAGTCAGATGTGACTGAGTGCAATATTATCCCTCAGACACACTCTCCCCAATTTCAGACAGCTACATCATGAGAGGATGATGTGTTTGAATTATTGATACATTCTCAAGGTTGAGTGCATCTTGCTTTTTAAGGGGCTCTGAATGCAATGAAAAGAGGGTTTTAAGAAAAGTAGCGCATTCAAGTCTGAAATCCCACAATTAGAGAGACGCAACTACACAGTTATAAAATACCCCCCCCACCTTCATTTAAGTACAGGAAGATGCAGATTGATGACCACATGGGGCTTAGGGTTTCTGAAAAATGAGACTTGTGACAGATGCCTCTATCTTTCCATTGCAGTTGGAGCATTTGATCCATGAACACTGCAGATCATGGATGGGGAATGTGTTATAATTAACTATGAGCAGTGAATGCATCATAGAGAGATTATACTAATTACTTGAGCTATTTTGGAGGTTCACTTTGGGATCAGAGCTCTTTGCATGTATTTTTGTGTCAAATAATTTCCTGAAGAAACAAACAATCTCAATTTGTTTTCTATTCTGTGTTTTAAATGCCAGGAACAGACACTGCCACACTCAATAACATACACAAGGCCTTTTTTCAAGGTACCCTATACAATTTGGAAGAATTCATTAATTATTAGATCAAATTATCACTGTGAAAGTTTAATATTTCAAAATGTTTTATCATAAGGTAGAGATGATCCACTCCCTGTCATATTAGCAGTACACCACCCATCACTCTCTATTTAATTGTCCTGTGGACTGGTCTGCAAACAAAAAAAAAAAAAAAACATTTGAAAAATTATTTGAAAATTTGTGAACTTATCCTTGAAACTGACTCTTCATACTGAAATCACAACAACTCAAAGTTGTGGGCATAATGCATCTGTGTTGTCGGCCATATTAACAAAGTGAACACACCATTAAACAATGTCATTAACCACCGACTCATGTTAATGTCTTCGTTTAACTATCAATGACGCTTAGCTTACTGGTCTGAAAGGGAAATCTGTTTTCTGGATTATTAGGCCAAAATAGAAATTCACTGAGCACTCGGGATGTTGTTGTGGTGCTTGAGAGGGTGGGACACTGCAGTTAAATTGAATTGAAATAATTCAAATGGCAAGGATGGGGAGTGTAGGACTACTTGTGATTGTTTTTATTGATGTATTTGTGAGAGGTTAGCATGGAGTCAATGAATTAAGTGTTGCGATTATGTTCATTCCTGTGCAGTATTCCATTTAGCATGCCCATCTAAATGCTAATAAGAAAAAAAAAAGCTGTTTTAGATTTGTTCAGTATACCCAATGCGGTAATTCTCTGATTGCTAACTAACTGTAACTTTGTGGCAAGCCAAACTCAACATTAAACCTCAAATTCTCACTGTCACACTTAGTGCTGAGATGATTCAACAACTACCAGACGTTATTGCCCTATCCTTGGCCTGATGCCTTTGTGTATCACACCAATCAATATAAACCAAGACTGTGCCATTTAACTCTTTATAGAGCTACTCACATTTCTCTTGCTAGAGTTCACAAGTCTCAGATGCCATCTCACAGAGCACTGGACACTCAACAACTTTGATCCTGAACTCTCCCAAGGCATTGATTCTCAAAATGTTTTTTTTTTTTTTTTTTTAGCTCTGTAATGACACATATCCTAACCTGACACATACCCTGGCCAAATCTCTCTTGTATATTTCCAAAGGGAAAGAACAACATCACATAGGTTGGGGTGATGTTTTGTGTCCTTCAATTAATTTAAAAAATATTGTTGTGGGCCCTTGTGACTTCGGTTCCTTTGTGACAGTCGCATTGAATGGCTAAATTAATCAGCCTTGGCCCGAAGGTCCAAACAGATGGCTTTGATATCTTGGTTAAAGCAGACCAAAACTCCACAGATAGTCCTACAGTAAACTAAACATCCATCTTGAGCACTACTCATTCCATCCCCCATGCAAACACAGTTATTATACACATGGCTTGGGGGAGAGATTTTCTGTCACACAATCTAACCATTGCTTCACATGGATTTGGATCCTTGTCATCTGTGTTTCTTAAACTAGTCAAGTGACACTAATATTAAGTGAGCGTATCGGGTTCCAGCCACCTTGAACAACCCGACATTTAGCCAGAATTTTTTTGTGTGTGACATTCAATAAGTAAACATTTTATGAGGAAGTTGTGTGTTTCTAAATAAGCACACCAAATTAGACACCCTCCTCAGCACAATATAGTTACTTTGAACAGAAGGATGCTCAAGGTAAGCCAAGGAAGATGAGGTACTATCTCTGCAGTTTTTTTTAAATCCCATCCTCTTTAGTCCTGAATAATCATAGTTAAAATAGACACTTATGTGATTTTCAAATTATTTTAGAACACAGTTTTTCAGCTGTGTACTCTAATGTTTTGGATTTCCATTACAGAGGTTTAAATCAAAGCCATGTCATCCATTTCAACAATTACACATCCACATCTATTTCAGTAAATAGACATATCATTTAAAAGTAACTGAAGTATTCAAGTAAAAATACAGAATTTAATACTAAAGTATGTACAGTCATTCAAGAATGTTTACAGTCCTAACTAATAGAGAGATATTTCTCATTATCAGGCAGCTGTACATTCAAGGATAGAATATCTCTGCATGTCAGTGAGCGCCACCATGTTTGGCTGAATTTGTGTGAACCTGTAAGGCAAATGTCTGTTTATCAGAGTACTCCAAATTATTTTTTTTCATGTGTTTTTCTACAAAAATAATTTAGAACTTAGAAAAACATTAGACTGGATGAGGTTTTCATAAGAGCTCAATATATTTTCAGTGCAACAGGCTTTTTATGCAATGTTGCATTTTAGCACATTTATGTGCATCATGCAGTAATAAAATGCTGTTAATTATACTAAATTAGATTTGGATTGTTATTTCCCATCCACTGGTGAATGTTCACAGTTATTTATAAGTTTGAAGTTTACCAACAGTCATGTATAAAGGGTTTGATGAATATCATATGCAAATCAGCACTTACAGAGGGAAATATGTATGTGGCATGCAGGTTTATTCCTGAAATTCATTTAAACATCTACCTCAGCTTTTCACCAGACATTGCTTTCTCAAGACCAACATTCAACTCACTTTTTTTTTAACTCAAACTGTCAGTAATAAATGATAATAAACAGTCTTTTATTCTCGCTGGTCCATTGTTACACAGCTACGAAATAGTAAAAAATCCATTAACAGGTCAAACACTCATGCTTGAAAAAGAATCTAAAGTATGTGCTATTTATTCATTTAAATATTACTTTTGCATTATTCTGTTTCTCATGGTTTCCCAAAAATCTTGTCTTACAGGCCCAAATAACAAAAACTAAAATATTATGGAAAAAGGCAGAAAGGCATTTTTATCAATGTCTGCCTTTTAGGCGACGTCAATAACATAATCAATCATCAACAGGTGATTTAAGCATGGTTTGGTACAAAAGCAGTATCCATAAAAGGCTGAGTCTTTGAAAAGTAAAGATAAGCATAGGATCTCCACTTTCAACTGAAATCATTTAAACATTTATTGCTTAAAGAAAGCGTCACCTTCTCTGGTGTTGAAGGATCTTGGGTAATCATAGAGGGCATCTGTATTGTGTTGACATTTTTTTTTTTTTTTTGGAAAGATATGGATTCTGTGTGCCCCTGACCAAAGACAGAAAGGATCATCCATACTATTTTCATCAACTATTCCATAAGCCAGGGTCTGAAATGAAATGGGGTTCTATCAGTGACGTTGGCAAAGCTCATTTACACTTCTATGATGGTGCATTAAAACAGGATAGGCTGACTTCAGGACAGCATCCGTTCCAGTAATATCCATTTTTTAATATAGACAATATATATAACTGCATTCTGCTTACATTAGAAAGGCATGGCCGGGTAGAGAAGAGATAACAGGTGCTGGACTGCCCTGCCTGCGGTCCTAACCTAAGAATATTTTGAAACAAACAATATAACAAAACCTGACCATGTGTTGGCTTGTTTGTAAGAAGCATGCAAAATAAATTAAATGATTTAGTGCTTGTTCAGTTCCAAAATGTCTTTTAACCTTTCAGGGTCTGAGGCTAATCTGGCTGTTTTTGAATGCTTTTGGTTTAATTATCTTGTGAGAAGGAATGGCTTCAATGATCCAATTCTTTGTGTATATATATATATATATATATATATATATATATATATATATATATATGAATTGGCCAGCAAAATTAGATTTAGGACTGAATTGGATAAAAGGCCTCCAAAATACTCTATGAGAAGGAAGTAATGAGTAATGGTTCCTGATATTAAAAAAAAAAAACAAAAACAAAAAAAACACATTGAACTGCAGCTCCCAAACTGTACAAAAAGATATGCACTCCAATTGCACGCAAATACTTTACCTCACCGAGTTTTTAATTATATTACAATATTATTTAATAATTAACCATTTTAACAATTTTCTGTGGCTGTCACGCCTATCACACCTTGTGTTTTAAAGTTGTATTTGTTGTTTTCTGTGGTATGTTTGCCCAAATGTGATAAAGGGAGTAATATATGAGAAATAATACCAATTTCCATAATAAGTAATGAGAAAAACAGAATAAAAATTGATATGAAGAAGAGTAAATAAGGCAATAGGGTTGCACTAATACACCACGAAATAAACAACACCACCACATCAACAATACCACAATCCAGTCTTCCTCTTTGCTAATAAATAAATTATATCACATGGTTTTACCTCATGCACTTTCATTGGGCAATCACACTAATTTGTTAGTAGCAAACTTTAAAAATAATAATAAAATGTAGGAACGCAAGTTAGAAAACAGGTATGCTTACATGTTGGGATGAAATATCAAGCAAATCTTTTTATATATATTAAGGTGACATGATACTTTGTAATATTGTTTATGGTGTTTTCACAAAAAAAAAGAAAGAAAGAAAGAAAGAAAGAAATATTACCAAAGAAGTTGTACCCAAAGAAGCATCACATGTTTTAACATCTGAACAGAAATTAGCAGGTTACTCTAAAAACTGATTGCTGTATTCTTTAGAAAACAACATTGTTACAATGCTGGAGGAATAATAAATGGCCAAAAGCCATAAGAGTAATTTTGCAAAGATTTTTTTGGCTTTATTTTCTTGATCACATGTCAAAAATTAAAGCTCTGGCTTTGCTCCTGTATAAGCAAATCTTTTTTCTCTGTTTAGTGTTGCACCCACGTAATCCACCCACATAGTACAACTTTAGCTACACCCATATAATAAATATTTTCTATGTCTGCAATTTATTTTTCATGGCAAACGCTGTGGCTATTAGAACAGTGTTCAAATGAGGTATTTGGTAAAAAGAATGCATTTCTTGCAAAAGACTTTAACGTTGTTTTTCCAGCCTAACAGCTATTACATGCACAAATTGGACACAGTTTTATGGAATCCCGAAAACTGGGCAGAGAGAGACTGGTGGGCAGATGGGCAGTGGATAAAGTCTTTTATTTCCACCATTGAGCAGTTCCACACCTTGAATAATAGAAGCCAATTCAGTTCAACCTATAAAGAGGTTTATCAGTTCCTGTCAGCATGCCCTGCAGGGGTGAGGCGACAAATAACAAGGTAGTAAAAGAGAAAAGTGGTAGAAGTCCAGCTTCCTAACCTGTTCCACCTCTGCCAGTGGCCATTTGCATTTTCAAAAAAACACTAATTTCCGCTTGTGACTCAAGACATGAGATTTGACAGTAGAGAGTCATGTTTGAGCAGCATTAGAAAGGAGATATGAAGTCACATGATTTAAAGATGCTGGCTGTATCTCAGAAACGTCACAAAATGTTGAACCCTGCATAGGCTGCTTAGTGAAACATTATTCCTAGTATTAGTCCTGGGTCATTTGAGAAATTATATATACCTATATATATATATATATATATATATGTATTTATAATTATATAAATTATTTGAGCACATACACACCCAGAAAAGAAACAAGTAGGATTAAATGTAGGTCTAATATTCATATAGCAGAAAAAGAATAAATGTACATAGAATGCAGTTGTTGTTCGATCAGTATGATTCACAGAGCACTTCAGAATATCTATTTCAGGGAAATACTCTATTTAAGTGCAAGAGGATGAACAAACCATGTGAAATTATAGCCCTCAGCTTGATGTGACAAGCTGTTCAGATCCAAACAAAATTTCTGCTAAGGTATACATATATATATATATATATATATATATATATATATATATATATATTTACATATATATATATATATATATATATATATATATATATATATATATATATATATGGCTGGTTTTAAAAATATTTCCACATTTCTGCCTCTGCTGCACCAGGTTTGCTGAATTGCCATGTCTGTTGAATTTAAATTTTATTTTTATTTATTTATCTTTTGGTATTTTCAAATATGAGTCAGCTTTTCATGTGAACTGATTTCAGTGATATCTGATGATTTTCAGGGGGCAGGAAGAAACAAACTGATGAACAGCTGCATGTGTGTCACTCTTGCACACATTTCACAATCTATCATTATATATATATATATATATATATGTGTGTGTGTGTGTGTGTGTGTGTGTGTGTGTGCTTGTGTTAAACTTTATGTATCTTATATTGTTTTAGATTTTTTTTTATTCATTTCCTTTTTATTTAAAATTTTCTTTCATTCTGAGAAGTGTTGGAGGCAGAAAGTCGTGAGAGCTCCTCTGCTGCATTTGCCTTATGCTTGCTGGAATAAATTGGTACCATATGGCATGATGACAGGATCACTCAATCTTCTGTGTACCTGAACACCACATTAATCATTTTTTGGGGGATATTCTTTCTCTTTCATCACACAGGAATTTCCAAATAGCCCCTGCCTTTATTTCTCTCACACATGTAGTGAATTTACATACACACACTACACTCTGCCCTTGTTAGAAGCCAGACCATTTGACCGAGTTCAAGCTGAAGCAAAACAAAATGTTAAGGTTAGGTGTCAGGTAAGACTTTCTTCCTGCTCAACATATTGACTTACTTTCATTGTAATGGGGTTAAGTGCTACTTTTTTTTTTTTTTTTATGGACCTAGACTGATGAAATTCCATTTTATAAAAAAAATGTAATGTTTTGACAACATTCTGATTCATACATTAAGAATCAATTCAATAGATACGAAAAAGCTAATAAACTGGCTCCAGTAATTTAACGTGCATTCATTGCACAAGTGAATTTGTGAATGATAACATAAAACACTTTGCAAAACCGGCACTACTTTAGATGTCTAATAATTATATTTGCACCTACCTTAATTGAGTGGCTACGATAAAATTCCGTAAGCGCATGCATGGACATAAAGCTCCTTCCACTAATTCAGCCTAAGAGTTTTTAGACACAGAAAGGTGAACAGAGTAAAAAAGGGTGAAGTGGCCCGGAGGTGAGCAAGAGGAGAGATAGAGTGAAAAACTGAGAGAAAGAGAGAGGCAAAAAATGGGACAAAGGAGAAAGAGTGGTCTTTATAGCAATGTCCGCTTGATGAATCAGACATGTCTTATTTGTTGGCTGCACTGCCAGGGAATTTGCATTGATTATTTTCCCCTCAACAGATACATTTAAATCAATGTGGCACAGCGCATCCAGAAAAGTGTGAGAAAATGTTCACACAGTGAAGCCCAGAACTGTAACCTTGGTCAGACAGGAGGAGCCACAGCTCCCCCTTCATGCCAAAAGGATGAGATCAAGGCTAAAAGCTTCTCCGAAAACAGCACCATCTCTGACCTCCCTATAAAAAAACAAACCACTCCCTAAACCCATTATAACTTTTCTATGGGTTAATATGTCTTCATTAGCTGAAATCCTTTAAATGCAAATGTGCCAATGTGTGATTTTCTTTAGTCTTACAAAACTTGGTGCTGTATGAGGCTTTTTACTTCACTTTTGTACATTTGTTCTTTCTTGCGTTTTTTTTTTCTCTAAATGTCTCAGAAGTCTCTTTTTAAATTGCATTTTTATTGCTTCATCTGTCTTTTGGTATGCTATGGATACATATGTTGACTTGATCATTTAAATAAATCCCATTCAGTTACAGAGTCAATTAAATCAGGTAAGTTTACAATAGATTTACACCATCATAATAATAGTTTAGTAATGATGATTTGAAATAGATGTATATACCATTTACAAGAGAGAAGCTGATGGTGATGAAGATTATTTGTAATAAACTGTCAAAAAAGTCATTTAATTTGTAAGAATGGGCTAGTCAGACACAAAGTCATTTTTTTAAAATAAATACACAAGGTTTGCATCATCATTTCACCATTCTGTGATGACAAATACCTCACTAATACGCTGTTGCTCAGCAAATGTGTTTGATCATTTGACATTTGCCAGTGAAAAGTAGGTTGGGTTATTATTTATTCTGCAACAGATCCATCAGCTTTTATGTAGACCCAGCTGTGTCACTACTAATGCTTCATTGCAAGATTTTGCTTTAATGATGCTTCCATGGAAGTTGAGCAAAGGTCTTTGTCTCCTCTAATGAAGTCCTGTACTGCCCCCTTGCAAAACACTGAAATTGATGTTTTTAGGGTATTGTGTAAAAACAAACAAAACAAAACAAACAAAGAAAAAGTACTAAACACTTATTATTTATTTATTTATTTTATTTTATTTTGCTGAATTTCCTAATCCAGAGGCACTAAATAATGAATTTTGATTTCTAATTGGATGGACATTTTTTTAATACACACCCACATACGGCAAGGTACACTAACACACTACTTCCATCGCCTCTCTTTTTCGGTCTCTCTCATTCCACATCTCATTGATAATGTCTCCTGGAGCTTCAGCCTCTCACAGTGAGATCAAAGTGGCTGTCACACACATTGCCAGTAAGGACGATTTGGGCGCGTCTCCCTACAATATATTATTCCTATGGATGATGAAAGAGTGTATACCGGGGGTGGAGATGATGCTGTTACAGGGCAAATGCAGAGGGAATCATGTGCTCCTCACATGGAATTGGCTTGAGAGATTACAAATAACAAATGGTTTTGGTTAAGGCCGCAAGACTGCAAAGCAGACCATTTATGGATTGACCATCAAATTTGAGCTCTAAATTTAAATAACTCATAAGCAGGTAACACAACGGAATTTACACACGTCTACAGTAATTGTTGATAAAACTATATTATAAAAGCGTAATGAGACTTATTTTGGATTCTAACAACAAACATAGAAATGTAGAAAACATGAAAATGAGCAAAGAATTAAGCAAGTTCGCCTTCCTTTTTATGCTCCTGTATTTTCTCGATGGCAACGAAAAGTAAAGAGAATGTCTCCAGTACCTCCTTACTGTCTCTCTTTTCTCTGAAAGGCACATCTTAAGTCAGACTAAAGCATACACTCGTCTCTCCCCTAGGGTGCAGTGGCAGTGGTGCAGAAAAAGTGAACTGCCAAGGACCCCACTGTTTAGCAAACACTCCTACTGAGGGGAGGAATTAATTATTCAGAGCCAAGGACCAAGGCAGCCCCATTTGATTGCACCACAAAAGAAAGGTCAGAGCTTTTATATGTGGAACCTCCTGGTTCTGCATCCTGTCAGCTGAGGGGATGGGTATAGTCTATAAGGCTGAATGGTACTCCTGCTAACAGCTCAATTAAAAGGACAAGGATGTCTAGGTGAGTATGTGTTCAAAAGACGTGACAAACAGCAGCTGCAACACAGTCTTGCTAAAGGAAAGGTGCGGATGGCTTGGAGGATATGATTGGCAGTTGAAGAGAAATTTGCAGATTGTGCAAGCCACTGGAACTAATGTAAAATTCTGAAATGAGATTACTGATAAAATAAGAATCAAGATAATGCTGGTCAGAATGATTAAAACCTTATGGCTCCTGGAAGCAGTTACTGTTCTCCTCTGAACAAATTATTTCTTTTCCACACTTTGCGAGTTAGCAAATAATCCATTACTGTGTTTGAATAGTTAATAGGCAATAATGGACTTCAAATCAAATTAATAACATAGTATTTAATCTACAGCAAAATGGCTTTCTAAAAACTGAAATATTAGTCTTCAAATTCTGCAAATACAGTATGGACTCTTGTAATTAATAGAGTTAGAGAAAGTTTGGGGCCAGGCTCCCCACAGTGTGATCTGCATAATCCGATCAAATTTCCCAGAGAAAAGGCCAAAGCTTTTTCTGTAGTCATAGTTGAAATGCTTAATTTTCATCAGCTCCCCCCCTCTCCAAGCCGACAATGCCACAGAACAGACCATGAACATACGGTAGCAGAGCAACAAAATCCAGCTGCAGGATCTATGGGGTTTGCAGGGGAAATCTGCCGTTAAAGATGAATACTACTGAGGCCTACTGGCATTGTGGTCTGTCAGTGTAGGTTATAATCTCTAAAAACTGTGGACTGGTGAGCCCCAGCAGGGCTAAAGATGGAGCCAGGAGAGCAAATTCTACAACCATGCAACAGGGGGCTGTCTCTTTCCTATTGGTGTGCGTGGGCCCCAAACATAGAGCCTCGCCATCCTATTGGCTCTGTGCAATGCCTTGTCAGCCAATCGTCAATGGCTAAGCTCATCTATTCCATAGAAACCAGACTAGCACCAGTAATGACATAAACTCCATTGAGCTCCCATCTTCTCCCAGTTTGTTGCACCACAGCACAAATCATATTTTCAAAAGGTCAGAAAGTATAGGAAAACTAGGGAAAATAACAAACATCCACATACTTTTACAGAACAGAGTTTGATAGAAGTCTTCATCACTCAGCTCAGTCATATTTACAAGGAAGAAATATCAATAGCATTTAAGTGTAGTTGCAAGTAAATTAATCATAAGGTTGTGTTTTCTAACAGTGGTATCTTCACCTTAACAGTTTGAATTAACTCGCTGATTTATGCTTCTGCAGCATTATGGCTGAATAGACAGATATATATTGGAAGGGGGGGTAGTTCCTTCCTAAGATGATTTCTTGCAGATGGCTCAGCCATTATGTCTTAGTCTCTAAGATCATTAATTTCCCAGGTAATAAACCCCTGTGTTGTTAGTGGGCCCCCTTCCCCCTTATACCCCGTGCAGTAGGATGCAGCTGGGTGTACAGTAGCTTGTGTGTAGTTGCCAAATTGAGATGACAGTTTGCTCCACTGTTCATCAGTAAAATCAAGGAGCCATGCTGAGTCTATAGCACATGGATGAAAAATTAAACTCAACACCAAAAAATTAACATGTTGTAATATAGTCTATTATTTGCCCCCACAGAGTTTAGTATGATTGCTTCAGGTCTGGTGCAAGCGTGTCCATTAAGGTTTGATGGAGTTTTTGCAGTCATATTTGAATTTACAGCCAGACAATCTTTTGTGTTAATATTAAATATATGCCAGGACAAGGACGTACAGCATAGTCCTGAAAGAAACACAGGCAAAATCCTGCCTAAACTGGATCATAAAACGACAACTATAATCTCTCCATCTGCTGATTACTATTGCAGGATAGGCTTAAAAGCTCTTGAAATAGAAAAGAACGTCTAGTGAAGATTTTTTTTTTTTTTTTTTTAATCTACATTCAAGAATGTTTAACAAAAAAACTAAGAATCATATGAAACCATGATGGGCTGTGATTGGTCAGAAAACAGAAAATACCCTTGTCAGCACTCACAAATAAATACGTTACCCTTTTGATTCTGCATGGCAGCAGAAATGAGCGGATGTTTTCAGCCCTGGGCTTTCCCAAGTATAACTGATCCATTAGAGGGTGCAACCCTTATCTAGCAGTAACCAGGGCCCTGATGATTGATATAATTCAATCAAAGACCAAACAAGACAATCAAGTTATGAACATTTACGTCATACCCACCCACCCACACACACACAAGCACACACATATATATGTATATATATACCATTAAAGAGCTAAAGAAATAGGACAGAACTGTTACTAAAAATAATTATTGATCAATTGTTTAAAAATTATTTACAAGGACTATATGTTATAGATGTAGTTGTACTAATAACAAATAGTCTGCATGATGAACTGTACATGTGTTTCTTATTTATTGGGATTTAAACAATTTAGAAATATTTTTACCTACCTGGTGTTACCATACCAGAAAAAAATTTAAAAAAAAGAAAAAAAAAAGTTTAATTTATTCACTGTTTCCAGACTGCTTAACACACATTAATGCTTGTAAAGTGAGGAGCACAGGGAAATAAATAGTGCATAGTGAACACACAAAACACATCCAGGAGAAAACATCTTAGGACTCCAGGCTTTTTTTTATCAGGTTGTGGCATGAAATTAATATTAAAGGTTTTCAGTTCCTTGTGATTTCTCTCTCTCTCTCTCTCTCTCTCTCTCTCTCTCTTTGTCTTTTTGTTTTTTCAATGCACAAAAATGTCAAGCAGACATGTACTAAATGCTTAACTAGTTCGCTCACCATAATGGACTTGCAAACATATGTATTCATTGATCATAAATGCTGGAGTATTAAACATTAAATAAGAAAAAGTCTGCTCTATTTAAAAGCATTATGTCTTTCACTAAAACTCAACTGATGCAGTTCAAGTTCTAGTCAGATAGATTTAAAGCAGTACAGAGGAAAAGCGAGAATTCATTCAGGTTGGCTCAGGTATTACCTAGTATAGTGAATGAGCATTTCCCCAATCAACTTTGAAGTTGGGAAAATATGAAAGCTCCTCTCCCTGATACCACTAAGATTCCATCATATTTAACATTAGAATATGCCATGCTGATAGGCACTTGCACTTCTTTAGATATGTAAAGGCCATACTGAGCAAAATAAGGGAATAAAAAACAATCTAACCTTGATTGTCAAACACTTCATAGCTGAATCAGAATCATGAACTTCTATGAGGCAAAACAGCAACACAATCTTTCCACTCATAACACAAGTGAGGATCTCTGGAGCAATAAACTGATTCTGAGAGCTCTCATCAATCTTTAATCCTTCCTCAGGCTCTGAGGGGCCGCAGTGAGTAAAAACCTCCCTGTAAAACCAGAACGAGGCTGGATTCCCGTACATTTAAGGTTCAAGCAAAGGCCTAGACTTGTTGATCGGGCCAACTCAACAGAAGAGATCTTTTAACTCTTCCTATTTGAGACATGGGCAAATATATGTCTTTAGGATGCGCTTTAGAGCTTATAGTTTTACACAGTTTTATCATGTTTTGTGATTCAAAGAAGATAATCATGTACACTCAGGCATTTAAGATGCATTTAATATTGGCTTACTGCTAACATGCTCAAAATTGGTCAATAATAGGACTTTTTTTTAAAAGATAGAAATTCAATGCAAAGACAATGCAATTCAGAACTGACAGCAAAGAGTTAAGAATTAGTTGGAAGGAGTTGTAAAACTAAAGCTTCCTGGTGTTGTGTGGGTTTTGGCACTTTTTCCAAGCATCTGAAAGTCAAGGACACTTCGTAAGCTGATCCGATAGAGGACAATCTAAAAAACTATCTGTATCATCGTACCATGCCACAAACATCGCAGCTGCGTGTAGCCTGTGAGTTGTTGCCAAATGGATGTGACAGTTCGCTCCACTGTAGATCAGTGAAACCATGGAGCCTTGCTGAGTCTTAGAGCACAATGATGAAAAATTAATTCAGACACTGAAAAAAATTAAGTGCCTCAGGAAGAGTGTGTAGTCTGTCCCCAGAGGTTGTTCCCTGCTTAAATGTGTCTATTCTGAGTGGTACTGGGCAGCTTGTAATGCGACCTAAGTAACTGTCTGCTGATGGAGAGGTTGAGCTTTGGTTCCCACCATATGTTCTCTGAGGCACAACACACAGCTCAGTAAATTCTCGTAAATGATTACATTGCAAACAAAGCGTTGCAAGGTGGCCTGAGAGCAAGAATGTGATGAAGGGTTTGGTGAAATGAGCGCGTGCAGATCAGTTTCAGAGAAAAGCTCAAAGAGAAAATGTCCTGTTTACACTTGGTATGGTGGAAAAAAATGCTGGTTGGACACTGTTTTAAAAGTAAGGCCACTCGGTGTGTGGGCTTTGGCACTACCACCCAGCATCCCTACGTCAAGGACACAACCTAAGAGGATATGGCAGGCGCCACTCTAACCATCTGTACCATCAGGCTCTAGCCACAAACATATCTGTTTACTTTTAACATTAAACAAAACTACTGAACTTGCTGGAGTAAAGCCAGACAACCTCCACTGGCTGTTGGAGCTAATTCTGAATCAAAATTTGACTTTACCTGAATAGTTTGGATTTCTGTTTAGGCTTGTTTTATGAAGATATAACAAGTTGAACAGGGGAGACAGCAGTGGGAGGGGGGTCTACACTGGTTCACCCTCTGCAGAAGCAAAGCAGGTGGCCAGGTTGATGACAATGAACAGACAGCATTGGTGGCCTAATTTCTTCATGTCAAACAACACCATATGGCTCCTCTGCTCTCCTCTACCTATTTAGAAACTTAATCCACACAAGTATGCAACTAACACAGTATTCACAATTAATTAAAAAGGGAAGGAAATAGGATGTGCTTCATTCTATATACTGTAAAATATGTACTAAAAAAAAATCATATCCCCCAGGTATTTACGTATTCTGCTTGGCATGTCCTTGAAAGCAGTGAGGTTTTACCAGACGGCTTACTTTTTTACCTCAAATTTAGCATAATATAAAGACACGGCCTCTCACTGGTGTAGAGCACTATTGTGGAACAGGGGAATATATTCAATTAATCTCTCCGACCTCCAGTATAGTTTTAAAAGATGTCAAGAAAACCTTGTTTTCATACCCATAAAAAAACAAAAAAACTACATTGTGATAATGCACAATATACTGTAATGACAGTTATTAACTCTCAAGGACAAGCCAACCTTCTCACACTTGGTCTTTTTTTAACAATATTTTTAGGGTCAGTCAGCAAAGTAAATTACAAATTTGAGGTTAAAAAAAAAAAAAAATCAGGATAAGCCTTAAAAATCTTGGCCAATAATTTTGATTTAAAAAAAAAAGAACTGTAACTTTTTTGTGACAGCTTTGACTGCACACCAGCATAAGAACTGAAAGCATTAGCACTTGAATTTATTCATAACCATGTGACTCATGACAGTGATTGCTGACACGAACTCTCTCAAAGCTAAGGTGGTGACAGGTAACAGGGTAAACTATGTGCGGCGTGGAGACAAGCCAATCCCTTAAACAAGCAGCTGGTGAATATGGTAACATACGATTCATATGTTGCACAAAGCATTGCAACGTAGAACACATGATTTATTGCAGTTGATGTAAATTTTGTGCTTTTTTGGGGTTACATCAATTATATTAGGTGTCAAAACTCATAATTTTGAGGGTCATATATAGGTAGTCTATCTCCCATATATAGTGACTTTTTTTTCTTTTCAAATATGACATACTGCTAATATGTTGGAAATAAAAATCTCCAGCTTTAGTCCAAATTATGCTTATTTAGCCTGAACAAACATAACAAAAAAGAAGTCATAACAAAAGAAATTAAAATAAAATGAGGACCATGATCAAACCATATGAATTGTTGTAACAGCTACTTTGCACGTTATTTTTATTGCTTTTAATCCAGTGAATTTGAATTCTATCTTTTCTCAAAACCATGTGGGATAATTACCAGGTGCCATTTTAACACATAAATAAGTCTGCAGGCAAAAAAAGAAAGTTTTCACTCAGACTTTTATGTCCACTACCCCACCCTGGGTTCCCAGAAAATCATGCAGCAGGGGACGAATAAAGCAGAAAATGGGTTTGTACAGCATAGAGTAACACATACAGTAGATAACAAGGAGGACAAGAAAATGTCCAATAGGGACAAGTTTGGAAAAATGCTTTAGTTCTGTCACAGTATGCCTAGTTCTTAATGGCACACTGACTGGGGGTCACCATTAAGTGACTAAACAATATCAGTAGGGAAACATTTGCATCGTGGTGTACAAATATGCAAGTTGTCAGGCATAGAAAGCTTGGCCTTTTCAACGTGACAGCAATCCCTTTAGGTGTGAGGCGAGTGCAGTTCAGTGGCGCAGGGAATGGCAAGAGATTTGGTGGTGGGGGACCAATGGGACTGCAGAAGTTGCATGCAGTGAGGTGTGCATCAGGGCACTGGAGACAAAGCAATGATTACACACAATGAGTAGAGCAGAGTGCAGCTGACACTAATGCATTCCAAGGGGAGACACGAGACAGAGCACTTGTGACAACTGTGAGAGGGCGTCACTCCTCTGACAGACAGCATTATGGGTACCAAATAGAGCAAATGTCGTTTTCGTCTTTTTGTTTTTCACACTTGTGATATTTCAAGAAGACAGTAATTTATCCTGAAATCATATAAATGTATAACAAAATAATTCAAGTAATTGCCATGGGAAAATATTACTTTGCCTGACAGCTTAAAAGTGTCATTCTGCCTATATTACAATGACATTTTTAAATGAACTCACAATATGCATTTTTGTAGCAGAGAAAATATATTTTGTTTACAAGAAACCTGAAGAGTGGGTTACCATCAGTGTAGCCAGATTTACAATCAAATCAGTGAAAACAGTAAAAACAAAATAAATAAATGGATAAATAAATTGGTAGAATAACTAAGAAAAAGGAACAATAAATTCTTCCAAAGAAATGTTTAAGATGATAATGATGATAATAATAGCAAATCTAAATTATTTGCAAGTCAGTTTAACTGCAGCTTTAAGTGGAATTTGTAAAAAATGTATTTCAAATTCCACATAGCTCCTATGTTCTATTTTTTTTCTCCCTTTGCTTTTGTTTCAATATGCACCAAATTATGGGTACAGACAGATCTGGACTGTAGACCTGTTTAGCACACCTCTACTCTTTGTGGCTGTTTTGATAGAAATTAGGCTATAGTTATGTTGCTATGCATATATATATATATATATATATATATATATATATATATATATTAATCATTGAGAAAAAGAAGTTTTGAAAAGCTGGCAACAAAAAATTAAAATACACACATTTCAATTTGCTTATTATTAAGCTTAAGGTAAGCTGTGATGCAAATTTTCAAGACAGAACTTAATTTAAAAAGATAACATTTTAAGAGCAAAATTCAGAGCTGAGATAAAAAAATTAAACTGTGAATTAATTAGCATGGCTGTGTGCAACAAAAAGGACAGTGGGTAGCAAAAACTAAGACTTTCTAATGACTTTATCAAAGTTCATGTAACAGTGTGTTTGCAACTCATGATTTCTGCAAGTCACATTATAATTTAATGTTTCCAGTTCAAAAAAAAACCAAGACTTAAATTTTTTAAGTGGGAAAAAATTGAGATACTTTGAGACCTAGATGAATTTGTGATTCGTCCATTTGGCAGATTTTCTGCTGATTTTGTTCCACAGTTACTGCAATTGTCAAATAAGCAGGGTCGTACCAAAATCATGCCTTCAAATTTAGTTTTTGAGAACTAAAAGATTTTAGAATTTTTTAGGGATGCCACTGTAAAATCCCCCATGTATGTATGCATGATTGCATGCATGTATGTATGTATGTATGTATGTGTGTGTGTGTGTGTGTATGTATGTATGTATTTATGTATGTATGTATGTATGTATGTGTAAGGTCCCCAACCTCTCTTCTGGAAGACTTCTCAATGACACTTTTCTCTTTTGTGAAATGTTCCACCAGGTGTATTGAATTTCTGTTCTTTATTAATTTTTTGATCATACAACTTTATTTTGCCTTTATCCTAATCTATTGATTTTAAAAAAATCTCAATTTTATTATTTAGTATGCTTTATTTGTTGTATTTCAGTGGAATCTATTAAGGGAAATGGTTTGCAAGTAACTTAAATTTTTTTTTTTTTTTCCAATAAAACAAATAGATAAAAGTTCTTTCTGAACATTTATTTGTCTGCCATGGCTGCTGTTGAAACATTTGGAACAAATTACTTTAAAGCTAGCGAAATTACATGTAAATTTCTCACCAACATTTGACCTTTGGCTTTTATATATTAAAATTACTTTTAAAGAAAATACATACACCAAAATATCCTGTAATACAACACCTGCTTCAGCAGATAGCTCTTGTAGTTAAGAGGGACAATATATCAAGGAGCATGAAGGATCTTGATAAAAAGTACTAGATCATCTGACAATCACTTCACTCAGAGTAACCTATTAATATAACCCTCAAGGAATATGTTTATACAATGTGAAGCTATGTAATTTACATTACAACATAATTTCAATTCTGCATACTATAAAATACAAGATTAACTTTTCATTTATCTCTTGGCAGAATGGCGAATCCCTAACTAAGCAATAACCAAGATGGCGCCAGGAAGGCCTGCTGTCTGACAGCATTGCTGTGTTTTGTCGTTTTACTCAGTTTCAGTTTATTCTCTGCCAAGGGATCTCTGCTCTATGATTGCCAAGCTCTTCCTATTATTAATGATTCATATAACAAACTTTTAAAATGTAATCTGGGGGACTGAACATTCCATCTTCTTCCTCACTTGGCCTCCATACCACCTTATCTGTTGTGCAATCCAACCATCAACCTACAGAGAAAGTGCTCTTAAAACGTGGAAGGTGGGCAGGTGTTTGGATGAGACTTAGGTGCTTCTGAGATCCCGCTGTGGGCTGGATCTTTGTCTCTCCGCCGGAGGATGTCATCTGTTCCGGCAATCCATGTGCACTTGTTGGATCTGGCTGAGGACCTCTATCTGCAGCTGCAGACTCTGCTTCCTCAGGTCCACTTGACCGCCGAAGATTTTAGAAATCTTCTGTCATTGTACCGTCTTTCTCCACCAATCCAGGAAGGGACGACACTTCATCTGGCTCTTCTAAATGCCAGACCAATAACAAACAAGACTTTCATCCAGTATGACTTTTTCCTCTTCACATAAGCTGGATTTTATGTTCATTATGGAGACATGGGTTCATGACATGGTGAGTCATTACCCTTTTCTGAGCTGCTCCCTCTCTGCTGCTTATACTTCCTCTCCCCTCGTACCACAGGTAAACCCTTCCTCTCGCGGCCTCAGCTAATCCATTCTTTTATCTCTTCATGTATTTGTTACTTTAACAGTCTGTATAGGTCTTGGCAAGTCTGAGCAGCCTCTTCTGTTAAGAGGCTTAATAATATTTAGGATATCGCTGCTCGTTTGCTTCTAGGAAAAAACACTCTGACCACATCAGTTCTTTATTCTTTCCACTGTCTTACTGTCCACTTCAGTATGTATATTTTAAAAGTCTTTTATTAGTTTTTAAATGTTTGATTGGTTTGGCACCTATTTATTTATCTGCGCTCCAGCAGCTACTCTTCAGCCAGAGTTCTAAGGTCTACTAACCAGTTGCTTCTGGCTGTTTCTAGGGCTTGGTTAAAAAACTCGGGGGTACTGAGCCTTTTAAGTGGTGGCCCCCAGCTGTGGAAGGGTCTGTTTTACAAGGTCATAGCTGCAAAGTCCCTAGAGCACTTTAAATCACATCTTTTCTCCTTGGCTTTTAGTTCTAGTCAGATAGGTTATTTTGACCTTGTTAAACATTTTAATTGCTCAGCTTTTAAATTTTATTTGATTCTTTCTACTTTTTTATCATTATTATTTGAGACTTTGATTATGAGTGTATTTTATCTTTGTGTTATTATTGTCTGATGTTTTTATTTTCTGTCCTGTACATTACTTTGGTCAACTGAAGTTGTTTTAAATGTACTAAAAATTTTATTTGATGGGACTTGAACTGACCTGACTTGGTTCTTTGACACATTCAACATGAGACATAAATGATAAACTATATACATTATAGTTGTAAAGTATTCAAGATTTCCAAATTTTAACACTTCCTTGCAGCTCAAAGGAGTATGCTATATATAGCTTTTTCCTTATTAATATTAACACTAAATATGTCTCAGTAAATAAGGCTGTTGGACCACCATGGAGTATGGCAGCACATAACATGTGCAGCATTATGGCTGAATTTACCCATGTTTCTCGTGTGACTTCCTCTGGACCAGCCTCCATCCTGCTATGACAGATGGGGGATAAGGATGATGTTTCTGACTGAGTCTCACTTAAGAGATGTGCTGAATGTGAATGTCTCAAGCAACTGAAACCCAGCATGAAATGGGAAACACAGGATGAACCATCTTTTTTTTTTTTTTCTTTTTTGAGAAACACTGTGTGGAAGCTTTCAGGATGTTACAATGCAACCCATTATATAGTAGCACATAAATACGAGAGCATATTTTGTCTGTAACTACACCAGCTATCTTAGCTTGGCCTGCTACTATTTTTCTTGTATTGTTTTTCTATTATCATTTTTGTTCCCGCCGCTGAAGCCGGAGTTAAGGTTTTGGCTTGTTTTAGCAAAACCTCAAAAAGGAATGGACAGATTTTTATGAAATTTTCACGAATCATCTGAAATGGAATAAGGAACAAGTGATTTGATTTTGGGGGCAATTTGGATTACCACATGAATCCATGAACTTTGTAAAATATTCTTTCCGGGCACAAACATTCAGGAACATTCTCACATTCAAGCTGAAGCGTAATACCATTAGATTTTTAATGTTGATCCTGATTTTCGTAGAGTTTCTTTTAAACATGCTAAAACATTGTGTTGTGTTTGGCTGCCGTAAACATAGTTGCTCCACAGAAAAGAAGAGATTGTTCTTTGAACTACCAAAAAGACTCAACAATGTGATAACTGGCTAGTGGCTATCAGGCATGTCAATGCTGATGTTACAGCTTGGGATCCTTTGAAATATTTGACAGTTTGTTCAGATCATTTTGTGACTGATGAGTAATGCATTTATTACAATATTACTGTTAAACTTATTGTTGTTTTTGTATAGATGACAAAAATACCATGAAATGGCTGGTTACAGTAACAATCACAAATGTCTATTGGTGGTTTTTGTGACACTCTCAGTGCTTCTTGTTAGCAGCGCCTTCACAATGTGACAGCAGACAGCCGGGTATTCTTTCAGTCCTACTGCCACTAGCTTCACCTCGTTTCTTTTTCTAGTCTTGACACTGAGGACATCAATGTCACTGTATGACACTTTAGATAACATGTCATGTGACCACTAGGTTGTGAAGTTGGTTTGTGCCAGTCCATGGGGGGATAGGCATAATTTTGCCATCAGAGCATCTAACTCAAAAACTACAGTAATGCCCACAATAATTGACAAAAAGAAATAAGGCCATAGCGCGTAAGGGAACCAAACATGGTGATGAAAAGGATTGGATGGTCAAAGAATTCTAAAATCAATGTTTTCCACCATGTACAGCTAGATCTGCTTTTGGAGCCACAAATGGTAAATTTTAACTTTTATAATTTAACTTTGATCTCCAGAGTTTACAATAATTACTGTTTCTATAATGAATATGTAAAAAATATACAGAACCTCTGTTCAAGAGATCAATCATTCTTCATGACTTTCAACAACAAGCAGCATGTAGATGTTGCATCTTCCTTCTAAATAAATAACTAATGTCTAGGTTGCTGAATGCCTCCTGCATCCCTTCAGGAAAGATTAATCTATTTCCAAATCTGTCATACAGAAAGCCCTAAGGCAATAATGTCACACTGAGAAAAGGAATAACCACAGCAAATGACAATGACTTCCTGTCAAAATATAATGATATTCTTAATTTTAAAAATATACAAAGCCTTTACAAAGGACTAACTCTCCCTGAATGCCAGTCAAGGTAACGTTTGAAAGCTCTGCTCTCTTGTGACTCCTGACTGGGAGACACTTTTGGGGAAATCAACATAGAATAATTCTTCATCTGGGAGTTAGGTTTTTTCATAAATTACCTTGTCCCCTCCATCCGTCACACAAGGGAGTTTACCTGCATCAGTAGTACAATGCTTTGGTATTAACTTTTTTCACATTTCATTTCGCTACAGCTCATCTCATAAAATACTTTTCATTAAGTCTTAAAAGAATATCACAAAAGCTGTGTATATTTGAATAATCTGCAGAAATGTGATTCACATGTAAAAATGTCACTGCAGTGAAACTTTGACTGGTTTGCTTCCTTTATAATTAATTAGCTAAACATTGAGGAACCGCAGTATCTAACAGGGCTTCATTAATATTTCTCCAAACCAGTGACCTACAAATTTTTTTAAGACTAGTTTTGATAGCTACTCAAAGCAGGTGTTGAAGTTGCCACAGGTTATCATCCTTCGGTTTCATTTGCACTTGAAAGGAGGCCTGTGTCAGCCTTCTGTCAGGTTGCTCTGCACCTCATTCACGTACAGCATTCGATGATTAAACCAATGTGAAACACTAACAAGCAGCAAGCATCACCCGGTGGACTTGCCTAATTGGGTCAATCAAAGATGATCTACAGAGACTCACAGCAGGAAGAGAGTAAGAGCTTTTGGTGTAATGGAGTTTTTGCAACTCTCTACACAGACCACTGCAAATGAACATACTCTGGCTTGTGGACATTATGATGTAGGCCTCTGATTAAAGGAAAGAGTCTCCTGATAGCCTGGCAGTGGTACTGCATATGTTGCAGTCTTTCTTTGGATCCAACATCCCTTTATGCTATTACCCATTTTTCCCCCTTCTTTCTTTCAGAAAAGGAATGGTTTAATTAATGCGTGAGAAAGATACTTGCAAGTTCTCAACCCCACTGTGGTGGAGTCCCATAAGACCTGTGATTCCAGATCTTCATGTCCAGTGCTTTGCATGCTGATTGACCAAGTGTGGAGGCGGGCAGATTTATCACTTAGGTATAAATCAGAAGGCTTTAATTTTTCCAAAAGGCTCTAGCTAGCTTCTGTAATATGAAATTTTGCATCAGTATTTTAGTTATACTTTTATTTCAAAATCTTGCCAAAAACCTCCATATAATCAAAGAAATCAATTCACCAGAGACAGGAGCCTGGTGGCAGTAGATTAACATGAAATGACTGAGATCATTGTTTGATTATTTCAACATCTAAACCTTATCTATGCTAACTGTAATTATCAAGGGTTTCATCTTCTCATGCTGCTAGCTGTGCCTAAGCTAGCAGCATCGTAGCCTTAAACTTAATTACAGAATGCTATATGACAAACATATACTCTTGCAGTTTGTCAACCCTGAAGTAACCTCAGCCAGTTTCACAATTTGAACTATTGGGGGGAAAAAAAAATAAAATGAATGAATAAATAAATAAATAAATACAATGCCAATGTGAGGTATCTTCTAGCAATCAATTACATTTACTGCACACTTTCTAGTAGGCGATGAATTAGACTGACCACCCCTTCATCTTACTCATAAATTACAAGGCCAGATGTAATCTGACATCACTTGAAGTGATCATATACATTGTTTGTCCACTGCCTTAAATATAACCAAAATGTCATCGTATAAAGTACCAGACCTATGAATGAAGCATGAAAAAAGGACTTATGACCCTTCAATGTCCTTCTGAGGTGTTTTCATTTATGCATTCATGACCAACCATCAGTTCAAGACCAAAGTATGAAAAAGGGTTTTTCCACTTCTGACTTTCAGTTAATACACAAAATCCCTTCACTAAAAGCCTTTTTTCGTTTTGTGTTTGGATTTCTACAGCGGTAGAAAAAGTATAGCACACACTGAAATGCAGAAAGGTTCTTATCACTGAAGTCAGATCAGAAATTCTAAAAAACTGTTGCACAATCTGTCTCCAGATGCATTTTACATTTGGGTTATTCAGTGTTTTTAGACATTATACATAGTATAAAAATTTTTAATGTACCTAAAAATACTGACAATTTTCAGACTTTTCAGAAAGTTCGTGGACATTTTAATTCCAAACCCTTTTGGAACCAGCAATAGATGAGCATCCACCAGTAGCATTTACTATAACACAATCTAAACATCAGTGCTGTCAACACACCCCTTCCTGCCTCTCACAGGACAACAAGCTGTTTAGTGGTTAGATTCTACAATTTCAAAAACAGAAAGACATAATTTTGTGAGATGCTAAATGACATTAAAATTAAAAGAATAGGAAAACAAATTAAAACAGATAAAAACACAATTGCATTAAACCTGAAGCATTGGTGTCATCAATATTAACAACAAAAAAATAAATAAATAAATAAAGAAAAGAAAACACAGATGGCCCCGCTGTCCACAGGGGAAACATCATACAGACTGTGCAGGGTTTAAATATAGCATACGGGATTATATTGGAAAAATAGGAAACAATTAATTACTCTGGCTCACTATGAGGGAAACACTTTACTTCACACAGTGCAGAAGATCTGTGTTTATGGTGCAATTTAGTTACCATAATTCTCTAAATGCATTATTTAATTACAAAAATCAGAAAAACTATTAAATTTCTCACACTGAGGAAAGAAAAAGTAGTTGACACCATCAAGTTTGACTCAGATTTCAGTTAGGAGCATAACAATAACAAAATCCTAACTCAGTTAAAAATTTTCTTTTAAAGATAATTCTCTTCTTTCCTACCACACGTTTCTATAAGTTGCTACTAACCATTCCAATGCTTTTTTAACTTTTAGTGAATGATAAAAAGAGAGCATCCACAAAGAAAAAGATTCTAATAAATTCTTTACAATACACTTTTTAGGTTTAATAGATGCACTGTGAATTTTCTGTGTAGGAAAAGTCCTTGAATCTCTGGTATGTGAATTTAGACCTCTTACGTATTAAAATTTTCAAATCTCCGGCATTTTCAAATACACCAACAAAGGTAAATCTCAAAACATTCTCATTGAGATAAAATATTGTTTAAAACTTTCCTCATGTCTATGAATAAGCTATTTTTTTCAGTATGCAAGATGTCTTGAACTTCTATGAAAGTCTATTCTCGATATATGTGCGATGTAAGTATGAGGTTTTCACATCACACTTTAAAATGTTTATTTATTTTAGACATTTTGGACAACTTCCCACGTTTAAATGGATTTAGGTTATTACTCTTGCTCATGTATGAGCCATACGAAGGCCAGACCATCTATCAGAATCTCATGTTTCTCTTTGTCATATGCTTGGCTGAATGTTTGGGGCTCCTGAAATTCTCAGAGGTTAAAGAAGGTGACAAAGATGAAACTCTTTCATCAGCATCCTCATCCACATCCACCACCTGCTGTGGAACTTTGCCCACACGCTCAAGCTCAGCGGAATTACTTTCAAACATAAGCTTTGACATTTAGATTTACAGAAAATTACAGAGTAAGGATATGGAAATAATGTTGATATACTGCTACAGAAATAATGTAATGGGGAGGGGGTACAGGTGTCCTTAGAATTTGAATTAATTGCTGTCATATTGGTGCTTTTTTGCTGTAAAGATGGTGTGAACAAAGAAGATGGGCCATAAAATATGCCTTTCTGTGTCATTTTCCACTGAACTTGAAGAGTATCGACAAGTCTTGGGTTTTGTCATGCTAAACAATAAGTAAATTAAAATACAAAAAAATAAATAAATAAACAAAACAGTAAAACCTAATTGAATTGGAAATGTTTCTATTGATAGATAAACTTGCTTGTTAGTTTATATTAAATGGGGTCACAATGGACCAAATTTGTGTGGTAATTTCAGACTTATTTTAGGTAGGTAGGTAGGTAGGTAGGTAGATAGATAGATAGATAGATAGATAGATAGATAGATAGATAGATAGATAGGTAGATAGATAGATAGATAGATAGATAGATAGATAGATAGATAGATAGATAGATAGATAGATTCTGTCAATGCACTTAAATTGAGTTTAAGTGTATTATATCTGTTTTACAAGCAATCCTCTATCCTTTAAATCCTGGAATGAGATGATGAACATTTAATTCACACATTAAAGTTAAAGTTCCGTTTTTTATCACTATGCCATGCATCTTGTTTTTACTCATGCATTTTTATCATTTTGACATTCCAGAGTAAACAGGGTATTGTGTGTGTTTGTCTACTGTGAAAAGAAAACCTCTCACAAGGTAATTTTTATGGCATGGTTGTGGCATTATAATTTTGCTACAGAAAGCATGTTTCAGAAATGTAATTAGGCCACAGTAACAAGCATCCCATTCATTCACCTTCCAAGACACATCAGCCCTTTTTTAGCTTAAAGTCTACACCTCTGCTCCAAGAATTAGCCTCATGTTACACAACAAAACCAAAATCAAATTGCTTAACCATGTTGTTATGGCAAGCAGGGCAGCGTATACAGTCTTTGGATTAAAATTTTACTTAGCTAATGTGAACGCAACAATTCATACATTCTCACAGTACTACCCTGATGCCAACATGGTTATGAATATTATATTACATTTGTGCCAGGAGACTGTCCTAAATGCCACACAAACTTCAAGTTCTTCATTTTTTTAAGACCGTCATTTTACCATGAAGCTCAACTTATTTTCTAAATGACAGCAAAATGATGGTGCTGCTAAAATTTAAAAAGTCCCAGAACCACAATGTCAGCACATTCAGTGGAAATAACAGTAACAGCTAATGTAATATCTGTATTATGATGACCTGCATTCCTTAAATCAAAACAGCTTCATACCATATCACGCTAATTAATAGTCCCAAATTTGACAGGTTATAAGTAAGCCGACCCCAACACTACTGCAAAAAAATCTTGCCTTGAGGCACAGCTGGGAACCTTTTTTTTTTTTTTATTCTTTTTTTGACAGCTCAGAGGAAATAATTTGCATTTGATTCCCTGTTCATCTCATTTTCCACATTTCAAAATCACACCTGATCTACTGAAATCACACAGATGACCTATTTTTGGATTCAAAACTGAGACTTTTGCCAAAACATAAAGGGGTTACTATGCATGCTACAAAATTTTATTTTGGAATTATTAAAAAAAACTTACTTAATGGTGTAACACATGAAATACTAGAGTTTAAATATCTTGAGTGCCTGAACTTGTTTACAGTATTTTATTTTCATGACTCATAGTGGTAGGGAGCCCCTTACACTGGCACAAGGAAAGTATGCAAACAGAAGCATATACAGCAAAAAGGAGGAGGCGCATAAAGGAAGTTTTAAAAAAAGAAAAAGAATAATACAAAACTGCTGCATAAGACAAAAGAATAAAATCTGACCTCACAGGATTTGGCATTGTAAAGCTTTCTTATAATATTTTATAATAATAATAATTTAAAAAAAACATTAAAATCTGTGCTCTGAAACAATAAACAAGTAAATGAATAACTGGATATATAACTAAGTAAATCTTAAAAAGAAAAGTGTTCTGGGTTGGCTCGGGATCATGAAGTACTCTAAACTTTATGACCCAGTTTTCTTGTTAACACAACATTTTGAAAAAAAAAAAATAGAAAACAATACCTTGGAAAAGGGCACACAAATAAATTTAAATCTGTGCTAAATTAGCATATTTTGTCCACATTATACAAATGAACAGCCTCTATTTTGCAGCCCGGTTTGACAGCTTATGTTTCACTCATGACAGCTGATTGAACTGTGCACCCGTGCTGTAATGAACATACATAAACAGTGTTGTTTCCACAATGCATTAGTTATTGTACATTACAGTATAGTGAACTGTACTATGGATGTAAACTATAAACACTGTTAGCGAAACCAAAACCATGCAACAGAGCAGCTGCACATACAGCCTGCATGGGAGTGTCTGAACTGTCCTGACATCAGATTGCCACTGTTAACGACAAGGTCTTTAAATTTTTAACCAAACCTTTTGTACTCCAGAGTAGTAAAAAATTAATCACCTTCTGACATGAGAAAGTAACTCTGTCTTCTTTTTATTTTTTGACTCCTGCTTTGGCTGTGGCCATTAAATAATAGTGCAGTCACTGCTGCCCAGACAGCGTGTAATTCCTTTTGACTTTCCTTTCCATTTGCCTGGAGGATAAAGCCGTTTAAAAACATTTCTGCACACAGAAGCATAGCTAACAGGTAATCTATCTAATTATGGTAAGGGAGGGGTTCCCCTGTAAAATATTGAAGAGCTTCCATAACCTTTACTTCACCCTTCCTGTGTACAAGCTTCTGAAACAGACACACTCTCCATGTTAGCTCTATGTCATAAGGGTTGAAAGTGCAGACGACTGCTCGCTGGCTGAGTGGAGGAATAGGATCTTGAAATGTGTCTTTCCACTAGTGTCATTTCAGAGGCCAAGAAGAACATTTGGTATTGCATCAATCAGAACACATAATGGAATTGGAGGGGTAAGTAAAGTAACAGGAAAGCCCTATGATATAATAATCCAGCATTACTGCATTAAATATTACAATGTTTGCTATGTCAAGGAGCTGTTGATTAAGCATTATGACTCACTTTCTGGTACTATTAGACTTCATTATCTCTGTCTGACTGACTTACTTCAGTAAGGAAGTAACATAATGGAAAACAAACTAACTTCTCTGCATCAGCAAAAATAATACATACTTCACAAAGGTAATATTAGAAACTAAAATAACTTTTTTTTCTCTTTTGAAGTTACTTGTTGCTATAACAGAAAAAAAAAAAACTTTTAACAGCAAAGCTATGTGTGTTTTTTAATCATAACGGTTTTTGATGGTCTTCAAGTATAATGTGCTCAAAACAATACAGTCTTGGTGAACACCATACACACGTATGTAGATTATGTAAAATATGGAATCAGTCACATTGCATGAAGAAAAGTTAAAGAGATGAAAAACATTTGACACTGTTTGACAATGTAACCTATATGTTTAAGAGAATACAACATAAAGATAAATGTGCTTTTGTGTATACAATAATACACATAGATAATACACATCTATTTGTGTGATTGATAAGAATATAAATAATCCCCATCTTTGTGATCCAAATTAATCTATAAGTAAGGTTGTGTGTTGAGAAATTCAGCAACTTAAACACATAAACTATTCCTTAAGTGTATAAGCGCTTTAAAAATAAACTGTACTGTGCAATATGTATCTTGACTCTTAGAGAGCCCTGACATTTAGTTGTGTAAACACCCATAACACCACACTCCAGTGTTGATATTTCTTGGAAAAATCACTGGGGACACGATGTGTGTTTTCCTTTTCAGATTGAAGCAACAGCTATTTACTTGGACTAAAAATAGAAAGTGGTTGTTATACAAACATCTAAAGAGCTACCTGCGATGATATAAATTTATAATTACTATAAAAATATATATTTATTTTATGTGGTAATTCAAGTAATGCCTTAAAAACACATTATGTCATTGTTGTTGAGCTTTGGTAATAATCTATTGCAATAGCATATCAGTTTTCTTTTGTTTGTTTTTTTTTTTTTTTTACATATTGCTCATATACACCAATCAGCCTAAATTTTAAACTACTGCACATTTAAAAAGTACATTGATTTTCTCCTTAAAATGCAGGGCTCTGATGGGAATCTTTGGATCCCCATTCATGTGGATACTTGTAATCTATCAAAATGCCCAATTTAGGAGCAGTAAAAAAAAAAAAAAACTAACTAAGATCCTGAAGTGTTGACCCAGCACCCAGATTTTAATGTGTTTTATGATATATACATGCTAGACCAACTCTGCCATCTCGAGATCTATAACCCAATGATTTGCTGCCCTGGTGCCATGAAACAAGACATCCCCTTCATTTTTCTCTTTTTTTTAAGCTTTCAGTGCTTTATTAGTTGAACTTTATATTTTCTGTTAACCTGTAAAAAGGTGTTATGTTTCCTCTTCCCATAAAAGTACTTTTTTCAGTCTTACAGCATATTGCACAGTTATTTCTAGCCATGTGAAGGAGAAAGAGTACGTTTCATGGGTGTTGCTAGGGTTCAGAGGGATCAGGTGTAAGTATTTGACCATGTACAAGGGGGAGTCTTTCTCCCTGAGATAAATGGAGAAATCTGATACCAGCAGGTCATGTGTAATAAGCATTTATGATTAATGTCTTTAAGGAAGAACCACCTAAGAGACTCTATGCTGATAGAAACCAAACTGTGATATAATGAATGCTCACTACTGAGTAAAAACACACACTTTCAGAATTCTTTGCCATATGGGTAAGCTCTTTGATCACTAATTGACTCAGCAAAAAAAAATGATTTCTTTGTGTTTAATCTTTTAATACTGAAGAAGAATTTAAGTACATATTTTAGAAGGTGTGAACTTTATTTGAATGAATTTTATTTAGCCAGTAATGAAATTTTGTGTTTGTATATACAACAATAAAGCCTTGCTACATGTACATATTTCTTTATATCATTACAGCTTTGCAGCATCATAGTTTATTAACTTAGAGATTACGCAGTCAAAAAGCTACAACTATGTCGGACAATCTGATTTTTTTTTTTTTTTCTTTATGTTTTCATCTTTCTTTTAGCAACAACAGTACATTTATTTTGGGTCCAAGTCATTCCTCAGGCTCAGTCTGGCATGATGTAAACACATATATCATCCACAGAGCTCAGCCAAGCCTCTTTGGTAGTGCACCTTTTTTTAATGAGACAACTCAAGTGCTAAATGCAACGCTAATGCATTGGTCAAATGAGATGAGATTAGGAGGTGATTCGCCCTTCTGAAGAGTAATCAGCTATCTGTTAATATGCATCAGAATAGACACAGGGTTGGAGGATTTATGGAGTTTTCTGTGTGACGTTAAGCTATTCATTAGTGTGGATAGTTAACAAGTATCATATATATTTCTTCCAAATTTCAGTGTCTTTTCTTTTGCAGCACCAAAAGGCATTTAAGCCTAAACACAATGCCAGATAAATGAAAGCAAGCTGTATCTAATATCTTTAGTCCAAAATTAAAATAAAACCACCAGTCAACTGCCAGTATACCAAAAATGACTTGTGCCACAAATGATGGGAAGCTCAAAATAAAAGACAAAAGAAATGCAACTTCAAGCAAAAGAGAATCTAGCCACTTCCAAAAACATGAAAGAAGAACATGAGTGTGAGACTGAAGGATAGGCAGCAGAAAAATGTGAGGCTATATTTCTAGTGATGATGTGTATGCTTCACTTTTACAAGATAAATGGCTCCAAGGTTGAGGACGACTTCGCCTCCTTTAACTAATGCTTTGTCAGTGAATCCTCCCCAGTCACTTAGAACCATCCTGGTGTCAGAATTGCATGAAATGAGCACAACATGTGAAAATAGCATTATGTGCAGCATTATTAGTTAATGTACCACAGAAATATATAGCTTCCCCTCTTTTGTCTCACTTACCAAGATGACAAGTGGTGACAGTGGTGATGACAAGGTCAGAGATTTAAGATGCAAATCTTTCACATAGCTGCAAAAATCAAATAGTGTTTTCGTTTTGAAGCCACAAGCAAACCAAATAGATGATGAAAACTAAAATAGCCTAAACGCTAAATAATCTCCCTTTCTCTCTCCTCTCCTTTTTTAACAAAAAGCTGAAGAAAATTAAATAACAAGAAGCATTGTTTGCTCATACATTCCCATTTCTCAAAATGCTCTGCCTCCTGTTGGTAGCAAGGGCCAGGGCTCTTTGACCACCACCATAACTGCAATTCCTCCCACACAGGAGAGAATGGCATGACATTTACCAGAGCTGCAAGGCGGTAATACATTTTTTTGTGAAATGGCAGGGCTGGAATATTCAGGGCTGAAAGGACCCATGCTGGGCCCCACTGGGACTCCTTCACACTAGCCTGCTAAGCTCATTCAGATGGGGGCAGTAATTACAAGCATGGAGGCAAAGCTGAACTAATTCATACAAGGTGTAAAGCTCCGGCAGACCAAATGTTGGTGAGTTTATTGTTGGAAAACGATTTCTGATACCATTATGACTGTGATCTTTGCACTAGTTTCACAGATTTACAAGGACCAAAATTACTTAAATGTTCCAACTCATCAGTCTCATTACAATTTCATCAGGACAGAATTAATTCAAGGAGATTAATTACTCGTGGATATTTACGTTTTTCACCATGGCTTTTGGCAAGAATGTTTAATTTGTAACTCCCAGTGGTGGGCGGGTCCAACACTTGGAATTGTACTAGCAATCAGTCATGCGATCACACACGATTAGTCAGGAGATTTAATTGGCTGGGGCCTCCACTGCTGCTTGAAAAAGTTGAACTATTTGCAACTTTCAACAAAAAGCTTGTTTAGAACAGCAAAGGACCCAAAATTCAGTTCTGGAATGCAAGACGTCACCTCAGACCATCAATATCTAAAGTATGTATGTGTGAATCTACACGCAAACATACATCTGTGTGTCTTTTCCAATTGTTTTCTTCTACCACTAAGGTCAATGACATTTACATTAACATTTTGTCATATAACAGATGTGTTTACTCAAAGAAATTTGCAAGTGAGGAAACAGCATTTAAGCTTGAGTACAGGGAATGTTAAATCAGCATAATAATATGTAAATGTAGTAGAACAAGTAGAACAACGACTCATGGGGGCAGTGCTGAGCAGCAAAGCGTAAGTGTGACCTGAAAAAGAAGCAAAAGCTAAGAAGAAGATGCTGCAATATATTAAATGGTTGCACGCACCACCGCTGTTTACTACACCATCGCCATGTTTGCTGTTGTGCATTGCAATTAAAATTGATGCCTGAACTTGGAGGTGAACTCTGAACTTAGGACTAACCTTTAATGGATGCAATCTCTAATAGCCATGCCATTGTAAAGTACTGTGGTAGTATGTAGGCAGTGACTTTTGACAATGTTTGAATATTTTGACATACTTATTTACAGATGCGAGCCTTCAGGGTGATATTGTTGACATCTAAAACAGGTTAGACTTCTTGTGTGGCCCATGAACACTCCAGCACTACTAAAGGGTAGAAAGTAGAGTATCAGTCCAAGTAACTTTTAGTCAAGAAATCTTTTAAATTCAAAGCTAGAAACTGCTTTTCCATTATTTTCACTACAGCAAACCAACAAGTGCCAATGTGAGCCTTTTAAAACAGAAAGAAGACAATGTCTTACCCACTGTCTCATATATTGACATAAATCTTGCCTCAGGTTTAATCAGACTGTGCCTTGCCTGCTGAGATGCTTGTCTTTCTCAGTTATTTGCAGCTATAAACTGTGACCTGCTATTAATGCTGCCAACATACCTATTTCCAGATCCCCCCTCAAATGCAGAGTTGCGCCAAGTTACACTTTTGCTGTTATTTAGAGTCTCTCTCACATTCAGTGAAGTATATTTATTCCCATCAACAGACATTTGTCCATGAAAATATTGTTAGTGGGACACCACTGGGAGCAGTAACCTCGAGCTCAAAGGCCATATTTTTTTATTTTAATTGGATGTCTTCACAGTAGCATTGAGAGAAGTCTCTGTTGCATTACAAAGGCTGAAATTTTGAGCACCACTGCCCTTTCATTATTCCCATAAACACAACAATTGCTCTACAGTGACATGCTAACTTTGATGTAAACTTTTATACAATACCAGCACTTTTTAACTAAGGCTTCCATTAAAAGGTTACTAATCATAGAACTGGTCTGACTTCTTTGTCTGCTCTCCTTGGTGTCTGCCTGTCTATCAGTTTATATTGTTTAAGCAATTTCAAATATCTGAGACAGCCACTGAAAACATCATCTCAGTAGGGTGGTGCTGAAGCAGTTACAATCAAAATCACATCACAGCATCTCTGATATGAAAGCTGACCCCCCTGTGAACACGGAAATCAATCTCTTTGACTGGCATGGAGATGTTTTCACACCTACCTTCATTACATGAGTGCAAAAAAATTGCACTATTTTCTTTTTTCATTCCCATCCAATTTTCTTTTAATGTACTTGTAGAACTGTTTACATGTATCTGTGAAAAGCAACAGTGTGTAATTGCTGCTTCTATTAAGATAGAAGTCTCTGTGGTCTTTCTTTGATCAGGGTTCTAACTTTTTTCAGGAGATAATACTCAGGGATGTGCTGAACACTGAAGACTAGTAAATTTTCTGTTAATGCGATGGAAATATTAAGGATGTCAAGATGATATATTTAGGAGGTAACGTTACTAACAGTTACTGTTTAGTTGAGATCACAAAGGAAAACACGTGTCCAACTTTTCATTAACACTGAAAACTGCCATCACCGTGATGATATGCGATAGAAGTTGAATTTTTCGAATATCCCACCAATTTCACTGTGGTCACATTTATACTGTAAGAAACTTGAGAATGTTTTGTTCATTTGCTGCTTCACATAAAACATGACTTATTATTTAACCAGTTACACATGAACAACTTTTTTGGATTTCTTGTTGAATGAACAAGAATATCTGTTCAAGCATTACACGAATGAACCAGAACATTTTTAAAGACTTTAATGTAATTTGTACTCTTCTCGTATTTACTTGCTACTGTCTTTCAAAATATTCTAGATCATCCTTTTGCCTTCTTTTCTCAGGATGGCAGACAAACACGAAGATGGGTGGGACATAGGCTGGGGACAGTCGGTTGTCACACCTTTACCTAAGGATAAAAATTTTTGCCTCAATTAGCCTCAGTTACCAACAGACTAACGTGACATGTCTGGTCCCGGGACACAATAACGTTAAAACACTACAGTTTGCTGCATTTTTATTAACACACTGCCCTGAATATAAAATATAAAATAAAATAAAAAGGTATTTGTGGGGCCAACTTAAGAGATCAAGTCAAAATGAATAATCTTGCCAACTTTTCTCTAACGTTTTATCAGAAACTGTCATTGAACACAGTCTGCAGGATACAGTGTAATGTCATCTAGACTAATTCCCTGGAGTCAGTGAGGTAGTTATTGGACATAGTTAGGGTTCAGTGACTACGTGGTTACCCATCAGTGCCCTGAACAAGCTGCTAATAAAATATTTTTATAGGTGTACCTATAAAAAAAATAAAATAAAATACTCGTCTGTGCACGATTTTTATGTAAAACTACATTTCACTTGTATCAGATACGAAAAACACTAAATCCATTATGAGGAAAATCTTGGAATTCATGACAGTGGATGAACAGCAATTTTCTGTTCCAGCAATTTCTAGCAGTGACGAGGTCTGAAATAGGCGGTATGGCCCCCACAGAGCCCCAATCCTAACATCATGGTTTCAGTCTGGGATTGCTTAGAGACAGAAGACATTAATCAGTTTTCACACCTGTACACTGGAGATGTTCAGAATAATTTGTGAACATTGAGGTGGATGACTTTTTCTGCAGTTACTGTTCACATGTGCTTCACAGTGGGAAACTCTCAGTAGGAGTTGCCTGCTTTTTGGCTGGTAATGCAAGGGAAAGATTGTGTGTTGTCCTAACAATATTATTAAGACATCTTAATTTGTTAAGACCCCTTGTGTTGATACCAGTACTCCATGTATATGAATGGATCCTCAATAGTGAGGAGTAAGTGGAAAGCAACATATGGATCAGCAAAAAAGACAAAGCAGCAACTCTTAACAGAACACACCCCCACTACCCCCACTAACATGCACACAGGCAGTAAAAACTCCAGAAGATGAGTGACCTCATTCAAACATTATGCCATCTGCTGATCTTACAGAAATTTTATTGTGAGCTGGGTGGAAAACCTCTGCAAATAGTCCAGAGCAAATGTTGTGGGCAGTGTTGAACACCATTACCATGGTGTTCTAAAACATTTCAGCAGTCTGGTTCATGCGAGTCTCCCTGACTGGTTGAGGAATTGCCCTCAGTTCAACAATACTTGAAAATCGTTTACCAGCACAGTTTTAAAAGCAGTGGCTGATTCAACCTGATCTCACAGGAATATGTGAAATAACCACGAGGTGTCAACACTTATTTTTGTGTTCATGGCATTTAATTGTTCAAAATGATATGCCGGGACCACGGAAATCTCTGCAGTGTTATGTCAGTGGTGGAGCTTTTTCATGGGGTTTGCATGACTTTTCTGGTTGTGGAAAAACAAAATAAAGGCACAAGTTATGTTTTATAATCCAGAAAAAAAAAAGGTTTCAGTATTGTTATCATAAAAATCATACGAACTTTCTCATATGTTCGCATGATTTCAGCTGTACTGCTCAACAGTGAGCCCGCAGTTTCCAGTGGTGTTACTCTGTTAGCTGCATCAAGCGACGGATCCGCAAGACCCCTTAAAATGCACCAATTATGATACAGGGGATGGACAAAGGTGTTCATCCGTCTGCGTATCTGTCTTCTGTGTTAAGCATAAATGGGCCTTTAGAGAGAAATAAATAAAAGGTCAGTCCAGTGGATTAGTGAACCCAATCGACTCATGCATAAATCCTATTGGCTCAGAGCACAGCAAGCTTTCATCATTTGAGTGGATCGACTTCTTAGTGTGGACAAGAAACCCCGTCCCAATGCATTTGATTGACAGCTTAGACACAAGGATCTAAATAGATAAAATAATAAGAAAATATTTACAGAAATACTAAAGGGAAATCTATAGGGAAAAGAAAAGAGAATTATGTAGGGAAAATGATAAGGAAATATGTAGAGAAATGAATAAGGAAATATATATGGAAAAAAACATAGGTAAATAAATAAGAAAATATATACAGGGAAAAGAAAAAAAGAAAAGAATAAAAAATAAATGAATTAAAATAAAATAATGAAATTATGTAAAAATGAATAAAAAATATTAGCATATTCATATTCATTTATACATATTTCATAATTCATTTGTTTTTATTTATTGGTTTATGTATTTGTCCATATACTTTATATTAGGAGGTCTATTTTCTTATTCTTTTCCAGACTTTTTTTGGGACACTAATATCATTTCATAGTTTGAGCGAGAAGCTCCAAATAGGAAGCCCATTCAATGCAAGTGTGTTATTGGTTGTTTAGCATCCTACTGTGCTTCTTATTACCAGTATTAGCCACGAATTGATAATGGGAGAATAAAATTATCTTTTCAATTACGTAAATGAAACTATGCAAGAACAAGTGGTCAGGTTTCATTCAAAATAAACACAATTAAAAAAAATTACATTATTAGAGAGCAAAACTTTAATAGTCTAACATAGTCAAATCAGTGAATTATAATACAAGTATTAAAAATGATTTTTTCTGCATTTTCTGCCTTTTTTGTTCCATCAGAACCACAGTTAATTTAGCTGAATTATGATAAAGATATTAAAAAGAAAACATAACTTGTGCCCTTATGAACCAGAGAAGTTGTGCAGACACCACTATCTTGCTGTGGAAAAAAAAAATCTTAAATTATCAAAAAAAAATTGTTTGGAATTTTTCCTGTAATTTCTCCTACCCTCCTTAAAGTTTTTAAATTTATTTATGGAAATCTTTTTCCCATCTAGACAACAGTTAAGTCAATGACACTTGTTAAACCTGCACCTAATTAAACAAGTGATCTCTAAAGTCCGCTAAATACAAAGTTTATAGAATTTCTAAGATTCTTCTTCTTTGTTTCATGAAAACACTACAAAGACTTCGTTCATATCACCACCAGGTTTAGCAACCAACATCCCAGGGAGAGTTAGAGTACTTTAAGGCAATTTTCGGAACTGTGATATCCCCATTTTATTAATTTATGTCCAGCATTGTTGCCTGGGCAGATTTTATTAATTTATTTATTTTTCATTCAATGAATAAAAATGTATTTTTACAAAGGTGTAAATGAGTTTAACATAATAAAAGCTTTTTATTACACCATTTAAAAATACCAAATGGACCAAAGGATTATTAAAGTTTTGACCAAAGTCAACTCATCCAAATTCCCTTGAAATTGTGAAAAGATGTGACACTCTAACAGTTTATAACTCACATTTATTAAACTCCATTAAGCATAGTACAAATTCTGCTCACACTTTAAAACTGGTACATCTAAAACCTAAACAGCTAAGCAACCATTTCATCCAAAGGAAACATAAATTGTTGATCTTAGCTTATATAATAGTTTAGAAAGTTTGCGTGATGGCAAAAAAAATACCTGTACAAATTCTGGATGTGAAAGTGTTTAAAGCCAAAACATCTCATGTCAATATTTGAAGGATCGGTTTGCTTAAATTCATCGATTGTCTGGTTCTATTTACATAGGAATTTTTGTTCAGTAAGCATGTGCTATCTTCTCCTCTGACAATGCACTGAAAAAAACAGACAACTTTGTGTAGTGTTTCACCCTGTAAACTGTCACTGTCCTGATCTAACTTTGCCTTGTCCCTGAACACTGTTTTAGCTGCCAGCAGTTGAAAAGATCTCTCAGTTTGCTCTAAGCAAAAAAGATGACAATGTCAGGATTATTTTCCAGGAATCTTTGATGCAATTCAAAATATTTTACTTTTTCTTTCAATCTTTAGGAGCATTCTGGGGCTTGGTTATGTGTGGGAACACTTGTGAAATTACATCAGCAGCAGAAGACATTGCAGGAAAAGAAAAAAAAAGTGACAAATTATCAAATGAAAAAAGGAAAACTGAAAAAAAGAGACTTTCCGACATAGGTCATGGAATTTTACTCTGATAACTAATATAACAAAAAACTTTTTTTTACTTTAATGGAATCACAGTGTCATGCTGTGCTCGACTTGGTGCTCTGAAATGTTAACGTTACTGTAGCGTAATTTGAAGTAGCAGCACTGACGAGTAAAACTTCTCCGTACAAAGAAAATTAAAAAGCTCTGCATGATTTATAAATAGAAAATTAAAACCTCCTGGAAATTACATGGCATTAAGTAATGGGCAGAAAAAAATTAAGTTACAGTGAAATTTACCTCAGACCTTTTGGCTATAAAATTTCATCTCTTTAGTAAAGTTTTTGTGCTAGTCTGTCATAATTATTAGCTCCGCCAAGGCGTAAGTTGTGTTTTTGGTGCTGGTGGTTTGTCTGTCTGTCTGTTTACATCACTGCCTGGATCCAGGAAGTTTTTAAAGGATTCTTTACTATGAGGACATAGGGATAATTTTACCATTAGAGCTTCTAACTCAAAAATAATGCCTACAATTAATGTCAAAAGAAAAATGTTATATTCACTTAGCGGAGGTCTGTGCTCTCTGAGTGCTCCTAGTTAGCAAATTTATTCATAACTTATAGCCATAGGTCTTTTTAGGTTTCCCCAACCTAAATATTTCAATTTCATTTCACCCTTAAGTAAGTAAAAGTTGGTGCCATATTCTAATGAAGGCAAGAAGAAGTCTTAAACAGATGTTGCTTGCATGACTGATTAAAAATGTTTTTTATGAGGTCATTTGGACCTGTGACTTTTGAACATAAATCAGATGACTTAACCCTTTAATTCAATTAAATTGAAAGTTGGTGGGAATTTAAAAATTACCTCAAGGCTTTCATGGGATGAAATGTTCAGGATGGGGAAGGCTGCTGCCACATTTCTCACTGACACAAGCGTCACAAATGTATGCATGTAGCACGTTCTAAAAATTTGAATTATTTTAGTGATTTTACTCAGTTGCCTTTTTTAGTAAGTAATATTATAATAATATAAATGTAATATAAATAAATAAATCTCTGATTTTAAGTATATCCCTGACAAAAAAGAAATAAAAAAAGTTGAATTTAACTTAATAAAATATGACCACATCTATCCATGACACTGATCCCCTGCTAAAATTATAATCCTATCAAGTTAATCAGTGGGAGATGTTCATGCTAACTTGTACAGTTAATGGATATGATATAGAGTTTCAGGTTCCTGTGGCTGCAGAGGTTGGAGGCCCCTAAAAGCCACCATGAGCTAGTTATTCTGTAACATCCTTCCTGGCTGTAATGAATCTTACCACGAGGTCTTCCAGGAAAGTAATCCAAAGAGGGACAACTTCAGAAAGATCAAAGTCAAAATGACTTGAAATGATTAGTATTAGTATGTTTTGGCAAAAGTGAAGTAAAACTCTGTTAATATTCTACTTTTTGTTGATGCAGGATTGTCGACATATGGTTCTACACAAACGTATAGGAGTTTACTCCCTTTGTTGTCCTCTAAAGATATATGAATGGTTGAGTAACTGGTTAGTTAAGACCTAAGGGACAATTTATTATGAGAGCAAAAGTTGTGATACTAGTGTCTCAAGCCAGAAATGGAAATAGACACTCAAGCTCTCTTAATTTACTGCATTATAACTATTAAAATATTGGAAAAGTTTTGGGGGAAAAAAAAATCAAATACTAAAATCCGCTTCACTTCAAATAAGTTTGTTGAAGAGCGAAGCAACAAAGATTTAATTAAATCTATATAACATAAAACACTGCATAATGCTATAATCCCAGAAAGGAGAAAGAGTATATAAGTCCTTTTGGATGTTGCATGATATAATGACACACAGAATCAAATATAATAAGCTGTAAAATTTTTATTCTGTCAGAAAAAACTCATAGAATTAGGACTGAGACTGCAGTCTGAGATCCTTCATAAAGAAACACATGAAATGTTAATAGATTTTAATGATTGATGCAGAGATAATTGGAATGTCAGAAATGAAGAACTGTGGAAGAACAGAGGTGTTTTGGAGCGTAATAGTTGAGCTAGTGGCAGAGGTTCAATCAAATTATAGCCATTTCAAACTTGATTCATAAATGACTCTTCTTGATAACACAGAATGATGAAAACCCAAGAAATCAAGCTGCAGTTGAATTATTTTCTCTTCCATTCTTTACCCTGAAGCATCTACATAAATAGCGAAAGATTGATGGACAGATTTACTGTATCTCAGCATGTTGTAAATGCTATAATAAGCCTTTACAACCTGTCAGATCCAGTTGAGTCCAGAACTTAACTACAGATTTTGTCACTTGTAATGATTAAGGAATAGAAAAGAAACATCAAGTAAAGACAGGAGCAAAGTTTCTACATATAGAAATGCAAAATATATCTTTAAAAAGCAGCAAGGCACTCCATGCACCAGTTCACGGAAACCATACCAGAGCTACACACGTGAATTCTGCTGCAAATGTGCAGAGCAATGTTCTGAGCTGAGTAAAATGTATATATATAATATATATATAATGTATTTTTTTTTATTATTATAACAAGTTTATAAGAAGTAGAACACAGATGCTGTAAATAGAACATGGTGACACTACTGACCCTGAAAATATTTCTTGTCCCCCAAAGGGCCACTTCTACCAAGAATAAATCAGCTAGCTCCACTAACAGTCAGGAGTGAAACAAACATTAACTCCCCTGCATCTAAATGAGTTTGTCTCTCGTCATTTGAAGGACATAAACCAGTCAAGTAAAATACTTATTTGTTGAAAGAGTAAATAAGTAACAATACAAATATAATACCAGTAAAGGAAGAAATTCTAAATAACTGTACTTCTTTTCAAATCTGGTCAAAGTTTAGTCTAAATCTTTCATCCTAGAAACTTTATAAGCGGTTCTAAAGTATGACAGTAATTTTAAAGCAGTGAGACTGAAAGGACTGAATGAGAAAATGAGAAAAACATACTTTCATAAATAAAGTAAAATCTGATTTCGACTGCAAATTTGCAGACGATTTACTTCTTTATTTATTGGAATACATCATGTCAATTAAACCAAGCAGGAATTTATTTTTTAAGTTACAGATTTGACATGATTACGATAAATCTATCTCTGAGAGTTTATGTGCTGTTTTAAGGTAACAGCTGATTTCAGGCAGAAATTGGCCTGTAAACATTGCATACTTTTAGTCATATTTGAAATTTGCATTTGCAGAATATGTCAATAAAATTCTTTGACAATACTTTTAAAAAACAATAAGCCACTCATTACAGGATAATTTCCATTAATAAACACTGAAATTTAGATTTCAGTTGGTGTCTTTAAGGCATCATGAAAACATGAATTGATTCATTCTGAATTCTAAATTAGACCTGAACACAACACAACAATGTTTTGTCTGTTTATCAGTCACTGACACAGTGACTAATGAACAAATTAGTAATGTATGTTCATGCACACCACAAATCTTTGCTCTCCCTTAAATATGAACGTCAACCATGCAACTCCCTAAAATCACTAAAACCATGCAGTGAGTTAGCAATAATCAATGAGAGTAGACACGTTAAATATTTCCAAAAAGTAATTTGTTAATAAAATAACATGTTATACTCCAGTTCATTGATGAATTTTAGACCAACATTTATGCTAATTTGTGTTTGATGAAGAACAAAAACAGAATGAATAGACATGAGAAACGATGGATCAGATGAAAACCATTCCTGGACAAAGTGCAGAAACAATGTCTTTGTGTCTCCTGCTGCTCTTCTCTTCTAGAGATGTTATCTCAGCTAGGGTTAACTAAAGATTGAATGGAGATTCATTCATTTGTTATTTAATCAAAATGATGCAGTCAGGTCCAGAATTACTGGAGTCTCCGGTAAAGAGGTGAACACCTGCATCAGTATTAAAGTGTAGGCTAAATAAATAAACACTTTTAAATAGTGTTTATTTCTGTATAATGTGCAGAAACACCTACACATGTGTCTCTAACTCATTTTGACCCAAAAGTATCCAACTATCAGCCAACAACCAATAACATATTTGCTAATGAAGAAAATCAGAAAGCTGCTGACTCACGGTTAATATTGAAGAATGATGGTCAAAAAAATAATGCTCTCACTTTCAATAGGATGATTTAGTTCAGGAAGACATTAAAGCCCTAAATTTAAGATCTGCTGTTTTAACCAGTGAACACAACCACTATTTTCCTGCTGGAAACTGATGTTGTCAACCCATTTAATAAATGTAAGAGGTAAACTAACATGGGATATAAAACAGCTGTTTAATTGAGGCGGTTTATCACTTCGTCATAACTTTGTAAATAGCGTTAGTGTTAGCTAGACCACTCATCTACTAAGCTTTATGTACCATTCAGACCAAAAAATGAATTGTGTTGGCCCACATAAATACTTCAGCCCACAATGAAAAATTCCCAGTAAACCCGATGGCCAGGTTCATCCCTGATCACAAGGATGCAGTGATTATTAGCTATGAGATAAGCCCAAAGGTTTGATCTTATTACCATTTTTGGTATATCTTAGGGATTCTTCTCACTTGTATGTTGTCAGATTTCATGTACAGCCTTTTAACAATGAATGAAATCTTATGACTTTCATAAAAAAGTTTATAATAGTACAACCAATAAGCAATGTTTTTTTATCTAAACATCCTACTCATTTTAATTGATCAAGTAAGCAGGTTCATGCTGTTTAATTCAAATATGCCCTGTATTGTAGCAACAACAAACATGATGTCCCTGTATCCTTGGTAAAGCACATGTTCCAGTTTATCAACAGGTCTACTCATTTGCTATTTTATGCAGTTCCTGGTTATTACTGAAATGAGCTGGTTGTCTGTAACTGTAGATTAGTTTAGTTTTAGGATCTCTTCAGAAGTGAACACTTTCATCAGCCATCTTAATGATATGCATCCACATGCTAATCTACTCTGCTCAGTGAATCTGGGTCAAGGAATTACAATTGTATTTTTGGGAGGAGACTGTCTACATCATAAACTGACTAATGTTTCTTTATATCTAAATAGATGAAAACAAATTTGCAATGAATCTATGATATCTCAAGGGTAGCAAGCAAAATCTCTGGTACACATTAATGACAACTTCAAGAGTCATAAGTAAACAGCAGAGGTGCTATAGACTGGCCTCACAAATGATATGTGATACATTTGCTGCTTTCCAGCCTCTTGGAAACAACATGAGGCAGGTTCCTGAAGAGAAATTCTGTGTATTAAAGCTTTGATATGTGGTAATTGCACAGCCGGTTCAAAAGCTCAGATAGTATGATCAGTGCTGGTTACTGAGCAGTATTTTCACATCCCAAAAACTATTATAGTCATTAGTGGTCCTGCTGTGATGCAATTGTAGTCTATCCACAGGGTGACCATTTGGGAATTGCAGGAACACAGCTAAGCTTTAAAATTACTTTACATATATTTGCTTAGATTCCAAGTTGAATTGCTTTGTGAAAGAGTTTCCACCTACAATAAGAATTCATTTTTACAGTTGAGCTGTTCAGAGATTTGTGGCTATGTTTTCTTGACTGTTTTAAAGTCTTAGCTTGATGTTATAGCTCCATTCCAAAGACATTTGGTTGAGGGACTTCAAGGCCCACCGGGCAAAGAATCATTTAAATTCAATTAAGACTTTGAGATGGCACAGTTAAAAACAGTCCTTTAAAGGGGCTGTTTTTGTGCAGTCCTGACCTATGTGCAATGACTATATCCAGCACAGTGTGTACTCTATATTGCACATGAAAGTAGATAACCTCCTCAGTCTATCTGCAGTGAATAAAATGGAATCACTATCACAAAGCTCAACATAATGTGAAATAAACAATAATGGGATAAACCAACTCTTTCTGCCCATCAGACAATTTTATAATTAGCTATTAGTGGTCATTGTATTATAGTAGGTGCAACTCAAAGCTGTCTACAGTTAGCAACCTACCCTATGGCATGCAAATAAAATTTACCACTCGATTCAGACATGATTAATGCTTTTCACAAGATGGTCTGCAATGGCAGATTAGGCATGATTATGAGTGGGCTCATTTACTTTCAACATGTCATTATCTTCTACAACATTGACTAAGCAAATGACCAGTATGTTTATGAGCTCAAATGTAAGTAGAGTTTTCCTGATCATTAATATTGTAGTTTTTTATTAAATTAATAGGAAAAGAAATTAAACATTTTTAGAAAAGCTGTGTAAAACACAGGTGCATTTTATATATTTTTACTTCCAACAATGCGGATGTTTATGTTTTCGCCGGCGTACATTTGTCTGTCTGTAATAAGATTTTGGAGGTGATCCGGATCATCTAGGACTTTTTTTTATAATACTACCACTGCCAACATTCCTCTACCCCCTAGAACCGCCAGAGGGGGTCATTCTAGGAAATAGACAGCGTTACAATCAATAAATAATTAATTGTTTAGCATGTGGGATTATTTTGGGCTTGTATTTCAAATAGAAAATGTTAAATACTAGCTTACAACATTCACCTTCATCTTCTAGTTGCAGCTTGAGATGCATACTGCCTGGACATCTTGTCAAGGATGGCTAAACTTGGTTCTATTGTAGTAGGAGGAGCTAACCATTTCTCCTCATCTGAGTCGTCCTCATTTATGTGTTAAAACATAGCCAAAACTTATTCTGGATTCAGTCTTTTGCTCCTGTTAATTTTTTTTATCATGTTTTTGGCTACGTTAGTTTGTCTGTCAGTTTGTTAGCAACATTACCTATTGCCTATTTTTGCTATTTTAATGTTGTAAAGTGTCCTTGGGGGTCTTAAAAGGTGCTTTGAAATAGTTATGAAAAAGTTATGAATGGATTTTAATAAAATTTTAAGGAAATGTCAGAAATTATTACATTTTGGGGGAAATCCGGATCACTGGATCCAGGATTTTTTTTTAAAGGATTCTTTACTACTGGGAGTTATGGAGAATTTTGCCATTACAGCTTCTAACTCATCAGTTAATGCCTAGCATCATTGGAAGAAAAATTAAGAAAATTCAAGATGACATCATGTTAGTTGTTATAATCCCACACTGTTTGACCTGAATCATGTTGATATTATGGATGTGGTGATCCAACAGGTACAAAATATAAGGGGTATTGGGTGGGCTGTTGGGCCTTTTGGGGTTTTTCTCAGGTCAGTGACCCTATGGCTTGACGGAAGTCTTCGCTATCTGAGTGATTCTAGTTTTTTAATGAAAAAGACATTGTTCAAAGGTCATCGTCTTTTTTATTCAGGAAACTATAACTTTTTAAAAAGATACACGCAAAAAGCAAACTGATAAGTTAGTGAAGACAGTTAGATGATCTTATATGATCTTGATTATTTCTCAAAGATCTGTGTTTATAACTCGAATGATGCCTGCCTCTGGTCTGATAAAATCTGAATTAAAAATACTGTATCTTGTAGTTCTTAGTTAATGATGCTTTTTATATTGTCTTCAGGAACTTAATTATGAAAACAACAATGTTCAACAGCTATTTCCTGTGTTATTAGGTGTATTGTCGTCAGACCAGTCTGATACATTTTGATGAGCCTGGTGAGCAAATGTGAATAATTGATAACTGTTTTTCAGTGGCTTGATTGTCACAAGAAACCAGAACAAATAGAGTGAGATAGAATCATAAAATATTCACTGCAGTGTAGGCCTGAAATGATTAAATTCCCAAATAATTTTAATGTGGTTGCATGTGTCCTTGTCTTGACAAGGTAACTTGACGATGAACTTTTAGGCAGGAAACAACAAATAACCACACTGGAGAAATGTGCTGTCATTTTTTTTCCCTCTTAAAACATGCATCACAGCCAAAGAATGTCGACCAGATACTATCAAGGCATTCAAGCCCCTTTAAGTACAACAAGTAATAGCAACAAAGCAGCTTTCAGGTCAAGGTTCAAAAAAAGTTATCTCCAACAAACACAAAGCTTCACTCTGTCCCTGACATTTCTTTTAGTTAGTGCTGCAACATTTTCACAGCGTTTGTATTTTTGTATCATTGTTAACAGTTCTGCAGCTCCACTTGGGAGCATCTCATTTTCAACAATTGTGGTATTACAAACAATGAGCTTTCAACTCCAGTTAATGTCACTCACATAATATCAGCTGCCAAATTGTGAGCAGCAGATTAAATTAATGTTTAATTTTAAAAAAGGATATATTAAAAAAGATAAATCAGCTATAAGATTGATATGTGTGAATAAATTTATTTCAAATGAATGAACGAAAGAGAAACTATATACAAAAAAAAAAAAAAAAATAAAACAAGGAATAATAATAATTACTGCATCATCAAATCATAGTATAAAGAAGTTCAAAAAATGAGTGGGAAGAAGTATACACTTCTACACTTCACATATATATATATATATATATATATATATATATATATATATATATATATATATATATCTGCATATATATGTAGAGAAAGAGAGAGAGAGAGAATATTTATTCATTCATGATAGAACTGGATTTAAAATAAAAGCTGAGTTAAATCTCACTGACAACATCACGATGAGTTGGTGCCACCTACTGTTAATAAAGAGTTCACAAAGCCTTTTCCTCACTGTACCCGTTTGAAAACAATTCAGCATGGTAGAGCTGGGAATTGAAGTAAAACAAAAATGTCACTGTACTCTTTTTTTTCCAAGCCTGTAGTAAATATGTTTTTTTTTTATTTTATTTTTTCTTTCTTTTTTCCTTACAGTAATCCTCAAACATTTCCATGTCTCTATAAAAGACAAATATAATTCTGTTCAATAATAAAACCTTTGATCAATGAATACATAGTTGAAAAAGATAGATTAAAGTAAAAAAAAGATATTACAATAAGCAAAGGCAAACTGATATGTATAGCACATTTCTTGTACAAGACAATTCAAAGTGCTTTACATAAAACATTAAACATTACAGCAAGGTGCAGAAAGAAAAAACAAGTGCATTAAAAAAGAAAAAAGAAAAAAAACAAAAAAACAAAACAATACCATAAGTTGAGTTACCCCAGTATAGAACAGTATTGAACTGTTTACATTTAGTAATTTTGTAGAAATCCCAGACACATAAATAATCATTTGTACAGATAATCCTTCCTCAGAATTTCAACATGGCACCTTCGTCAATGAGTGTGTGCTGCCACAAGTTGGATTGTGAGAGAAGGTATTCATTAGCATATCAGTGACACAGATTAACATATATTAACATACATTATAGCTGAATTAATCATGGCATGTAGTAAAACTTGGAGAGGCATCTGAAAACGGTCTGCTCTGAAGTCGGTTCAAGGAAGAAAGCTTACTGTTCTTGTAATCTCCTGAAGCTCAAATAAACCCATGCAGAATGGATAGTGATACCCTATGATATGTATGCTCTTGCATAATGCTTATTCACTGATTTCTCATATTCCGTATTATCTATGCCCTTGTCGTGGCTGCTGTACCAATTAATTGAGGACTTGGCTGTAACATCATTGCATATTTTTTTTTTGCTGTTGATTAGAATTTTGCTACCTAAAGCTTGCATGTATTGTTTTTGATGCACCTTTACATTTTTAATTGTTAATGAAAACTGGCAAGCTGTCAAATTACTAACAAGAGCAGTTCAAAACTTAATATATAGCCTCATTTCCACCACCCGGTTTGGTGTGGGGCAGGGCAGGGTGTGGTGGGTTGAGATGTATTTTTTTGCATTTCCACACATGACAACTGTTTATGGCGTTTAACTCTCTTCATCTCCACCACCTACTCAGCTACCCACTGTGCTGACTGCAGAAATGTTTGCTTCCTACTTCACTACAAAGGTTGCTACCATCAGTAACTAATTCTTGGAGGCTGACCAACTCAGCCCACCTCAACCAGCTACTGGTGCCTCACTCTGCTCTTTCTGCTGTCTAAATGTGAACGAAGTCTCTAAACTTCTTGTCAACTCTAAACTCACAACTTGCTCTTCTGATCCCAACCAACATCCTACAGAGCATTCAACCTACAATCAAATCTGCTGTAACCCATATTATCAACTCCTTTCTTAAATCCGGAGTCTTTCCCCCTGACTTCAAGCAAGTTCGGGTTACACTGCTGCTGACAAAACCCACACTCAACCCAGCCAAGGTTGAAACTACCTGCCGGTCTCACTGCTTACGTTCATGTCTAAACTATTAGAGTGTGCAGTCTTCAGGCAGGTGTCACAGTTATTCCACACCAACAACCTGTTTGATCCATATCATTCTGACTTCAGGCAGGGCTACTCAATCCTTACACATCTGGACCTATCTGCTGCCTTTGACACGGTCAACCACCAGATCCTCCTCTCCACACTCTGTGAGCTTGGCATCTTAGGATCTGTGCTCTCAAGGTTCATGTCCTACCTCGCAGGAAAAGTGTCTTGGTTAGGGGGAGAGTCCAGATTGCACGAGCTGACAACAGGGGTGCTTCAGGGCTCTATGCTTGGCCCTCTTTTCTTATCACTATACACCTTCTCATTCGATGCAGTCATTAGATCTTCAGTCAGTCATTATGGCTTCTCCTACCACTGCTATGCAGATGACACTCAGCTTTTCCTTTCCTTCCCACCTGACGACACAACAGTCTCAATGCTGATATTTGATCAATCTAACTGATCTGACCCAAAAAAGAGCTTGACACATTGAAATCCGTTGATTGGTTGAAAAAAAGTCACTTCATGTGCAAGCTGGCATTAAAAAACGGCTTGTTGTTTATAGCAACAAATTTTCTTTTTCACGATTAAATCTCAGTTTTAAATGGTGTAATGAAGCACTACCAAGAAGAATGAACACATACTGACTGCCATTTTGCTCCTTTGTTTCTGAGTTGTGTTTTAGTTATACTTTAAGGAAGGCATGCTCTGCGATGGCATCATACTCTGCCTCATCGGTAAGGTTACGGTTGGCTGTGGAAATGTAACAAGATTACAGTTTATGAATCATATCTGCACCCTAACTGTCCCATTCCGACCCGGGCCCTGTTGGTGGAAATTAGGCATATTCCATCAAAACTATTTTTGGAATTTTTGGAATTTTAATTTAAAAATTAGATTGTGATGAATCATAGTCTTTATAAAGAACACATGCATATATAGAAAACAAATTACAGTTTTTGGATAAATATTCCTTTTTGTATGTTTTTTTTTTCCATTTTCATCTCCTTTTTTCTGTGCTTGTTGACCAATTAGCACTTTCCCTGTTAAATTAGTTGTTTGAAAAAAAAACTGAGCTAGACTTCTGGTGGACTGCTCAATGGAGCAGACGTGATTGCTTGTGCATCCACACTCCATAAATTCTACATGGTCATTTAGTTACCATTACCTAACTTTTGTCCACAGTTATCTTGAACCGAAAGTGTACAGTCCTTACTGTTCAGTTCCAAAAAAGATTTTTTAAAAAAAGAACAGAAACGGGAATATCCCTCAACCAGCAGCATCGCAGCATTGCTAACAACTTTTGTGCAGCATAAAGTGGCACTTCTGACTGAGATAAGGGAAACATACTCAAAACTTGAGACAAAACTGGATAAATAAATAAACGCATTACAAACCAGAAGCTGTTTGTGAACTTCACTAAAGACGACTTGTGTGTTGTGAAAACTAAGCTAACTAAAATGACCACAGACAATGTCAAGGCTAAGGTAATGGACCTTGAAGAGTAAACCCACCGCAACAACATATGTAAAATCTGCCTTGCCGAAAATGTTGAAGGCCCCCAACCCACCGTGTTTTTCTCCTATATGCTTTTCAATGTGCAAGGCATGGACATACTGACATCTCCCCCTGAACTGGACAGGGCTCATCACACACTGTTCAGTCAATTCATCTGATCCTTCATTTGGGGGAAAATAAATCATCAAAGCAGGCAGGGAGACCGCTTATCCATCATTCATGTTGCAGCTGAGAGTAACAGCTGATCTATGGGGTAAATGGTAAATGGTCCGTATTTATATAGCTTTACTGTACCTGGAATGATACCCAAAGCGCTTGGCATCGTACATCACATTCACCCTTTCACACACACATTCACACACTGAAGGCGGAAGCTGCCATGCCAGGCACTCAGCCACGACCCATCAGGAGCAATTAGGGGTTCGGTATCTTGCTCAAGGACACCTCCACATGAACTCGACTTGGCCGAGGATCGAACCGGCAACCCTCGGGTTACAAAAGTAGCATGCCAGTGTCAGAAGGAGACACCGCCAAACATTTCTCTGTTATGATGTTTAGCTAAATTTTAGCAAAAGACATCTACAAAGATTGGAGAGACAGCTGGTAAGAGAGAATGCTTTTGATGGTTTTAAGGAAGATTGCTGATCTGCTAGTTTGTTTACAGACTGGATTAATGTAGCACTATGACAGCGATGATGATTTTCTTTCACTGTATGCTTTCTTTGATGGGCTCATGATGGTGATCGAGTGTGCTGTTAAGGTGTGTAGAGTAAGCATTTGCTCTTTTGATTGATAGTTGGTGATTTTTCAATTTAAACAAGTATTACGGCCTTAGGCCTTAGCCTTGGATTTGTATGTAAATTTCTGTGTTTGGTTGCAACCAGGTGATTGGCTGGCTGCCTTGATTTCCCCTGCAACTGCCTGACTGTGCAGTCACCCATCCACGATTAGGTCGCTCTGTCATCACCTGCCTGTGATTGGTCCGATTGACTGATGTCCAACTAGGGCTCCACTATTTAAAATGGCTGCTGACAATCTTTCAGGGCAGCTGTGATCATTCAGCACAGCTTGCCACTTGCAGTCTTGTAATATGTTTATACAGTTTCCAGACCTGGTGGAGCGTGTGGCCCGGAAACTGCAGGGCAAGCTGAGATACAAAGATTCTCCTATTCACATTTTTAAAGACTACTGCCCTAAGGCTGTGGACACACTAACAGTATGGACATTTGAAAAGGGAGTTATACAACATGGGCCTCAAATTTGCTGTGTGGTACCTCGCTAAGCTGTTGATCGTAGCCAAGGACAGCTTGAGAAAATATCTGCCCTTACTAGTGTTGGGTAATAATGTGTTAATGCGTTACTGTAACATCGTTACTTTTCTCAGTAACTAATACTCAAATGTATTACTTTTCCAATAAAGTAGCTCAATTACCATTACGCTATGGTTCATTTCTCCGTTACTACCTAAATGAATACATTTTGGCCAGCAGCTGTGAGCTGCTTCCTGTTTACAGCAGTGATGCAGCACAACATGGGCAGTGTTGCAGAGTTCGCTTGTAGGTCTTGTTTTTCTGTGAAGTTGCTTGTAAATTTTTACAGCTGCCTACTCATTGTCACCACCTGTGCCCTGTTCTGCATGCAAATGCCTGCTTGCTGTCGCCTGACTGAGATTGGCTGGAGCTGTCACACCTTTAACTTCTCCCTCCTCATTGGATAACTGCTTATCCGATCCCTGCTCCTGCTATCACCCACCAGGAAAAAGAAAAAAAATTTCTGCAAATATTCAGTCAATGGCAACTGTTTGCACATATAGTCCTTGGCTTGATGAACTTTTGTAGTTGTGATCATGTGTTTTGATTGGCGGGATTTGTTTAGTAAGAATAGTGTTTTTCCAACAGTGTAACATGACCAACAATTGTAAGTATTGAACGTGTTCAATATTTACGACCAAAACTCCTGAGTGGTGACAGTGTGGATTGGGACATTGAACAGAATGTAACCAATCAGAGAGCGAGCTGACTGGAAAGCAAGGAAGGAGAAAAAGTCTGTGTTCACACTGTCTCCAGTCTGTTATTTTTTATCCATCCATCCATTTTCTGCTGCTTAGTCGGGTCGTGGGGGCGGCTGCCTAAGTAGGGTAACCCAGACTTGTTTTTTTTTTTTTTTAGTTCTGGCTTTTTCTGTTAACAACAGTCCCAAAACCACCATCATTCCCTCATCCTCTATATCCTTTTCCATGCTGTGTGTTGTCTTTTCCAGTTGTTGCCATGGTTCTTCTTCCATGTTTTTGTTAGATCCCGTTTGGTCACACAAGATTTCTGCCTCGGAGGACTAGATTGTAGATCAGTTTCGGGACAGCATCGTTATGTGTGTGTTGTTCTGTGATGAGATTATCTGAGCATACCACACACAGTATGATCAAAACTGTTACATGCCTAATTTTTTTTCTCCTCACGTGTGAGATCTTGACCAGAAAAAAATCTCATCAGATTAAAGTAACTTTGTGTGGGTACCAGGCCTAAGTGTAGCTGTTTACTCAGGCTTCCACTGTTCCTTTTGAGAAGCCCTCCTGATTTCACCACACACATGCACACTACTTAATTTGACAGAGAGACAGTGGCAATGCCCACTGATAACTGAGGATATATGTAAATAAAATATATATAATAAAGAGTTGGACAAGGATCTTTATAGCTTGAATAAATCTGATCAAAATGATCACTTGGTTTTTATATCTATTTCAACATTTCCCTATCCTCATAATTAAATCCAAAACTAACATCTTAGAAAAAAGTCATACCGTCATTCATATGGAACGATATAATAGCAAGAATTCGGAAATCAATCCCACAATTTCCCAGAGACAGAAGAGGTGTTGACCTCCTGTTGTTTAAGCATTATTGCTGGGCTGCCAATGTGCAAAAATTTCTGTGGATGAATCTGGTCACATGCGGAAAAATAACCCTTTTTAACTGCGATCAGTTCTCTGCTCACAGCTTCCATCTCCACTCCCTTTTCTTGCCTAATTACCCAATTTTATCTGTGTCCATTAAGATCTGGAACCAGATCTAAAAACATTTTGGCCTTTCCAGGCCTTATGTTTTAACCTCCATTTATAAGAATTGTGCGTTTAAAACTTTTAATGGTGCCACATTCCATGTTTGGCATAATGCCGGAATAAATTCAGTGTAGGATCTGTACACCACTGACATATTTTCATCCTTCTCAAAGCTCTCAACCACATATAACTGCCTAACCAGTACCTGTTTTAATCTTTCTGGATCCGAGCATATGTGAAGAAACTGTTTGCCAACTTTCTTAACTGCCCTCCCGAAACGATTGTCAATCCTCTCTTGATGGTAGATTCCATCGCCAGGAGGTGTATCTCATCTTTCTATGAGTCCATGTGGTTAGCCTTTCCAACAACACACACTGCTGTAAGAACTGTGTGGGAGGAAAACCTCAGAACCAATCTCACTGACTAACAGTGGGACGCTGCTTTGTCCCTTGTTTTTCTGTCTTCGGTCTGTGCTCGTCGTAACTGATTCAATGCAACGTTGTTTTTAGGATCCACTTTAGAAATGCCAGGTTAAAAAAATATACTCCTCGGTGACTGACCCTTACAACAAATGTAGTTTATCCCCTGCTAACAACACTCATATGTTCTGGTCCAGCCAAGCTGGGATCGTTTTGGTCACTGACTTTTGACACACTGACCAGGGCGTATGGACCCTCTTTCTGCAAAGTTTTATTTATTTATTTTGTTTGTTGTTGTTGTTGTTGTTGTTCATTTTAGTTTTTTATTTAACATTACTATTTTACCCATTTATTATTTTTTTTTAAAGTTTCTTTTTTATGCCTGTGTGTTTAGTTGTCTTGTTCTGGCCTTTTTTTGAGGGTAGGGGTGGGACTGAAGAGATACTGACACACCATATGGCTGGTTAAAAATTTTCCGTGAATAAAATAAAAGATTGAAATAGAAGGCTATCAGGTAAAACAAGAACAAGAAAATGGATAAACATTCTAAAATTAGTTCCACTGTCACTTAAGTTCATTCCATCTTAGAAAAGTATTTCAGATTTCTTTCTTTCTCTGAGTGGACAATACAATTATAAACACAATAACCAAGATTTTTTTTCTTTTTCTATCATATGAATGACATCAATTATCTACAAGTCCACCTGCAACCACACATCCAAGCCACCCTCAGCCCAGGTGGAGTTAATCCACAAAATGAATTGATAATGTGAGAGAGCCTAAAAGTGGGCAGATTGAAATAACAAATGAAATGTCACTGATTCCTCTATCAGCACTTTAGTCATAGGTACTTTTGTGGTTTGCTATCTCGGGGAAGCACACAGCTGGGGTCCTATCAAGGTTTGAACACAGATTCAGCCTTGGGCGCAGGTAGCACATTATGTGGCAGCACTCTCGGAGATGAACACTAAGCAGATATTGGCATTCCTTCCAATACTCATCATGAACTCCTGACTGCCAGGCATATTGTTATGGCCCTTACTGATGCAAGGCCATATCATTGGTGGGATGACTCAGGTCCTGACCGCCTGTTCCACTCAGTTAAGAGCAGTTTGAATACTTTCCATTTTAAACACTACTTTAACAGTCCTAAGAGAGCTCTTAAAGTAGTGTAATGACAGCGTTATGCATGAAAGTGGAACGAAAAAAAAGGGCCATTTAAAAGGCGAGCTACAGCACCTGATGGACAGCTTCTTCTCTATGTTGCCATATCGAAAGAGGCTGACAGCTTGAATTACATGGTTATAAGACCAGTCCAGTCTGGCTATTTGGGCCTGCTGACACCACCACAATAAACATGACTCATCACACACCAAACATTTTACCAGTTAAGAGTCTTGGACATAATGAAAAACTCTTATTTAATTTTACATGATATTTTGAGGGATTTTTTTGTGTTTTTTACATTTCCAAACAACAAGAAACAAGAAAAAAAAGAAAAAAAAAAGAAAATAATATGTAAAACCAACTCTGAGACAGAAGTGACACAATTTAAAAATGAGAATTTAAGTAAGCTTCTAGTATTAATATAGCCAACTGAACATACACATATATCTATTAGACACACACGCACACGTTATATATATATATATATATATATATATATATATATATATATCATGATTCATCACAACTTTCAAATTGATCAGGAAAAAAAAATGATGGATGTATGGGGCTTGTCATGCCACGCAGGCGTTAATTGCGTTAAAAATATTAACACAATTAATTACAAAAATTAATTACCGCCATTACAGCATTATTTTTGACAGCCCTAAAATATATACACATAATGGGTTAATTACGATTAATTAATTACAGAAAAATGAAAGCGTTAAAAATAATGCATTTAATCCCAGTTCCAAACAATGCAGAACGTTTGTCTCTGCACCATTGCAGTACACCGATTAGAGCAATACGCCTCAGAGCTTGGCTAAACCAGTGTTGCCAATTTAAGTACTTTGGCGCTATATTTAGCAAGTTCTCGCACCCATCTAGTGACGTTATTTCAAAAAAGGGACTAGCTACAAATCTAGAGACTTTTTCTGGTTATATTACAGACTTTTGGAGCCTGACATGAAAGCACGCAACACTTGCTCTTCTGAATCAGCAGCGGTGCTGACACAGGCCCCTCCCCCATCCAAAAGCACTCAACAGCCTTGGTCCTTCGCAGCCTCCATCCCAGCTCCAGAGTAGGAGACGTTCATCTCTGCTCCATGACCAGACTGAAAATGAATTGTGCAAAGCTGCTGCTGGCTGATCCCGCCCTGGCTTACATACAGATATTAATGCCTATTGATGAAGAGTGTGGACGAAAACATTTAAAAAGTACTGCAACATGATGTAGACTCTTAATCAGACAGACTGGAGCTGTTAGTTAAAGTATACTTAAAATAACACCTTAACTTTAGGTTCGTTAATTTTGTTGACAGGGTTATTTTCTATTTCCTTTTTTATTGATTTCATCTGAAATGCAATTAAAAACTTTTTTCAGACATTGCTCGAGTTTACAATATTAATGTCTGTGTCTATTTAATTCGTCCACTAAAATATATTTAAAATAAAAAAAAAGGAAAAATGTTGCCATTTGGGACAGATATTGCTGCAATTAGATATATATATATATATATATATATATATATATATATACACACACACACACAATGGATCACCCATCCGAAACATGTAGCACTATATGAAAAACAAAAAATTGCTGGGCTGCTGACATATATACCAACAATGGTGAAACTTTCACTTTCCAAATTACTACAATAGCTCTCCTCAGCTCTTCAACTCTAACACACTGTTAACAGAGGAAGTTTTGCAACACAATGAGAAAGATGTTATCTTTCATCTTCCACTGAATGTTTGAAAAAAAGCTCTCAGTTTCATTTTCTTAAAATACCTTGGTTTGTTATCTATTTTCAAATAAACATTGTGCATTAATGAATTGAGAATCACTTAATCCTCTTTTTATCCGTAATTTACACTGCATGCCATATTATTTGGTAATGAGGTTGCACCTAAATGCTTCACATTGCTGGTGTTCACAATCTCTATATTGCAAATGCATCTGATGCTGTTAGGAAAACTGAACAATTAAGGCCAGTAAACTTATCAACACAGTGGCCACACACACAGACTCTTCAGTCTTCTTCAGTGAATACACCAAACCATATTTAAAATAAAACATGTCCCTCAAATCATTTAGAATTTTACAACATTGAATCAAAGTGAAGCAAGTTATATATTTTATATACAGTATGTTATATATATTTTCCCCTTTAAGTATATTTAACCCTTACTTTAACTGTGACATGAAATCCATTGAATAAATGTTTATGGATATTCATTATGTGCTTGAATGCTCATGCACAAGAACCAACATGAAAAAAGGAAAAAATAGAAAGAAAAAAAAAATCCAAAGAAAGCACTTTGCTTGGAGACACGGGAAGGACATAAGAGGACAACGTCCCTCTAATCCAACCTGCTCTTTCTAAATAATTCATGAGCCATCCAAGTGTAACTGCAGTTTAAAAATCATTCATTTATACTAATTGATGACCTGAAGGGCCATGTCTCATATTATTAGCCAGGTGGATTCAAACACCTTTGCTACCTGTCGTACATGTAGCAATAAGGAACATATTTCTTTTTTTCCCCAATTTCTTTCCGCCTCAAACACACATGAGGAATTTGTTCTGAGGACATGCCAGAAGTTATTTTAACCTTGAACTAAACTCTCAATATTTAAACTCACCTTACATTGCAAATTGAAAAATTCTATTTGTGGTAAATTATATTTTTTGGCTGGTAAAAGCAATGTTCATGTAAAAGAGGAGTAGGTACAGCCCTTTGTCTTACCTGGCTATTCATAAGATTATTCATGTATGTCTTTCTTTTGATTGTTTTCTGCCAAATCAAGGACATTTTAAAACCTGTATTATCTGTATTTAGAGCTCAGCTGATTAGACATATACAGAAATTAAAATAGAAATAGTTGTTTATTCTATTAACTGTGGAGTCTTGTATTTCAGTTTGTAACCGTTAGCAGGCTCTGCATCTTAATACACGGGGCACATACAGTATTTGCTGCCCACAGTATTATTGATGAAGGTGTATCATATCATAACACAATAATAGTGGAATTAAAATATATAATTTATATTGTTTCCTTTCATAATCATTCTTCTCAGCTGAAAAGATGATTTTAATGGAGACATTTGGTGTGGTAGTAATTGGAAAATGTGGAACTTTTGAGAGTTTTACTTTCACTGCTGATAATCAGAATGGATGACTGCTTTTCTGAGATAATGCTTTAACCATGCCAGTGCTACACACCTCAATACATCTCAGCAGATCTTTCTTTAAGATACTGTATAATACGTCTCTTGGTATAGCTTGCTGTGCTCATTTCTAATATGGTGGATTGTATCTATAGTGCTTTGAGTTACTCCACTTCCTTGGGGGAACGATTTATACATCACACGATCGCAGAATTAGAAGAGAACCTGACAGACTCAGAAATGGGAATGTCAGATATCTGACTGAGGTTTTTATGCCGGTTTTCTGATTCTAGTGAATGCTGGGGTTTGGGTCTGGGAATACTGGGACCATAGAGAGATTCAATACAGACATTTTGCGGGATCACAGATGGTCTATTTGACATTTTGACATTACTTCTACAAGTATTGTCTATTTCTATCACTGGCTTGTCAGTTAACATGAGAGATATTGGAGTCTCAGGTTGGAAAATCTGGTAAAGGCTTCATAAATGTATTAATTACTCATGTGTAAAAATCTATAGGTTAGTGGTCAGACTATGGACATTAAGTGACCATTTTACTGAAAAATTTAAGATGTAGATGGATGTTTTTGCAAATTGGACAATTAGGATTCACATTTTTAAAAATGACAGTAAGACAGGAGGTGACGCTTTATGTTTTATAGCTGTGAAATTAAATTGGCAGGAATGAAAATTTGAAACAACAAATTAAGCTTAACCCCAATATCTAAAATGGCCAACGGCATCATTTCCCCTACATTAGTCAGTGCTCTCCCAAGATATGTAAGGACTAAAAATTCCAATAATACCTCACTGAATTCTTTTACCTAGTCACACCACTGCAGTATGCATGTCAGAAATAAAACCTTTCACTCTGTAAAAGCCAGAGTAAGAAAAGAGAGAAGAGGCTGTATTGACTGGAATTACATACAAGGCCACCATTCTAGAGCATTTAACAAAAGGACCATTCAGTGGCATAGCATATCATTGAAATGACAGTCTTGCCCTTGCATTGTTTAACAAGGCACAAGATGGCAACACAGTGTCTCCTTAGTTTCTAGAGGTCACAGAGGATGGATGCACAACTAATCTCTGACACTCACTCTTGGCTGGCTGGGGAAATCGGTGCAAACGGGGTCTTTAGATGACTTTACTATCCACCAGTGACCTCAAATACTTAGACATCTCTGGCTCAGCTGTGCTCTGTCGACCAAATCCTTCTTACTGCTTGGTGACTTCAGACAAGAAGACATTGCTTGCCCCACAAGAGCAAATAATCCCAAATAAAAAAAGACCATATATTTAATCTGATATTGTCTCTTTATTGTTTGGGGAATAATAACAGGGACAGCAATGACTGATCAGAGAGCTTGAGAAACTTTGATATTGTCAGACTAGTTAGAAATGTGTGGATGTTTCTCCAGGGGCATGGTCTTACAAAGCAAAAGAACACAAGTATCATACACCTGATACAAATTCTTCAGAGTTTTCATTTGACATTGAATGACAAAAAGTTCTAACAAGTTAAACCTCTCATCTACATGATTAAAATGGATCATCAATAATTTAATCAACAACGTAGTTCTTTACTTATTTCAATATTTTGGAATGCCTCTCCCTCAATAATGTATCATCTGGGCTGCAGCAACATGATTTGGTGCAATATACTAATTATTATCAAAACTGGTTCAAAGTGAAAGAGTAACTCCATAACTGCATGTAAATTATTGCATCAAAATCATTGACTAAAGATAACCTCAAATTGGGTCGACAAATATCAGTATAAGTTTTGGTAGAGGGATAAATAGAGCCCTGACTGTATTTGCTGCAACTCCCCATGAGGGAATATTATCAGGAAGGTTTGTGGTTTTATTGATTTAAAGACTGCAATCATCCCCATCTGATGTAGTGGGCTGAGGGAGGATAAGTGAGGCTCCCCAGTCTGCGGACCCGATCTGTTTGACTGTCGGATAAGTTTGAGATAAGTTCTGTGATAACATCCCACTAAGTGAGGTTGAACGATTATTTCCTGTTACAACTGAGTACCAGATGATTGCTCTTCTTGTTCTTGATTAATCTTCTGTAAATAGCCTCCTTCTTTTCTATGTGTTTATTTACATTTTTATTGTATATGCACTACATATTAAATTGTATGTTTTCTTTCAAATAAAATTGTAAGTTTTATTTGATGAAGATCCCTCAAAGGATGACCCCATTTCAACTGTCTACACACCAAAAGTTAAAATGAATAAATAAAAAAATAAATAAACAAATAAATTTAACAAAAAATATCTGCATACAACATCTCTAATGGCCCTCATCAGAAATTATCTCTACTGATTTTTCAAGCCATTAAGCAATTTTCAGTGAAACGGGGCAAACGGAGATAAATTAGATCCACATTTCCTCCAGCTGGATTTTCTCAAGACAGATAGAAAATAACTGTGTGCACAGACTTGAATAGAAAATGAAACATTTCCATGTTTTTTTTCTTTCTTTCTTTCATTTTTCTTTTCTTTTATTTTTTTAGTGGTAAATGAATGATGTTAACTTTCTTACCAAGACAGCAGAAACGTTTCAACTGGCTGTGTGAAAACCAAAATATAAAGCAGAAAATCAATTGTCCCTCTTCCTCCTTCATTCATCATCCATGTATTTAGGTTTCAGGTCAAATCTAATGCCGAAAACATGCCACAAAAAACTTATTCCACAAGCTTTCATATCATTATGATTACATGGATTATATAAATGGGTTATATGTTATAAAATATGAAAATAAACATGATTAATTAATTAGTTTTGCTTAAATGCCCATCTACTTCTTGAACTGATTCTAAAGCATTCGTTGTATGAGCTGTGCCATGCTACTAAATTTACAAACCTCTGGAGAGCAATGGAGTGAATCCCAATTTGTCTTCTCATCAACTACTCCTACTGTTTCTCACTGGCCAAATAAGAAGAAAAGATGTGGACAATTTTCTGCAAATATATCTATTTTTGACTTTGGAAAACAACATAAACAAGTCACTAAAAAGAAAATATTTTTTTATCAACTAATACATTTTTTATAATTTCCTCTTTTAACCTCTATAATTATACTTTAGCATTTCTGTTGATTTTAAAGCGTATCCTCAAATAGCAAATTAAATTTGAAAGGTTACAAATAATGAAAGCAATGCCAAAATATCAGATTTTTTACAGCTTATTGCCCAAAAATATCCTCCCTGTAGTACACAGATCTGTTTTTAAAGTTTCAGATTTTTAAATGTGAGTATTTCCTTACAAGATAAAACTAATCTTATTTAATTTAAGCTTCTCATCTGGGAGTGCTAAAAAAAAAAATATTTCTTGAGTAAAATTTTCATATATCTATTTTTAAAAGGTAACTTTAAGCTTACTTACTGAGTGACATTATTATACAGTAATCCAACACCATAAAAACTATTTAGTAGACAATGACTAAATCTATGTGCTACCTTTTGTTCTGTAATCATGCAAAGGTAATTTTCTTTACCAAAATGACACATGTTCAAAAACACAACTCCATCATGAAATTTAACATTAAAACACAGTTAAGAGTCCTAGATGCATTCAAGGGTTTGCAAAGCAGCTCTTCACTACTAATCAACTACTACAACCAATAATATTCATACATTTTGGTAACATCAACCAGCCAACACAATCTATCACATCTTCTGCAATAACATTGAAAGGAAGTGCCTCCAATTCATCTTCATTAAATCAATAGGGATTTGATAGCCTTACCTGCAGTGGAGTGCTTTGCCCAGTGTAGGAGCTGTAAGTGTCTTGTGCATTGGGACAGGGGGAGATCTCTGGTTCACTTGTTGTTTGTCAAGACTGGGTAGTTTGCTGTGTGGCTGGAAGCGACACTCCTAAGGGCCCACTGTGAATAGAGGTCAGGATAATAGACACAGTCACACAACAAAGACTGATAATCCTGTCTCGCCCCACAGCTCCCGTGTTGCAATCAGACATTTTAAGGGCAGTTAAGTTGCAGCGAGGGGCGCCTGAATGAACTGCGGTTAGGAAAGACTCCCAAGCTCCCATTATGGACAGTAACCGGTGTCAATTCGCAGCAATTAGACCACTCAGATGTGTCAGTAGACAGGCCTCAAATTAATAAATAAATAACGCCAACCACAAGTGCTTGCTGATATAGCCTTTTGAGTCATTTGAGTCTCCCAATAGTCTGTTTCAGCACAGAACGCTTAGTCCTTCAAAAAGTGACGAAGTGTACTCTCTTCTCCACTTATCCTGAATGACCTTTTAGTTAAAATTGGCCTTTGCAAGCAAGTTGCCCAAACCTGCTTCCACTGGTCATAGGAAATATTTATTTAAAGTTGCTCAGATTTTTTAATGCTGGTTCATTATCGGTTCAAACAGCTGAAATAAACAAAATAATAATCAAGGCCATTTACCATGTGCTTTCTTTTTCATGAAGTCCCTGAATGAAATTGCACATAATCATTAGAAAAAATATAAAAATCATGTATAGATAATAAATGAGGGCACAGAATACATATCTCCAAGCTGATATTAAAAGCTGGTGAAATGCACTGACCAAGGTCATTGCCTTAGGCCTTACAGGAGTAAAATAGTAGCCTCAGGCTCACCCCTTTGTTTTTATAAAAGGATCATCATCATCAAGGGGACCTAACCTCTTTGCCAGGCCTGTATTCATGTGACCTTGCATTTTCTTTTGAAGTTCTAAAAACAATGCAATATGTAAGAGTTAAGCCTGCGTTCGAGTGTTGCTTTGATATATATTACAACAGTCTTACCCAATACAACAGAGGGATACGGAGGTGATTTTGAAGACAGCCTGCTCAGCAGGTCTGACAAGACTGTTTTACATGCATTCAATATGGTTTTACAGCATTTTTATTTATTTTTTTTTTTTAGAAAAAATATCTCAAAAAATTGGATATGGATGCTTTTTCAAAGGACCCTGTGTCCTATATATGGTGAGAAAAGAAAGGAAGAAAATTTCTGCTTTTTACTGGGAGCACTCAATCAAGAGGAAGTCATTACTTCAGAATAAGGGGTAGCTATGCTTTGCTGCCTGACTTCAACTGAATACCTCAACTTTCAGCAATGCCTTTGATCTGTTGGAGGTGATAACTTCACAAGCATGGACACATTCTACTGATAGAGGAGGCTATGCCCTGTCCAAATGTGTGTCAACAAGCATCACTCTCACAGAAATGTACTGAGGAGCCTGGAAGAAAAACAACTTAACAACAGCAGAGGAGTGAAACACCCTTACTGTGATTTCAGAAAAAAAAGAATAAGCTATTGAATTTTGAATGAGACCTCTGCACTTTTGCTTCTGCTGGGGTTGCAACTGATTATTTGCATTGCTGACGTCTAAAAGGCTGATTAAAGAACAAATCCAGTATCTGCCCAACTCCTTTATCTTTATTTTACAATATTTTTATTAACTAAAAAATAGTGTCAAGAAGACAGGTGGAGTGTAATCCTTGATGAATAATACCATTATAGTAATACCTGACTGAAATCTGTGGTGAAGTGTCTTATTTTCTCTCTCAGCAGAAAGAAAATCAAATTAATGACAGCTGTCAGCAGCTTTTCAGAAGCCATAGCGAACACTTCAGAGTGTGATTCCCTAAGAAATCACAGAGGCCTGTAAAAGCCCTCCTGTGTGTCAGCAGGGTAGATTGGGTGACTGTTCCTGAACAGTCCAAAACCCCAATACAGCTGAAGAAGAAAGAAAAATAACACAGTAAAGTAAGCACACAAAGCACTCCTGTGAGAGGTCAAAGCGAGCACAAGTCCCCCTCTCAGACCGAAAGAAAAATAAAGACCTGAATGACTTTCACCACACCTGCTTTGACCAAAGTGCCCAAGCTGTGTGAAATGAAGGGTCACCATGTAATAATGGCAATATTATAAGTTGTTATAATTGCCTCTCATTTCCATTTCAGATTTAAGCTGTGAAAATATGACCAGTAATGGCCCAGTCCTCAGTGAAGCAATTAATTTAATCCTTATTCATTTGAAGTGGTGAGGAAAGACTGCAGAAAGTTATATTCAACTCTGTTTTCACTTCATGCATTCATTTGTATATTTACTGACAAAGATATTTTGAAGATTGATGCATAATTATGTACCAGAAGAGTTTGTACTGCTTTTGGAGGTTGAAGTGGAATATCTACTTAAGTACATGCATTGTTTCGTTGACTTCACTTAGCAGGGACTGAGGCTTAAAACAAGTTGGGGTTAGCCCTGGGAACTTATTAGCAGAGCCTCCCAAGTGGATGAACTTCCAGGGAAAAGGGAAAAGAGACTCTTCTTCTTCAGAATTGGCTATAATGCCATGAGCATCCTCTACTGGTAAAGAAACACTTCAAACACTGAGCCCTCCACCAAACTCACTAGAGAGGTGCTAAACTAATTAATACACAGTCTACATTAATAACCCATATGAATGAATCCAGTGTTCAATCTCAGAATATAATCACATCTTACATAGCAGAACACAAAATTAAAAATGTGCATAAAATAACAATGTGTTCAACTGCAACACTTAAAATCATGATGTATGCAGATGATGACTGCATACATCATATAGTCATCAGATTGTCACTTTATTGTTAGATGAGGGGAAAATCTAAAGAAGAGTGTAATGGATGTTGAGGAGGATTAAACAAAGGTGTTTAATAATTATCTAACTTAACACAGGTGTGGAAGAAAATGAGGCAAAAATAAAACTAACACAAGCATAATAAAGTGAATTATCTAAAAATAAAATAAAGAAAAACAAGAGAAGTGACAAAAACTAAAAATAAATGTTTATGTTAGACCTGCAACTAATACTAATAACAGCAGCAGCAGCAACAACAACAACAACAACAACAACAACAACAACAACAACAATAATAATAATAATAATAATAATAATAATAATGATGTATATTAGTCAGACAGTTGGGTTCCATTTTAATGTACCATGCACATTGACAATAAAGATGAGTACATATTATAATAACATATATAAAAATGCTAGTTTGCTGACTGTAAACCAAAATCCAGAGATATTCATTTCACTATCTTTTCCTAAAATAAAAGGAATTTTGAATTTGCATTTTAGGTATCAGTCATTTAATTTACTATTATTATTATTTTTTTAATTCTACTTTATTAATCCCAGCTGGGAAATTCTTTTTCTGCATATAACCCATTGTAGTTGCTAGGAGCAGTGGGGCTGCCAGATTCCAGCGCCCGGGGAGCAGTTGGGGGTTAAGGGCCTTGCTCAGTGGCCCATAGTGGTTTACCTTAGTTGCCAGCCCAGGAACCCAGGTTCTCCTGACTTAAGCCCACCTCAGTAACTACAAGGCTACTTAAAAGGGCCAAATACATAAACCACTGCTTCATGAAAATGTAAATGCCAAGACTGATTTAGAACCCATGTGATTAAAAAGGCTTAAAAGAAGATCCAGGTTTACAATAAAATGTAAGATATTGGATGGGGCAATGATACCATCTGACAGATTTCTTATCCAGTATGTTTAATGCTTGTTTTTGCAGTGACCTTGATGGTGTGATTGTGGTTTGTTTGCCCTGGCTGACACAGCTGCCCAGGAAGATAAGTGAGAAAATATCATTGTGTGCATAAACTGTTGTGGTGCTTTGTGAAGTGTGTGTGGTCTTTTTAAACAGAAACAGTTTAGGTTTTGTAAAGTTATTATTTAAAGTGAGATAATTTTCTTTTTAGTTAAGGTGACACCACAGATATTTCTGTTGACATTATATCTGCCACCATGTCAGGGGTTTTTGCAGAAACATGGGTAACCACCATCTTCATAAATCAGGTATGTGGCTCTTAAGCAAATCATTTATGTAAACTGGCCCACATTAGCTTTTAACTCAGAATTCCAAAATACGTTTCCATAAACAAACCTTGATGTTTTGACAAAGTAGATAAAAAATAAAGATATTTAACTAAGTTATTCCGAAAATAGAAAAACACTTCAATGAAATTCAGGTAAATTAGTGCTAATTTTTAACTGGAAACCAAAAACAATCTACAAACTCTGCGAGTCTTGCTAAGTTCATAACCTTCTCTCATACTTGTGAACCGTAAAATAGCTTGCTGGGCTAATGAAAAACCACCATGTGGGTACAATAATCGGTCATTGTCCACACAATCATGAGCTGTGGCAGTAATCTTCAGATCTTCTCATTGAGGAAATATAGATATTTGTAAAAGCATTGAAGGGATTAGACAGGGTATTCTACCTCCTGGGGCACATGGCCTGAGTCATGCTGCGAGCTCCAGGAGTTCTGTGGAACTCTGTTAAGGATGGAGAGGATTTGGCCGACTTCCTGCATTGTTCTGATATGATCCAAACAAAGCCTGAAGCATGACACTGATGTAGAGGAGCAGTGTGTTTCTGTCACTTATCCTCTCCCTTTTTCATTTAAAGATTATAATAAAATCTTTATTCAATCACTTAATAAAACACCTTCCACAGAGTGCATCCAAAAAGACAAAGGAATACCTAAACTAGAGACAAAAGATAACAAGATATTGTGCCAAATATGTGAGCGCCTTAGGGGAAAATAACTGACATTATGACTGGAGAGTAAGTTATAGTAGAACTAGAGTAGCTCTCACATATTTACAGCGATACTTAATTGTCACTGTATTTAAAAAAAAAAAAAAAAAAACTCTCAGATCTTATTACAATTTTTCAACTACATGTAGATGTTGACAGAATAAAATGTAAGGTCCTAAAAATAAATAACAAATCACTGTAGCTACAGCAAACATTACCTAAAGAAAAATGCAGTAGTTGCATTAAACTTATAAACTGTAAATGTGAAGTCCCTCACTTTATTATCTTGTCTCATTTGACATGAAAGGGGACAATATTTTTTGGAACTATCCACAATTTGATGATAGTTTATTCCTAAGCAGTCTGGACAGTACTGAAGTCCCCTTCAGTACTCATCATACATTTTGTATTGAAGTCAGTCATACTATAGAACAAACTGTAATTCTTTTTATGTTTGGAATTCTTGTTTACTCTGGTGATCTTTTCAGAGTGTTTCTCATCTCTCAGCCAATGACAGCTGAGGTTCACTCCAGCCTTCCCCGTCATCCTTGAACGAACAAAGAGAATGTATAGAGAATTGCTAGGGAAGTTTTTCTCTTGCACCAATAAAAGGCATTATGTTTGAAAGGTTCCACATAAAGAAAACCTGAGATATAATAAATTCATTCTGAAAACAGCAGCATGAGCACTAGAAACAATGCATAAGTTTAGCTAAGTTGCTACCCGCTCACAGCAACATGAGTCTAAGTCTTTAACACCATGTAATTCTAGATCAATGTTCCCATGACTTGGGGGTGGAAGTAAGAGATAGAATTTTAACTAGCTAACATTGTGAAGTACCTAATGTTGCACAAATTTTATACAACCAATTGTCAATTTATAGACACCATTGATCTTTCTTCTTGGAGAGTCCTTATTTAAATCCTTAACATGGTTGTCCTTTGATATGCATGCATTTGATTTTATGTGGGCTTCTCTTTTTCTTCATCTTCATCACAGAGAACCAACTCCCTTGGATCAAGACACCCTGTCTCATCCTGTTTGACGGAAATCCCCATCTGCTTCATTGTGAGCACAGCATCCATCAACATGATCAATGCTTTTGTCCCCAACTCCAGAAGCAGTTTCCACTGAGCAATATATAGAAACACTTTCTTCATTGTGCTCCTTTCTCTTCTTACTGTAACTTCAAAGGCACTGTTAAAAATACAAATCACATTTTAAAAATTAATCATTTTCTTAAAATGCTTAATTTGAAAAGTATTTAATGCTTCTCATAGTAAAATAACATGATCTGAAATTGTTTATATGTACAGCATCATTGACAGTGCATGTGCTGACAGAAACTTAGTAAGAGGCATGCTAATTGAACTAAGAGCAATATTTAAAAAATAAGAGTCCTTCAACAAAAAAAGAGCTTTTTCTAAAAGCTATTAGTTTACACTGCTGATGTACACCAACAGCTATTAACCCTCTCAGTGATTCTCCTGAGTTAATTCCTAATGAAAAATAAATTGAGTTGCTCCCTACACTTTCATAACATTTCCTCTTCAAAACAAATGGGCTCCTTTATGAGAAAAGACACACTGTTGTTAATGATTTTATAAGCAGGGAGCCCACCTGACATCCTGTTTTCTATTACTGTTCTTTATTCAATTTGCAAGCCGCGCTGCAGGTGACCTAACCTATAAAAGGGCACTCTGAATTAAATTATCAGAGCTCCTTGAAATTTTATAAATTCAGAATCGGCCTCATAGAGGGATCTCATAGCAGAAACTAATGGCCTCACCTTTAGCTTTGAATAAATCAATCGCACCAAAGGTTAGAACACATCATGTCAGGACGTATCAGTGCAGTTTTTAACATCGTAACGTGTAGTAAATCTGGAAGTGTGAATGGCAGATGTATGAGGTCATGTGTGGGAATATGTGTGTGTTTGTGTAACTGCATCTGAATGAAAAACAATAAACAGATAAAAAATATGAATGTATGATTTCAATGTACATGAGAATGAATTCACATAACCTTATAAATGCTAAATGTTTTGAGGAATTGAATATGAATGCAGAAAACACATTTAGTCAATAAAAAAAATCAATGGCAAAAATCTTGGTAACTATAAATATATATATATATATATATAATTCAATTATATATATATATATATATATATATATATATATATATATATATATATATATATACACACTACCGTTGAAAAGTTTGGGGTCACTTCCCTATTGAAACCCATGGCAAAGTGACCTCAAACTTTTGAACAGTAGTGTATATATATATATATATGTATATATATATATATATATATATATATATTTGAATTATATATATATATATATATATATATATATATATATATATATATATATATATATAGCCTATATATTTGAATTATATATATATATATATATATATATATATATATATATATATATATAAATTGCATTGTTACATGCTAAATGTCATTTTCCTTCCTTTAAAAGAAGCCCTGCTACTATATGAAGAAAATGCAGTAAATTTTGGTTGACAAAAACTTAATCAGGGGTCTTCAACCTGTGGCTTCAGAGCTGCAAGTGGCTCTTAATACATGGCTAAAAAAGCTAAAAAGAAAAAAGAAAGAAAAAAAAAAAACTAACTAATGTTTTTAAATATAACTATAATAACAAATGCAGGTTTTAACCATTTTTATTATTTTCTTATGGAATTATTGCATTGAATTTCCACAACAAAATGACACTAAAAGTACAAGTAATCTTTTCTTGTCTTAAGGTTGGAAATTGTGGGCTTTTTTTTTTTTTTTTTTTTTTTTCATTTTTTTAAATGTAATTTTTCATAAATATCTACATACAAGATTTATGTTTTTCTTTATTTTAAAATCTAAAAATAAAAATAAAAATGTGGTTCTTCAAAAATTACAACAATCTTTCTATAGTAGATATTTATCAAAAATTAGAGGTTGACTATTTTCAAAAGGTCGCATAACATTTGCGGAGCTAAACAAGTTTTATTTAGCTCACTGACGGAAAAATGACTGTTTGGATCGTAAAGGTTGCAGAACGCTGCACTAAACACATAAACAGATTTAGCAGCAGTTTTCTCTCTAAACAGAAACAGTTAAAATATTTCTTAATATATATAAAATCAAATATTTATGACAAAGAAGGATGAAATTCCTGAGTTTTAGAAAAGGAAAGTTTTAAAAGGTAAAAGATCAGCAGGGTGAATTAAATTCTAAACACAGAAGGAACAATAGGTGATGAATATCTGAATCAGGTGAACAGACAGAAAGCACAATTAGAATTTCACAGCTTCTAGATGGTGAGGAGAGAGAAATATTCACAATATTCACAAAAACTTCCATCCATGCACCTTTAGTGGTTCATTAGTTCAAGATTTCTTGCTTAAATTCTCTAACTTAGCATTCTTAGCTTGACTGTTTAGCTTTGCCACTTGCGCCTGCACCCTCTGTTACCATCTGGTTTTACTGGTGTAAAGTCAAGTCTGTAAATGTAACTATAAACATGTGTGGTAGAAAGTCCAGAATCTCAGCTAACATCTTAGTAAAGCCACTTTAATGACCACCAAACACAGTTAAGACAACAAACAATTAAAAGATCAAGTACATGAAGTCCGAAAAAATATGTAAACACAAATTATGGCTCCCCGTGTCCAACATATGTGGACATGGGGATCACATAGGGCATCCACCGTGTTTCTCATTGTCTTTTGGGAGCAGTTTTCCCATTTAAAAATGTCCATTCTGCCCATTTGCATGAGTTTTGATGGACAAAGAAAAATGTTGATTCTCTTTCATCTTTCTTAAGTGCCAGACAGAAAACTTCTCTCAGACGCACTGCTGCAGCAGGACCAGACATTGAGGATGAGACATGGTCTGTAAGCCTGTGCTTGTGGCCAGTAAGCAAGAAGTTTGAAAAGAAAAACAAGCCCTGTGTTAACAATTTAATGGCGTTAATCAATAAATGTGTTAACGCAATAACACATTATCATGCCCAGCCCTATATATATATTTATATATATAATTATATATATATATATATGTGTGTGTGTGCGTGTGTGTGTGTTTGTGTACATATATGTATTTTTTTATTTACAACAATTATTGCTTATATTCTAATTGAGTAGAAAAAAAATCTTAAAACAAAGGCAATATTCAGAATTTTATTTTGTGTAATACTGAAAAGTGGCAGTATAAAGCTTGTCACCTCAGTAGGATCCCCTTTATCCTTGAAAGAGAAGCTCTTCCCAGTGTCACTTTGTTCCAGTTGGTAACCTAACAAGAGGTTGGTGGCAGAAAAAAAAAACGAGCCAATCAGTAACACTTGTTGCACCTGAAAACATGGAAATTTTGAACTTCTCTTTTTGACAAAATGGAAAACATTGTCTTGTAAAGAAGTCGGGAATATGGATAGGATCACTCAAGTGTGTTCAATCTGAGTCAGGACAAACGCTTTTATGAAGCAGTCAAGCGTGAAGGAAATTCATTTGTAAATTGCACCCGATATTTGGAGAAATTGCCCTTTTTTCAAAGTCAACTCTGGATGCCGAATTGACACAAAACAGTCTATTTCACAGATTTTATCTGACTGATATATTTTAGTATATCTGCGAAGAAGCACTGTAAAAAAAATCCTTAAGTACTTTAGCAGTTTCCACATTGGTTTTCAACTAATGACTAAAATTCCTGACACAGTTAATAATGTTATGCAAACAGTGACTGCCTTTTAAATTTTAAAGGCTATAGGCATTTAAAAACAGACAAAGGAAACAGTAAAAAATAGTGATTGCATATTGACAACAATTTTTTTGACATTGAATAATACTGTCTGCTTCTGCTTTATAGGCAGGATTATTAAGCACCTGATTATTATGCTTTTACATGTAAAATAAACAAATCAAAGTTCAATTTCAAGGCCAGACACAGATAATAAAATCATTGTTGTTTCCAGAAGAGCACACAGCAGAGAGCTCCAGACTTCCACATCAATATTTTGCTCCTTGTAATGAATTGCACAGGAGGGCTTTACAATGCACTGTGTTGAGATGAAGGTTTTGTGTGATCATGACTATAATATACAATTACATCTGATTCACACTGAATACATGCAAAGTAATCATTCACTTGCGTATGAGAAAGAACAAAGATTCAGTGCTTTTGAGTGCTATTTCTTTTTATAGCATGATTGCTTAGTTTTACATAGTTCATGCTGATTAGCATAGCATTTGTCACCTTTTGTGGTTAACCTTGTTACCTCATTAGACTTCCTCTTCCAAGTGTAAAATTAGAGTTCACCTATACTGTATATAGCAAAGTGGCTGCCACATACCACACTGGGGGAATTGTTAGTTATTGAGCCTCTAGAGTTTCTCATTAAGAAGTTGTGTACATCGATAGTAAATCTTAAAGAGAAAATCATGATTCATTGATTACTTTTCCCACAGTTAATTAAGGGGTGGCTTTACTCTATTTCTAGTGGTATCCCCCTCCCCGATCTCTCATGGGTATTGCATACCTGACTACAATTTTTTTCGTTTAACTTGTGCATAGGAGCAAACAAGTCCCCTGATCATTGACATTTAATGCAACACACATTATATACAGACCATTGCAAATGCTGAATAGTCAATATGAATTAGAAACACTTATACAGCAGGGTAGCTGGTGGACAGAGGCAAATCTCATCTTACACTGATTTCCCTTTAAACTGAATTTAGGTGCCTTCAGGAAGGTAAGAGCATGTACTGACCCTTTTCTGTTTTCATTTAAACTGCAGTTTTCACATCAGTTTATGGACTTTATGTTGGTTTCTCTTCCATTTGTTGAGACTGGCTCTTTGATTCAAACATATATTGCTGAATCAGCTCAGTTTTAGAACTTAGCACAGCACCATCAGAGGAAACAGGGCAGGCAGTTTCCTCTGTTGACAGACACAGGTGTGGGAGGAGCCAAATAAGCATATACTCAGTTCTTCATGTTCAGTGCAATATTTTCTTACCAATAATATTATTTCTGCTGTACTAGTCACTATCCAGAGATTCACCATGCTATCTCACCAGATGAGTGTTTAGATCAGTTGTTCGGGTGCTCTACTTCCATGAGAGGATGCCCAATGCTCCTTCCTTCTTTTGAAATCTAAATCATTCTGGTTGTTAGATCAGATGGTGCAATAATTTTATGGTTGAATCGGGCCATCATTTGGTTTATGACACTTTATGTTCAATCAAGGAGTTAAAGGTTCGGATTCATACAGGTTCATCTTTACATCCTTAATATTTATGAAATGATGGGGTAAACAAGATTAAATTACATTAAATTAGCTTTGTTTTATTAATCCCTTAGAGGGGAAGTTCATTTGCCACCACACAGCACATACATTCAACAAATGACAAACAGCAAAAAGAAAAATATCTGACAGCAGTTGTAAAAAAGAACCTACTAAAACATCCACTAAAACACTAAAGCACAACAACTCATTCACTAAAGCTAAATAGCTAAAACTAAGAATGCTAAAACCTAAAAATGCATTAAAATCTAAAGTATTTGTCAAAAGATCTGATGGCAGCTGGAACAAAGACCTTTTTAAACATTCAGTGGAACAGAGGCAGAAGGACATGTTCACTGAAAGAGCTTTAAGACTGTTAAAACTGTGGAGAGGATGACTTTCAAGCGATAAAATTGTTTTTATTTTGGACTTTGTTGTCTTTCCAGTGAGACAGGGAAGATATCAATCACAGTGCCAGCTTTTTAAATCTACTTACCTTGGCGTCTGCTCGTCTATTAGTAACATAACTCAAAATTTAATACAATTCATTAAATTATTTTAAATTTGAATTTGAATTTGAATAGATTCCCCCAACAGGATGCTGATTAAATTTTAACTGGGATTACAGGAAGTATATTTGAATTCATTGCAATTCAGAGAAATTGATCCTCATCACATATCAGTGAGGATGTGATATTCTTTTCTAATCCTAATCTAGTCTGAAGATTAGTTTTCGGTTTCTTTTTTATCAGACATGTTATTTCTCAAAGGTTTAAAGACTGTTCATGTTTTGGATAACATTGCTAGAAGGTTTTTATGTTATACACACAACACAATACTGCCTCCAAGGCTACTTTGCTTTCACATGATCTCAAGATTCATGATAACAACTTGCACAAGCAAACAGAAACGGCATGATTAGATAGTCGTATTTTTAAAGAGAATATTGTATAAGGTAACATCACGTATTTCAACTGGTGAGTAAAGTTTAATGTATTACTGATTGATTCACAGTTCCCATTTCAAATACATGTCAGATTACAAATCTGTACACTTACCTGGAGGTGGCGTTTGAAATTTGAGTGGAATCACAGACTGGAATACTACAGTAATTGCAGATTGCTCTGTGGTTTCCATTTGTTGTGGGACTTGGCTCACCAAAATCATCAAGCGCAGATGTCCTTTTACATGAAATATTTTGCATATTGTTGTAATTCCCCCAAAAAATTAAAAGTACAAAATATCTGTGGCCCTCAATTTGCTTATTTCACAAGAGTGTAGTCTAAACTAAATGTCAAAAATGTTCAGACAGCCATTTTGAAAACTTGGATAGAGCAAGGTGCAAATGATGTCCAGTCATTTTCCACAAACAGAAAGTTATTACATTTTAAATAATCTGTGTTTAAATAAGCTGTGGAAAAAAAAACAAAACAACAAAAAGTCCATTTACTATAATGAAGTATTGTGTGCATAAAGTCCATAGAATCGTATCTGTATGAAATTCATGTTGTACTCAGTATATACTGAGAAGCTTCTTTGTTGAATATGCTTCAATTATGTATCATGAATTTCTTTGAATTTCATGTAATTCTACTACCTATAATTCAAATTTGAATTGCAGTTCTGCTTCCTGTTTACAATCTCAATTCCTATTCAAATTCAAGAATTGAATTGGAATTTTGGGGAGATTCACAATTCATAATTCAGAAGATAGTCTAAAATCTAAAATGCAGTTTTATTACAATGTTTTAAATTAATTTATTTATTAGGTAAGATATGTGGATGAAAGGTATAAAAAAAATTAAATTAAAAATAAAAAACATATAAGAGAGTGATTTTAGGACAGAGCCAGCTAAGCACCAACTAACTTAAAGTCATCCCTGTTGATTCATATGAGGGTGACACAGAAACTTTAAGCACTGCAAGCATTCGTGTCTTGATAAATGTGAAACGTTGTTGCCTTGTTAATGCGGTGAAGCAGGATTTCCTCCCTCCCACTTTGCATCCCCCAGGTGTGACTCGTGTGGGGCAGAATGCCTTTATATCTAGGTGTTTGCCCCTCAATGTGTGTCCTTGTTTATGCCTCCTTGGTGGTTCTGCTGCATGCCGGCATATTGGCGTGGTTGGTGCTCTGCTTTATCTCTTTGCAGCGTAGCAGTCTGCTGGCTGTCACAGCCTGTGCTGGAATCGCCTGTGGCAAGCAACTTCACCTTTTATGGGTGGGCCGCTTGATGGTCCCGGTGGCTGATTGAGCCTGGCGCCAGATAGCTCATCAACACTTCTGTAGTCTTTCTGGCCCACTACTCTTTCTCTCCCCCTCCCTGTGGGAAGAATTACTTGCAGTGGTTAGACTGTTATTTTGTAAAGGCAAAGCCACCCAAAGTTGTATTAATATGGATTTATTTTGTGTGTGTACTTATGTAGGCATGTGAATTCACTATGCTCCAGCACAGAAGGACACTTTACTGTTTATTCAGGTTTGGGTTCCAGTCAGCTGTCCTGGTCTGGCAGCGGGTAGCCTATCAGCTTTTTGTACTGACAGTTTATTCCAATAATATCCAAGTGAAATGGGTGAAATCTGCTTGGGTACAGCCCGGGTTTTTAAGAGGATTTATTTATGTATTTTTTTTTTTTCTTTTTTGCTAATTTGTTTTTGTTCTGGCTTTATTCCACTGGTTACCTGTGCACTTTAAATGGCTCCACCTTATTTACCTGAGCTCCTCCTTCCTGGTCCCTCAGGGCAGCTGCTCCTGGTCGTCCCCGGCTCTAAATGGAAAGTCAGAGGGGACAGGGCCTTCTCTATCTTTGCACCTCAACAGATGGAGCAACTTACCTTTGCTCACTCGCCAGGCTCCCTCACTGTCCGTTTTTTCAAAATTGATTAACTTCCATTTTGCCACTTTTTAATTTATTTTTTGTTTTAATTAATTATGATTTTATGCTTTTATTTTACATATCTTTGTTCAGCTGTGGCTGGTGTTAAAATGCTTTAGAAATAAAATGATGATGATATTGGAACTAACTTTTTTTCTTTGCATGCATTAATTGCTTTGGTTTACAGGTCTGTACACTGTTGGTGCACGTATGTTATCTTTAGGTTAGTCAGATTTTATCATTTTACAGCTGACTGGTTTTTATCCTTGAGTGTTTTTGTTTTTTAACCAATTGTTAATAAAACATAATTTTACTTGGGAATCTGTCGGATCAGGTGCATAACTCAAACCTGAATTTACTTTAATTTACTGGGGGAGAAATTCCCCCTGTTGTAATTGTGGACATATTAGATTATAATAAAACCTAAATTCCCTTGCTATCACCACATCAAGAAAACTGACATATTTCTGTTGTAACATTTAGAAATACTTCAATGAAAACATCATTGTGGCATTGGTGCTGTGCACTGTGTCAAAGATGTATAGTATGTAAAGATCAGTGATGCCACAGATTACTTGAAAAAGTAATCTGACCACTGATTACTGATTACTTCTTTAAAAAGTAATCTAGTTACTTTACTGATTACTAAGGTTTAGAAGTAACTAAGTTAGATTACTAGTTACTTTATTAGTTAAAACCCCCCAAACAAAAAAATGACAATCGATTTTTTTTCGCATATACTTTACTGAAAGTGCATTAGTTACGAATGGTGACTTTACAATGTTTTGCAACTTGTAACTTTTAATTGTTTTTCACCTTCTATGAACATAGTCAGTCTCTTATTAACTTTGTAAATCATTCAGTGCTTCTTCCCTACCATCATATACATTAATTCAAATGAATAACAATACAATAAAGCAACATCTCTCGTTAAGCATAAGACAAATCTGCATTATGTTTTACGTTTACACATGAGAAAATAATGAAATAGTAACGGACTTATTAAAAAAAAAAATCAATTCGGTTTGGAATAGGTTCTGATGAGGGAAGTGGAGAGGCGGACCTCCCATCATGCACCAGGGTAATAAGTTTCTATATCATATTTTTTTCTAAAGTCATGTGCAGTGAATGATTTGTGTTTGTCGATTTAAAAAAGGTCAAGTTTCAGCGAAGAAAGGTAGCTGCATGCTTACGAGTACATAAAATTTCTGTACCACCGTTAATGAGAAGGTGTGTTGAGTTAGATAAATACACTTTCGTCCACGGCGCTTGATTTCAAATCATATGTGAAAGGAGTGGGGAGTGCCGAAGTAACGCAGGACGAATATGAAGAGTAACGGTAATTTGATTACATTGTAGGACATCCTAACGCGTTAGATTATATTTTCTTAAAATATGTAGTCAGATTACTGTAACGCGTTACTTTGTAACGCGTTACTGGCATCTCTGGTAAAGATGTAATGGATGACTTGGTTTCTGAAGCATCACACACACACATCTCTGACACTATAATTCTATGACCCACATAGTGTTAGAATTTTTGCAACATTGCCATCCTATAAATATTTTAGTTTCACACTTTCACTCTTTTCAGACACGAAGTCCTCATGGTAATAGGATTTTTTTTTTTTTTTTTTTTTGCCTAGCTGTGTGAAACATATGAAATGTCAACAGAAAAAAGCAGAAATTTGAACTTCTTCACATATTTAAGCTAACTGAATTGTGAAGATACACCTGGGTGATAACAACTGTTGCATCACAGCAAGAAGGCTTCAGCTCAGAAACTCAGCTTAGGCCTCTCTGTGTGGAGTTTTTAAACCAATTGTTCATAAAACATAATTTTTTCTTGGGAATCTGTCGGTCCAGGTGCATAACTCAGTCTGCAGTCCACTCGTTGCCAGATCGTTGCCTTACCTAGTGGTACAACGCCAGTCATTCAGAGATTCCTTGAGTTTTGTGTTGAGTCGATGGCTTCTAACGTTCCTGTTTTTCTTGTTAACTTACTTTTACAGAAGACCGACCACAAGTTGTTGTTTGGCCCACTGCACCACCACCTCTGCCTCAGGTTTTTGTTACTCCTCCAAGGACTCTGGATTCCCCAAATAAAGCTTTATTATTGCTTTACTGAATCTGCTGTCTGCTCCTTCCTGGGTCCGGCCTCTCTTCCTGCAGCCTTTAACACTTTTGCAATATTCATGAAAGGATTTGACCATCTACCAGTTTTATTTTCAGAAACAATGACTACTTATTCATAGGGTCGCACCGAGACAGTATAGACTATTGGTCCAGTACTATGTGTGTGCACACATACTCAGTATTCTTAAAGGTGTTCTGATAATACAGAACTGAAACCAATGTGAAAATACGTTGTTTAAATGCAGTTTTCTTGACAAATTAACACATAAACAACAATGTTATTACTCATGTCATATTAAAAATCTGAATTAGCCATTATATACTTTATTCATAAGTACTGAACTCAGGAAAGCATCTAGCTCAGCTTGTTGAATAAGGAATCCACACTCCTTGGAGCCATGCCCGAGTTTATCGGATAAACCAATAGTGTTTATATATATTTAAGTACAAAAACAAAAATCTATTACTTGACGTAAATAGTACAGCTCATTGGGCACTCCCCCTGAACATGAAGCTGTTATCGAAAGATGGATCCAATGACAGTCTCATACAGTCTCTAGGTCCTTCTGAACAATTTCATCAAAGCAAATTCTGAACAGGCACTGATGCTCATGACTCCCATTGAAGGGTCCAGCATCTCTGAGATCTGCAAATAGCTCCATCCAAAACTCAACCCCATAAAAATGTATAAATTTTTTCAGAGATTACACATATTCTATTCAAATCAAATCAATCCAACCAAATGTTGTATTTCACTTCCCTTTCTATATAAGGACCACCAGGTATCAATCTGCTGGTGCGGATTTCTTCAAGATGGTTTGACAACCAAACAGTTGCTCAGGTCCACGAAGTTCCGCTCTGATTACATTAATTATATTGGTTCTGGAGCTATAATATTTTCTTCGATGCAACCCAGCGTTATTGAGTTTGCTTTTAAGAGTCCTAAAACTCATCAAGTCCAGTATTACACTATATGAGTGACCATCGTTGACACACTGAATGCAGCACAGCAGGATATCTAGTCCTTCTGTCTGGTCTGTGTTCTGTAAAAGCTCCAGAGACCGCCCGCATCAAGAACACAAAGGTGTAAACTGGCTGAAGTTAACCCTGCAAAAAAGGGCAAAACATTGTTCAGTTAGGAAAAACTTCAAAAGAAGAAAAAAAAAAAAAAAAAAAAGGAAAATTCATTTGATAAAATGTATTTTTTTTTTTCATAAAATGTACATTTCTGTAAATATGGAGGTGTTCTTATATCTTTTATATATTTTATATCTTTATTTTTTACTTATTTATGTGTGCCTGTTATATTTTTATTTTCTTATTCATGTGTGCTTGAGCCGAAATATTTCTCCAAGATTTAGTTTTTCTTACATAATGACAATAAAGATCTTCAATCTTATTTCCTTAAATGTAAATTTGTTTTCAAACTTGCAAATGTGTTTTTTTTTTTTTTTATGTAAATGTGTTTGGCACTTCCCAGCCACCATATTTTATAGATGCACTTGTTCCTCCAGCTCAAAAACAATCATGTTGGGTTAACTGGTGATTGTAAACTAAGCCTAAAGGAGTGAGTGGGATTATGGAAGGTTGTCTGTCTCATTTGTCTCTGTGTTGGCCCAGTAATGGACTGGCAATCTGTACCCTGCCTCTCACCCAATGGCAGCTGGGATAGGTTCCAGCCCCAGAATGGATTAAGCAAGTATAGACAACGGATGGATGCTTTCAACAGGGGAACTTTTCTTTATAACTAGATTCCTTTGAAGAAAACCATTTTAGAACATGGGAGCTGTTAGTCAATTGCTAACTCAGTTGAGTAGTTTGCTTTTGTTGTAGGACTCGGTTTGTTGCTTTTGCATGTTTGTTGGATCATAGACTAACCGCTTGGAGGGTTAGGGGTTGAGTTATTTACATAACTAAGCAGAGAAACACAGTGTTACAGCATTCCATCAAGACTGAGCCCCATTTTGACCACTGATCATTTTTCCACTCACACACTGCCTTGTTATTCTTTGCTTTTGTTAGTTTTTCCCATTACACATGACTAGTTAAGACTTAACCTTTTAAAAATTAAGAAATCATGATCAAAAAAACAACATGGCTTGCATTAAAACAGACCCTGTAATAATCCAAATATCCTTGTCCCCTGGTTGCCAAGTCCCTCCCACCCCCTCTGTTAAATGCATAAAATATCCTGGACACACAAACCAGATACCATATTGAAATGAATTCCTCTTAAAGTCATAAATGGAAAAATCTGGATTATTATTAGTGCAACTGCAGATGTTTTTGTAAATATTCCATGTTTGGTTGTTTTCAGTTTCGCCTCACTCAGTTTGATGTGTAATTTTACTCCTGCTGCAAATTAACCCGCCCATAAGAGGAAAAGACACAAAAATAGTGTGTTGAACAGGTCACATTAAAAGCAAGCTACTGAATTACATGACGTGGGTTTAGCAAAAATGTTAAAATTAGCTAAAGTTGTAGTCTATATGTCATTCTTTGATTCTTCCCGTTGTTCATTATTACACCTTTTTTCCCCTTTTACTTATAGTTAATTATTCTGAACATGGCTGTAAGGTCAATCAGGATTAAATGGTAATTGGCATTATTTTTTGTACTTTTCTTATGCTTAAGTTATGCTGTCTATAACAGTTTAAGTCCTACAGTAAAGCAATTCAAATTTCAACATTTTTGCTACATAATTAGACTGTTTTATAAACCACCAACAAAAATATTCCACAGCATGGACTATAGGTAAAATTCAGTGACTAAGTTTGCAGCATTATCTTCTCATGGTACTCATACAATTTGTTTCTCTTCGATGTTAATATATATGATCTATCCTGAAATACGCACAATTTGATTGTACCACAAAAAAAAAATAAATAAATATCTGAGCTTTTGATACCCAAAAGTATACTTTTAAACACCAAAGCTGACAAAAATGGCTTGCAAGGTTTCCATTTTTACAGGTCAGCCATGTGGCTTGTAAAAGACCTCTGAAATTGTGGTGATTTATTGACCTTATAAGAGGATATTCTTGATCCTCTTATCATCGCATGACCAAAAGCTGACAACAAAAAATGCCTAAATCTCATTTTTAAACCAAAACTGAAGACACTCCCGCTTACTCTTGTAAAACCTTTAGAGATGTTATTTCAGCTTACGGATCGGTATTCCCAGTTAAGGAAGACCAGGTTCTTTACTTACAGTAGCTCCAGCTATACTTAACAGCAATGCAAAATATTACTTGGTTACACACACACACACAAAACACAACATCTGTGAACCCAAGCATAAAGCATACTTTGTCTCTCCAACCTTGTGTACTGAAATATTCAAGAGTTCCTGCCTTATGAGGCAGTTGCAGCCATCTGTGCCCCTGCGTTCAGACCTCCTATCATGGCTGAGCATAAGGCCAACATCAAAATACATATGTGTGAAAAGTGTCTAAAAAGATTTTCTACTTTTCTCTGTATTTCAAATTTCAATATTGCCTGAATAGCATAAGCAACTCTTTTCGATTGCTTAGACACATGCACAGAAAAACCCACGCAAAATTCTGCACCTGTAGAATCAAAATTTCCATATCCACGAGAGAGGAAAGGAAACATTTACACAAGACAGCCTCCACTCATTTGAAGTGATCTTTTCTGTTTGGTGTCTTACAATGTCATTGTGGAGCAAGCAAGCTCCTGTGAGCTTTACAAATTTCTTGCTAAATGAGAGATTTCCTGAGACAAAAAAAAGCGGAGGAGGAAGGGTGCAATCAGTCCAGGTTTGTTCTAGGCAGCATCACTTCCTTCCTTACCATCAGGAGAGTGTCAGAACGACACATTCAAATGTGGTTTTCACCCAGCACTTTCCCAGGACAGTAATGCAGAGCAATTCTAATGGTGTCATTCAAAGCAGCTGCCTTTCTCAGCAATAAACTAAACGCCTTGCCTAAGCAATTCAAACCGCCTCCACAGATTGCAATGTACTCAACAAAGAACTTATCTTTCAAGTGAAACTATTCATCAATGAATGTGTTTGTGTGCCTAAGAGAAGAAAACGGTTTGAAAAGACCTCAGTTACACCTGAATGGCTACTTTTCCTGTTTCACTGTTGTCACTGTTTCACATTTAGTGAATTCAACTGTTTTCTATCTGTTGTGCCAGTTAAATTCCACCTTAAAACAGCAATTGCAGTATTGATGGGTGCAGTGGGAAAGCAAAACTGTAATTATCTGCTTTTGAAATGGGTGGCAGCGCCTTTTAGTGAAGAGGGAAAACTTTGTTTTGTGTAGGTCAGAAGCCCAACAGCACCAAATAACAACCAGTCCCACTTATTTTCCTCACAGAGAATGGGGTCATTAGTCCATGACAGATGTCAAAGAACCCAAAAGAGAAAGTGTTGCTTTATCACTTATCTTCATAGGCACACACCAAATGTGCCTACAGTACAAAGGGCCTCAAAATTCTGTTTATATTGCCATCTCATACAATACCACAATTACAGCACCCATGCTCATAGAAATAAGTTGTGTTTTAAGTCAGTGTTTATAGAAAAGTGAACAATGGCAAACTTCACAGAACGTCAACAGTTTATAAATGGTATCTTCAATATATCACTGTTTTAGGGGAAATGTGTGGAAAAACCAGACACTTTAAAAGAAAAATCGGTAAAAAGAATCTCTGAATATAAATTAGAATTTGGCCCCTGATAAGAACAGACTTGCAGCAATCAATATTTTCTTTCACCTTGTTTTCTTTTCATTAACAAAACAACAATAACCCTCACAAAACACCAAAGAACTGGCAGAGAAACTGTAATGTAGAGGCTTTTTTTTCCTAGTTTGTTGCAGGAGTACAAGCCAAGAGGAATTGTAGATCTTTAGACCTTTTGTCTGAAGAACACTGAGATGGTCACTGGAATGTGTGCGTGTCTGAGTTTGTGTACCGTCCTGTGCGGAAGGGAGGGGGTCGTCCTTCAGTGAACTTAGCTTGTGCTGTTTTGGCCTGTGTTTACATAGCCTTCTGAAATGTGTTCAAGTAAGAACAATGCGTTGAAAGGTTCCAAAATGGCGACACAAGTCATAGTGTTGATAGTTCCATAAAAAAGCAAATGACTGCTGCCAAAACGTCTATATGTGGTGTAAAATAAAGTCATGTGGGATGATTGTGTTTCTGAGTAGATGGTAAAGGGGCCAAGCTGCCTGTTTTTGAAAGCAGATTAAAGATCAGGACAGGAAGGGCCAGGTTTAGGGAAACAGGAAGACTGATGCAAGGAAATGAACGACGTCACCAGCCAGCCCACTGCAGTCTGCCCTGAAAGTGTAACCCAGACCCAGCGAAAGTATGGAGTTTTTCCTCAAGTCACCGATGAAACTTATACTTTTCACAGGTATGTTAGCTTATATATATTACAACAAGAGTGTGTTATTATGAGATAGCTGAAAATACATTTCTGTTGCTTGCTGTCTCCATGTTATCTATTATAACTTAGAGATGTACTTGAGCTTGACTTTTCTAAATATACCAGATGTGGTTGTTTGTGTGTGTGTGTGTGTGTGTGTGTGTTGCTAATAAACTGTAGTCTTATCTTTTATGTGATGTACTTCAGTAAATCCTTTGACGGACACTGTTCCTGTCAGAATATGTTAGAACTGTGTGATATATTAGCGTCTTACTGGAAGCACATCTTTCATCTTGTACCCTAGAAGGTTTCAGAATCTTAAAGTTAAACATAGACACACATCTCGTTTTGTCTTCGCAGCATGGCTCTGGAGTCTGATGGACACATGCAGCCCCTCTGACATTTGCAACTCCTGTCACAAACATGCAACATGTAAACCCATGAATAGATCCAACGCCTGCTTCTGTAACCAGGGATATACAGGAGATGGAACAAGATTTTGCAACGGTAAATGCAGACACAGAAAGCCACACGCATATTTCAGGCCATTAAAAATGATGCAGTAGCCGAGCAAGCCTTGTGCAGAGCTGCCATGGAAGCTTTGAATATTTTTGGAAGCTTTTGTTGTTTGTGACAGCACATCGTAGTATTACACATATAAGGCCAAGATTTGCATGTCTGTTGTTCCATTTAACAATTTGTGGTGCAAAGTAACTTGGATTTAAGCTGTTAAAAATACATCACTAGATATGCTAAAGCTTCTTAAGATGACTGCTTATAAATGTTTATCTTAAAAAAGGGATATTAAATGCATCTGTGGTTATTTGAAAGTAATTTTTGCTATAGAGTGCTCACATAGATGGAGGACATTAACCACCAATGGAAACATCTTTCTTTATGTTAAACTATGTTCTTGTATTTAAAGTGGATTATTATTTTAACATAGACTAAAAGCATTGTCAGTGAGTTAACTTGAGATTTGTACAAGTTAAAGGAACAACTTTAATACTCTTCTCATTCACTTTTAGGACAGAATTTTAGGTATGAAGGACTGTCTGTGGTGGCTCGAAACAGGCATTTTTTTATAATTGCATTTAATAGACAGAGAAAAAAAACTTTAAAAGTTAAAAGAGAAAAAAAGTTAAAAGATCTCCACAATGGAGCTTTATTAAGAAGATTTTAATGGCTGATATTGCTTTTCGGTCTGCATTGTTAATCATGTTATGTTTCTGGGCTGTTTAGAATTCCTGAAACTCTTTATGTTTCCTGAACAAATCGGATCACAATCATAGTACGGCCCATATTTTTCAAGGACCAAAAATAAATCAAAATGTGAGTAATAAAAACATTGTGAGTGATTTTATAACAGGAACAGGGTTTAGGTTCCTCTCTGGGAGCAGATTTCAAACAAAGATGACAAAGAAAAAAAATCAATCAATTGATTACATGCATTTAGTCTATGAGGAATTTTAATAAAATATAGTTAAATAGTTAAAACAATAGATAAGAGTGAATAATAAAATATGTAGAGGATTTGTTTGTTATAGACTGACAACAAAAGTGTTCTGTGTCTAAGGGAGGCATTTCCTCCTTGAATATAGTCCTCTCCCTCATCAGAACAGAGGATTTCCCTTACCGCACAGCTTATGTGCAAAAGGTACAGCAGAGAGGAAGAGCAGAGCTTCCATTATACCTAGACAAGCAAAAACAACAGTGGAAAGTCTTCTAAGCTCATTTTCAATAAACTGTGGAACCAGAATAGGAATGTGGGTTTGAAAATAAAGCTGGGACAGCTCTTTCTATAATGAGAAAGCCACAGCAGCGCTCACAGCAAACCGCTTTGTATTTGCTGCTTCATTAACTTGGACAGCAAAATCCAAAATATTTGAAGTAATTTGAGCAGCTTGAAATCAAACAAAGGCTAAACAACTGCTCAACAATCACAGTGGTGAACAATTAAAACGCTTGTAGACTGCAGCCCGTCAAGGCTTCAGCCAAGGCTTGACTAACCTCATGGAGGCAAAGACGACATCACATGTGAGCTTCATCAAGTTCAAACGCACACCAGGGCCCATGACAAGAATCAGATGGTATTCCTAAAATACTAACTGTGGAAAACAATACAAGACTGTATTTTTGTAGTCCAAAGCCAGACAGGAAAAAAACAATGCTTGTGTGATTTTAAAACAAAAGAAAAAGAAAAAGGCTGTGCAGAGAAGCTATGATGACTACTATGAGTTTAACAGATTTATATCTGGATTATTAGATAGCCTTAAAAAATCCCACTGAATTATTGTTCCAGAATTGGTATCTACGTGTATCAGAAACTTAATACCAGTTTGGGTTTTTGTGACCTATATTCTTATTGTGTCTTCTGGTGTTATTATCATTCTCAAGTGATAACTTACGGCACCATTTTAAGTGAATCATTTAAGATTAAACTCCCTTTCTGATAAAAAAGAAAGAAAGAAAAAGCATCCTCCAGTCACGTTGTAGAGAAATTACTTTTCTTTTTTTTTAAGAGACAGATCCAAGATCTGAATATCTCAATGGAATAAGTCAGAAACAAATCTGCTTGGCTTGTTTTTACTTCTTATATGGTCAACAAAAACTTCCACAGCCGTTACCAGCAGTGTACTTACTGGTCATGCGCTCTGAGGGCTTATTACAACAACCATAATGAATCAATGTCTTAACACAACGGGTTGGAAAGGGAAGTTTTAACTTCATCAGAATTTTTTAAATATTTTATCGACAATGTTTGTCTGTAAAAGAAAAAAAAAGAAAGAAAAAAAAAGAAAAGTACATGTAAATATGACTTTTTCCTTTTGATTTTAAATGTGCTAGTAACTAGAAAAAAACAATGTTGAAACCTACTTCAGAACATTTTTTTTTATTATTATTATTCTCAACTCATCTTCTTTTCTTTCTTATTTTCGCTTTACAGATGACGATGAGTGCCGAAATGTGACCAACATCTGCGGGGACAGGGGTAGGTGTACAAACACTGCGGGCAGCTACTACTGTGAATGCGTCTCTGGATACAAATCAACGGGACTGACTGAATTCCAGCCCAACGATGGCACTGAATGCACCGGTAAAGTCTAACCTGGAGTGAACATACAAAAAAATTCACACTGGGATCTGCAGCATACTGTACTATAAGCTGTATTCATAGAACCTTGGTACAAGTATCATGCATGATTGTGTGTTAAAGCAGTTACCACACAGCTGAGAGGGCGTCAGGTCTGTGAATGTGTGAACTGTTTACGCTCTCGCTGCACAGAGGAGGATAAATATGTTGGAAGGGATTTTTTTCTTTTTTTTTTCCCTCAACCTTTTACTTCCTTCCCATCTGCTACTCTGTGAAACCATCTGAGATCTTTTGTTTGTTTTGCACTAGAAGAACAGCACCTCTATCCCAAAGCTGTAGGCTGAAGTATTCCTGCGCATATCTAACTGCATGACAAGAGAAACATAGCAGAATAACAGGTTTCAACTAATTTATATAAAAAAAAATGTTCAGTATATAGATAGAAGTGCTATAAAGCAACATGTTTATGTTCATTCTTTTAAACAAAATTTAAAATGAGAGTCACTTAAATTAAATTGTGATGTTTTAATTGTTTAACTTCTTCATTTGCATCTTTTAGATATTGATGAATGCAAGTCAGGAGAGGTCTGCGGACCAAACTCACACTGCCATAATACAAATGGATCTTTCTATTGCACCTGTCATCGTGATTACATCCCGACTTCAGGCACTAAGGACTTTCATCCAGAGAGCGGTGTAAGATGTAAAGGTCGGTATCAGAGCAGAAGAGCACACACTCCCAAACACACACGATCGTAATGTGTGAACACTGGTTCTCACAATCGAGGACAAATTCTTTCAACCTTTTAACTTTCTCTCAAAAATTCACACACAGCCAATTTAATCATTTTGAAGCTTTGTTGTGAAGCACATTAATAAATGGTGCAATTTTTCTCATTTTTAAGCAATGCTTGTGGAAAAGAGAGCTGTGTGTTGTACCTACAGCCTGTATAACACTTTACTGCCATGACCTTTTTAAATATAAGAGATACTTTTGAAAATCCTTGTTTTCCAGAACATCCCCAAAAATACTGTCATGACAACATCGGATGCATAATTCAGACTGTCAACAAAACGCTTGAATATGTAAGTACCTCTCAGTCAAATAAGGTGAAATTATATATGATGATGCTGCCCCCTATTGGAGAGTCAGGGGACTAACCTGTGATGAAACAGGCTAATTTAAAGCATACTGGAGAGTATTAAAGACAACATAAGCCTCTATTCAAAAGTAATTATGTTTCCAAAGAGAACTAGATAAAATTTATATATATGTATATTGAAAGGCTAAAAGCTAAATTGTGTACATTTCAGTTTCATGTAACACTTTTGTGCCTGTATGTCTGAAACAAGACTGTTTTTGTCCTGCAGGTGATAAAATTTGTCGTTGTCTGACTGATTCAAAATCACCAAATGATTCTCATCCTGAAGTGTCAATTACAGACACTTTTTTAGACAGGTGTTTCAGAGAGGAACAAGGAGGGCTGTCCCAATCTTAAATGAACAGTGTAACTGCAGCTATTTGTGATGATCATGATCACAATTGGAAATGTGATGCAATCGTCTTTATTACTTCCCACAGTCTGAAAACATCTGTCTGAAACTGACAGAAACGTTACATGTCCATTTGATATGTGCTTAATGACGTCATCTTATTGCACCTTTGTTATCTGCTGCAGAGATGTCACACCTGCTGTGTGCAGTTTTTTTTTTTTTTTTTTTTTCATGTTACTTTAATTTCCAATAAATGGCTGTAATTCTTTGCACCGGTAAGGTAAATTATAAAAAATAATAGTGAACATCTGATAATAGCATAAACATATAGATAGTATTACAAATCATTAAGTGCAATGATTGGTAAAGCTAACAAGCATATCTTTTATGCTACGGTGTTGTAACACATTAAATGCAGCATTACTGGAAACAGATATCAAAGCCTTTGACATTCAGGTTTGTTTTTTTTTTTTTTTTTTTTGTGTAAAAACACTTTTTATTTAAAAATTGCTCCTTTAAGAGAGTTCTAGCAAAAACAGGCAGCAGCAGCAACAGCAGCACTGAATAGATTTTTTTTATTATATGAAGAGCCAATGCAAAATAATAATGCAATGGCCATTAGTGAAAAGACACAACTGGTTTGAAAGAAAAGACGTTTCACTAACTGTTTGAAGACGCTGATGAAAAATTTAAATTTAGCCTACATCTAAGTGGCACCCGCTTGAAGAAGTGGCTGAAACTAGGACCTACATATTGCTAGTGCCCCTTATGTCACACTGTACAGAGCTTGCTAGATCTCCAGTGAAACATCACAGCAATATTGATGTTAGAAATGAGATGCTCTCCTTTTCAAATAGCTAAGGTATAAATTTTAAGTACTTGTGCATGTGCGTTGCATACATATTACAGCCTTAATCACAGTTTCTTATTAAATAGAAACTTAAAGGGCCATACACTGTCCTGGAAGCTCCTTGTTGGCAGCACAAAGCTTACACCTTTTTATTTTTATGCTATTTTATGTGAATCAGTAAATAATATGAGTGCAATATGTAGTTGGAGAAGTACCTTTTTGATGTGCAAAAATTTATGATTTAGTGTTTTATAATAGGTCAATGTTGGAAAAATGGAGTTCAGGCTGTAGTTTGAAACTAGACATCTGTGCTCACTGGGATGTTTTAGAGTGATAGAAAATGAGCAGTCCTCCTTTTGCAGAGCTATATTAAAGCTTCTTAAGTGTTTAAAAAGTCATGAAAACAATTCTCAAAAAGAAATACTTTTCCCACCTCTAGATGAGCAACATCACGGAGCCACAAATCCTGCTGAGAGAAATTGCCAAGCAGACGTCTGGTGAACTTACCTCAGTAGAAGTGATCGCATATGTTGAGGCCTTGAGTCGGTCTGCATCAGCACTGGCTGCTGGGAAGAAGGATTACACTGTCAAACCATCTGCCATCAACTCAACTCTTTCAGTAGGCTTTGTTTACCATTGCTGTTTCTCAGTCAACATTCAGAGCTCAGTTATGCTTTCAACTGGTTTAAGAAAACAACTGGTGCTACATACAGTTAAATGCAGTCTGTACAGTTCTGTTGAAGGTGCAGCCTGATATTCTTTTCTCCTTATATAATGTGTAACATCTATCAGGCAATAATTTTATTAAATCCTACTTTTCTCATGCACTGCATGACCAAAGCTTTACGAAATCATCTACAAACCACCCTTATTGAAAGCATACCAAGTATTACATGCTATGCTATCTGCACGTCACACTAAAATCCAGCTCGTGTCAAAACAGAAATTAGTAAAAGCTGTAAACAACCTGGTGGAGAAGGATGAACTGGTGGCTTGGAGCAGGATGAAGGAAGAACATCGTGGACAAACCATCACCAAGCTGCTGCATGTTGTTGAAGAAAGTGCTCTGTCTTTAGCCAACAGCTACAAAATCCCAACTGAGCTTGAAATCAGTGCAGCTGAGATGGGTAAGAATTGTTTCCCTTTATGTACTTTGCAAATATCTGAAGTTGTCTAACTCCTAAATTCTGGATAATCCTGACTTCTTTTTTTCTGTTCTTTTTCTTATCCTCAACCACAGAATTAAAACTTTTCACCTTTGATCCACATCACACAAAAGCCAAACTGACTGTGTCCATGGGAGGAGATCATATAAGTCTAACACCAAAACCCAGACCAGAGGAGGACAGAAATGGTAAAGCGGCCTAGTCTAAATGTCTGAAGTTGAGTAAATCCAATTACAGGCAGCACTTGGGAGAGGTGCAGTGCAATCTTGCTGTCTGTAGCCATTTGTAGCATAATTTCATGCTACAATTTAAACTAGCAACAGTTCAACTACAGCATTTTTGATTTAGGACTATCCAGGCATCAGGGTACCAGAATTGCTTCTTTATGAAGTCCTTGATATTTTTTAATTGAAACGGTACCTCTCTTCATATTCTGCTAAATGTAAAGGAAACCAAAGCATTAAAGGAATTCATGCCTCTTATCTGCTTCTACATGCACAGCTGGTTATATCTGTACCCTTAGTTCAAGTTTAATATTTTACAGTTAGCTGTCTTTCTAAGCTAGTGATATTAAATCATGTGTTTATTGGCTGGCCAAACTTAACGGGGAGCTTGATCAGCAAAACAGTAAGTCTAACTCTCTCTTGCCTTTGCGCCACTTGTGTTGTCCATCAGGAAGTGTGTCAGTGGTGTTTGTGCGATATGACAGCATCAGTGACATCCTGAAGCCAGGCAGCGACCCAGGTGTCACTGACTACTCACGGTATGCAGAAACAGGGGAAATCACTGTCAACTCCCAAGTCATAGCAGCTGCCGTCAAACCTGCTGACGTTTACCAACTTGACCATGTCGCCTTCACTCTGAGGCACAATGAGGTAAAGACTTTACAGAGTGCTGAGGTTGGTCACATCTTTTTTTTTTCTTTTCTTTTCTTTTCTTTTGTTTTCTCGTCTACTTCTGCTCTCTTGTATTTCTTAAATATGTACTTCAGTCTATTTCTGTGACAAAAACAGCCTGGCTATTGGATTTTCTTTGAAGTGTCATAATCCTTAATGCTGTTCTTGGGCCACAAGTTCAAAAGATTGCATAACTGTCCTTGTTCTGATAGAGAGTAGCATTTTTCCATCCATCCATCCATCCATCCATCCATCCATCCATCCATCCATCCATCCATCCATCACACAGGACCCAAACAGGAAGGGCCAATCTGAGCATCAACACGTAACAACCAAGACACAAACTAATTAAAATTACAAAAAAGTGCCAAAACAATCAAAGAGACCCACAAACATAAACAATGATATAAAACATTTAGACACTGCAGCTGAATTTTTTTTTATTAAATTTAATTACTATTTAATTATTTAATTGCTATTTAATTTAATTTAATACACAGTATATTTAAAACACAGTGGTGTGGTGGTTAGCATCGCAGACCCCCAGCAAGGTCGCTGGTTCGAGCTGGGTGCAAGGTTTGAACCTGGGGCGCAGTGGCCTTTCTGTGTGAAGTTTGCATGTTCTCCCCGTGTATGCGTGGGTTCTCTCCGGGTTCTCCGGCTTCCTCCCACCGTCCAAAGACATGCATGTTAGGTTAAATGGTCACTTTAGGAGTGAATGAGTGTGTGAATGGTTGTTTGTCCTTTATGTGTTGGCCCTGCGATGGACTGGTGACCTGTCCAGGGTGTACCCTGCCTCTTACCTGCTAAAAAATGCTGGGATAGGCTCCAGCTTACCCCTGACCCATAATGGACTAAGCGGTACAGAGAACAAATGAATGACTGAATTAATATGGAATCAGAGCATAACAACAATATACAGCCCCCCCCCCCCCCAGTTGAAATGCACCAATACATTTCACAGTCACATGAAAACATTACCTGCTGACTTTTAGTGCAAATAAAAAATGTTAACATAACCAGTTTATGGTTTAAAAAACTGAATATAAGTATTTTCTAGTAGTCAAACTCTGACTAAGACAATTTTGTGTCCTTTGAAATGGACATTTCAAAGAAATGGTGCTAAATGATTCCAGCAACAAACACACACACACATAAATACGAACAGATAAAAAAAAAATATATATATAAAAAAAAAAAACTGAGACATACACACAACTGCAGATTGCAAAAAGACTCACAATTAGAGATTAAATCGGAAGCAACAACTACAAAACTGATTAAAAAAGACATTTAGCCTCCCTTTCAGTTCTGCTGTTTTCCTGGAGGGGTGAGGGCCCTCTACATGCTTGTGCTCAGGGGTCCCTCAGCTTATAATTAATCCATGAAAGTAGAAGATTCATGTCTGTCCTACTTTAAATTGGCTGTTAAACTTTCTGTGTTACATTTGAGTCGTTTGTCAACATTAACTAACAGGATCTTAGTTGGTTCACTCTTCCATATCTCATCATTTATACCAGACCGGAGTAATTATTATGCTGCACTTTTACTGTAAAAAGTAGCTTCCATAGTCCCAGACTGTGCCTGGCATTAAACTGATAACTGCCAGTTTCATTAAAGTCTAATTTAAACACACATGGGAGGAACCGATAGTGGTTTGTATGTACTTTAGATTAAATTTTAAGATGTTTCTTCTCTCTGTCTGCAATGCGGCACCTTTTAGGTAAAACAAGGAGAGATGAAGAGATGATGGAGAAATCTGGGCAATGAGACAAATAACCCAAAAAGTTAATGCACTAGTGTTTTATTTTAAGATAATTAAAATATAGGAGACAGTGAAATCATTATTTTTAATGGGACACTTGAGGTTTGGGCCTAACAGGGAGGAAAGGATTTATGTTAAACAGTGTAAAATTGTTCCTCTGCTGCCTTTAAAGAGCAATGCTCAGTGATTCTAGTAATATTGTTTTTTGTTTTGTTTTTGTTTTTTTTGTTTTTTTTTAAACCATTTGCAAAATATTGATTGATACATTCCTGAACTTTCCAAAAAAAACTAAGAAAATTAATACTTGTTTAATTATTTCTTTCCAACTGGTGTTGTATTAGATATCATTGGAAAGTCTGATTACTCACCTTTACAATGCGGTATGACTTTTAAGGCTCATGGATTTGTGGAATAAGCAGCACAGCACTAAATATGATAGTAGTGCCTCAAAAAATCTGTTAAAATCCCCTGCAATATTTTCCAGTTGGTTTTTACTCTTGTTTCGGGCTTTAAGTGCTGTTAGGTGTGTTCCAGTCACACCTGATTGGCACCTATCAGATCTTCAGAGATAACGGAATGAGATTCTGGAGTCTGTGGTGATCCCATATCTCCAGAATCTGAGACCTAACCTCATCTTCCAGGATGACAAGACTCTCTCCCACAGAGCCAGGAGAGGAGAGGATGAAGCGGCCTGCCATGAGTCCAGACCTCAACCCTAGTAAACACTTGTGAGAATTAGCAGAGGATGAGCTATACATACTAGAGTGACCAACACAACCACACTGGATGACCCTCACCAGCTCCTTGTCTAAGAATGTGTTGCCATTCAATAAAATGTGACCAGGCTGGTGACCAGCATGAGGAGGAGGTGCCAAGCTGTTGGTGGCTGCAGATGGATTTTCCACATGCTACTGAGGTCCCAAACAGTGTGAAATAAGTAGTGTAAAAATGGCCAATATATTTTTTTGTTGTTGCTGTTTCTTTTTCCTTATTACGTGGGAGAATGCAATCATTCTATCCACCAAACAACTCAAGAGACCAACAGGAATATATTGCACAGGATTTTGGCACATTTTAAGGGACAATTACATGTTATATCTCACTGTAAAGGTGAGTAATCATGCTGTCCAGTAATGTATAATGCAACACCAACTGGTATTATTAAAGTGGAAAAAAATCAACCAAACACAGATTTCCCTACTTTTTGAATTAAGTTTAGTTCAATGTAAACATAACAACATTCTAACATTGCCCATTTTAACATTTTTTTTAAGTTATAACTATTGAAAATATTTACCTTGTACTTTAAACCAAAATTTTATTTTGGGAGTTATTTGTAACGCAAAGGGAAAAAAAAGACAATTATATTAAAATGTCCAACATACTGTGTGTAGCACTCAAACTTAGGATGGATTACACGTATAATATGCTGCAAAAGTCTAATTTCCTTTTGGGATTAATAAATTAACTTTCAGTTCAGTTTAGCTTGTTTTCCCTGCTGTTTTGATGAGACCTGCACAATCAGTTATTACTTCCTACAAAGCATTGCTGTATTAAAACTAATAAAAACTGCTCCATCTAGAGCTCTTACAGCCGCTTTGTTTCTCTACTTCCCTTGAAGCCCATCGACACTAAAGCTGATGTGACGAAATGCGCCTTCTGGGAGTACGAGGTGGACAGCCTGCAGGGTCGATGGGCAACCCACGGCTGTAAGACAGTTCATGTCAACAGCAATGCAACCACCTGCTCCTGCAACCACCTCACACACTTTGCTATCCTGATGTCATCTGGGCGAGCCAATGTGAGTAATGAGGCATTCAAATGCAACAGTATGAAGGTATTCTCACTCAGAAAATTTTATGACCCATTGGTTGCTCTCATATTTATAATAAAGAATTAAATACAACAGTTTAACACAAATTTTCCATATTATTATTATTATTATTATTATTATTATTATTATACTTAGTGGAGCTAAAAAAAACTCTCATATGTTACTATTGATTTTATCTTTTAATTCCATCACTAACTGAAATTGTACATAATAAATATGGTGTACATAAATGAACAGCCTCCATTCCCTACATTTTAGAACCAGTCAAGCCCAGTATGTCTACAAACCAGCATACTGGGATAAACTCAGACTTATATATAGTGATTTCAAGTTGAAAATGCAACAAGTTACAGCTCCAGCATACCATGAAACTGTGAATGAAACACCTCTCTTTCCATTTGCTTCTCAGCTGGTAGCCCACCATACCATCTTGACCCGGATCACCCAGCTGGGGATGATCATCTCCCTCATCTGTTTGTTCATGTGCATCTTCACGTTCTGGTTCTTTTGTGAGATTCAGAGCACCAGAACCACCATCCACAAGAACCTCTGTTGCAGCCTCTTCATGGCCGAGTTCATATTCCTGGTGGGGATCAACATGAACACGCATAAGGTGAGGAAGCACAGAGCCAAGTGGAACAAACAAGATCACCTGTTTGCATGACCTGCTATTTATCTGTCTGTTTTATTAGGTTTGTATCTTCTCTTACTTGAATTTCAAGTTATTTATACAACTATATTTAAGAATCTTCTACAGCAAGAAAGAATAATAATAAAAAGCAGCACAGTCAATTGAATATATAACATGTAGGCATAAAATGACAAATTTTTCTAATTCAAAAATTGTAAAATGTCTCTTTTTGTTTGTGTTTTTTCTTCTCTTGTCTGTTGCCAGCTTTTCTGCTCTGTGATTGCCGGGCTGCTGCACTACTTTTTCCTTGCAGCCTTTGCCTGGATGTGCATCGAGGGCATCCATCTGTACTTAATAGTGGTTGGCGTCATCTACAACAAAGGCTTTCTGCATCGGAACTTTTATATATTTGGCTATGGAAGTCCTGCAGTGGTTGTGGCCATTTCCGCAACACTTGGCTCAAAGTATTATGGCACTGATAGAGTGTAAGTACAAAATTATTTACCTGTGATGGTGTGGAAATGTGAGATGGCAAAGGGCTGAGTTTGGCTTCTTTTCAAACTCATTCAGCACTTCCCCGGAAGTAAGATAAACACATCATATTAATTATAAGCACAAGGGAACAGATTGAACTTCGCCTGCAGGGACATAAAGTTTAAATTGTTTAAACTGAGTCTCACAGAGTGTAAATTAATTAAGAGAGTTTATTTAAAAAAAAAACAAAGAAAGAGTTTGAAAGACTTTGAATATGTTTCGAAATAAATTACCACTGTTGATTTTTTTGGCAAATACAAGTACAAGTTTGTTATTTAGGAGAGATTTATTTTTCCAACTTTTTGTCCCCTTAGATTACTGCAATGTTTGTTCTGGCCCACTGGCCCATATAATATTGTTTTTAATACAAGGATAGATAACACTAAGGTAAGATGTTGATGTAAATTCTATTAACAGGATATGCTAACTAAATAATTTCTTGTATTGCAGGTGTTGGCTGAGCACAGAGAATCACTTCATCTGGAGCTTCATTGGACCTGCATGTTTGATCATTCTGGTAAAATCTTGTGTCTGCGTAACACACTAACAAAGCAATCAAAGATTGTTTTTAAGATAAATATTCATTAGACTGAGTATGTTTGTTGTGGTTGTTTTGATCTGTTCCCACTAAAGGTCAATCTGTTGGCTTTTGGAGTGATCATCTACAAGGTGTACCGACACACTGCTGTAAAAAAGCCTGAAATCAGCCACTATGAAAACATCAGGTACAATTAATGGGTAGGGCTGAGTTATGATGGGCCATGTTTACTCGATAACGTTTTCATGCAAAACCCAAAATGTTTTCGTTCGCCTATTAATGAAAAAAATAGCATTTACACAACAGCGGAATAAAAACTACCTCAGTGCAGACTGAAAACACACATAGGACCAGAAACACTGCAGTGTGTATTTCTATAAAATGTGTGAACTACATCCTCATCAATCCTAAATGCATACCAACCGCCTGTAAAGAGGTGTATTGGTTACCTAGCAAAGGAAGCTATGTGTCTTCACTATATGTCTAAATATGGCACAAAAACCAGGTTTTGTTTTCAGAGACCAAAATAACTTTGAAAGATTCAGCAGCACAAACAGAACATGAAGGTCCATCATTGCTGTTGTTGCCATGTAAATAAGTCCCAAACTTAAGAAAACTTTTGTGTTTTACTGTCTCTGTATTGTTATGTTAGTGGGGGCTTCAAGTAAACTCCTGAGGAAATAAAACATTTGCTCACCGTTGACTCTAAAAAGAGGCTTGCTGCACTTTGTGTAGCTCATTTAAGTCATTGATATCCCCTCAGGTCTTGTGCTCGTGGGGCCTTGGCTCTGCTGTTCGTTCTTGGTGCCACCTGGACCTTCGGAGTTCTGCACATTCTCAATGAGACAACGCTCACAGCTTATCTGTTCACCATCACCAACGCCTTCCAAGGAATGTTCATCTTCATCTTCCTCTGCGTGCTGTCCAGAAAGGTAATATTCAGTAACATCTATCTATCTATCTATCTATCTATCTATCTATCTATCTATCTATCTATCTGTCTATCTGTCTGTCTGTCTGTCTGTCTGTCTGTCTGTCTGTCTATCTGTCTGTCTATCTATCTATCTATCTATCTATCTATCTATCTATCCATCCATAATCAGATATTTATCAGACATAACACATGGACACAATTTTTTTATTATTATTTAACTAGCAAATACTGAACTCATATAATTTCTACCATAATCTTCTTTTTTTATTTTTATTTATTTATTTTTTTTTCAGATTCAAGAGGAGTACTACAGGCTTTTCAAGAATGTGCCATGTTGTTTTGAATGCCTAAGATGAATTACTGTAGCTAAAAGTTTACCATCTGCACTTGTACAATAATTGTCAACAGCTCCTGTGGTTCATGCTTTAGTGTTTCTCTCTTTCCTTCTGTCTTTTTTCTAATTACCATGGGAGAGATTTCTAATAAGTGTAGCATTTGTAGCTTATATATATATATATTTTTTCCTTTCACAACACTGGAATAATATATGATATATGTTTTTCTTTCATTTATATCCATTGACTTTCTATACAATAAACCATACAAGTGTATTGACTCTTACAAAAACCTCTTTCTGATAGCAGTAACTGAATGAATATATATATATATATATATATATATATATATATATATATATATTAACTAAGCTGCACAACTCTGTCTTCTAGCTTTTTTGTGTTTGAAATTGATTAGTAAATTATTAAAATGAACGTGGTGAACCAACACATATCTCTGCTGTTCATTTCTTTTATGTGCAAAATCAATGTTCTTCTTCAATGCAGTCTTTTTAACTGCCTACTCTGAGCAACGCACTGTAAGGTTGTCAATCAATGGACAAACCGGTAACTGAATAGGCCAATATCCCCATCTACTGGTATGAATTAAAAAAACACTCCTCCTACTAAAAATACTTCCAGATTATCACACATTCATACTATTTTCATTTCATCATTTCATTTGAATGTCATTAAATAAATAAAAGTCATTGTAAATTTATTGGTCATTTTTGAGTAGTTTCTGTACAGCATTCATCATTCTGGACTGTAAAGAATTTAAGTTTCTGCAAGTGGATTTGAGAATTAAAAACCTAATTTTTCAAATAACTATTAAGTTTAATAATTGTTCCATCTATTGTAAATATGCTGATGACTCTCAGCTCATATATTTTCTAGATTAAAAATGGTTATGACAAAAGAACCTATGAAAGAGGCAGTCATTTATAGTTAGAGCCTAAACCGACCAGTGAACTTGTTGGAGCATCTCAGGGATGTGTTATATTTTTTATGATTATGAAGAAATGTAATATATATATATATATATATATATATATCCATCCATCCATCCATTATCTTGACCGCTTATTCCATTTCGGGTCGCGGGTGAGCTGGAGCCTATCCCAGCATTTTAACAGGTGAGAGGCAGGGTACACCCTGGACAGGTCACCAGTCTGTCGCAGGGCCAACACAGATAGAGACAAACAACCATTCACACACACACTCACTCCTACGGAGAATTTAGAGTGTCCAATTAACCTAACATGCATGTCCTTGGACGGTGGGAGGAAGCCGGAGAACCCGGAGAGAACCCACGCATACACGGGGAGAACATGCAAACTCCACACAGAAAGGCCACCACCCTCAAGGTTCGAACCTCCCCCCAGCCGAGATTCGAACCGGCGACCTTCTTGCTGTGAGGCTGCGGTGCTAACCACCACACCACCGTGCAGCCATATATATATATATATATATATATATATATATATATATATATATATATATATATATAATTATTATTATTATTATTGAATGGTGACACAAACAGATTTGTTATATTAAACATATTATTCAAAGCCTTTATTCAGTAAATTTACATTAACAGGGCCCTACACTCATGTTGAGATTGAACCTAATGAACTTAGTGAGACATATATATATATATATATATATATATATATATATATATATATATATATATATACATATATCTCCTTTATTTGAAGAACCTCATTGAGATTATAATCTCTTTTCCCTAGCCAAGACAGCAGCATTTTTAAACAGACATCTCAGTTCACATAGTGAAGATGTCATTTCCAGCTAAATTTTATTATCTTTCCTTAAGTAAATGAATTACTGAAAAGACTGTCCTGAGTACCTGGGACAACAACGAGACGAAAAAAGACAAAACTGGTAACAAAAAAAAAAAAAAAAGGGAAAAGGAAAAGTCCCCTTCACTCACAGCAAAAACAAAAAAATAATTTACACTAAGAGGTTAGGCTGAGATAAAACTCAAAGTTGCAAATGAATTTAAATTATCCAAATTTTTCTTGCCCATTTTAGGGACAAACGTGTGATGTTGGTGCCCTCTGCTGGCTGATGTGGGGAGGAATGAAGCCGGAGAAAGTAAGGTTTATGATAGCTGAAAGAATTCCCTAAGTATGATTACAGGAGAGCCGTGTGCTGTCTGAACATAATCCTCACAGACTGTAAGAATACAAATTTTGGATGATTACTTATTGATGTCGTCACCCTTTAAAGTTCACTTTTAAAAAGGATTGCATGTGGAGCTCTTTAAGCCGAGGCTGATTTTATGAATGAGAAAGAAGAGCAGTGATTAACCACATTTAGTGTAGCATGGAGTTTTGAAATACCAGCAGATGCTATTTTGTGAAAACAGATGAAGTTGAAGCTTCCACTGACGCGTAAAAGTGTAACAGACAGGCTGGTTTCACTGCAGGATTAGATATGAATCCCACTTGATTTAACCCCGCTCCCTCCCCCGTTACTCATGAAAAACGTGTTTAGTTCAATAAAAGTTTTGTTAAAACTTTTATATTTTTCCAAATAGTAGACATATATGAAATGGGAAAAAAATGGGAAAAAAAAACAAAAAAAAAAAACAATTATGTTTATGTCATTAGTGTAAACACTTCCTTGGCCAACCTACTCTTGTTATTATATTTTACAGTTGTATATATTTTATTACTAATTATACTCATTACCACATTAACTGATTAATTTTAAATTTTGTGATTTCTAAAAAGTTGGATTGTACTTTGGTTTACTTTTCAGAATAACAAAACTTTGATTATAGTCTATTTTTGCTCTTTCTCTTTCAAACATCTGTATTTTTGTTTTGCTGTTGTGGTTTGGTAAATCTTATTCCTGCTTTTATTCCTTATTTGTAAAATTGTTATAATTAAGTTGTACATTTTTACAGAATGTCCAACCACAGTGATAGCTGCAATAGTTACCTTTCACCTGTTGTATGTTACTCTGACAATGTCAGATTGGCTTCACCTCAGAGAGCGTGTGTTTACTTAAACTAAGGCATTCGGCCAAATAAGACATCTGACCTGCCCTCAAGGCTAAATGGGAAATGACATTGTGCATTTATAAGGACAAGTCTGAACAAGCGACCACTCCTGTTTCACCATGCGGGGTCTCCTCTTGTGCTGCCTCGTGGCCCTGGCCAGTAAGTTTTCATCCATGTTTCAAAGTATTTTACTTTTACCATAATACAATAGACTGATCATTTTAATGGTTTAAATCAACTTTTTATGAGAGAATCTTTTCTTCCAAAGATCCTTATGTACGCTTTCATGTTCCTCTTTTAGCATATTGGAAATATATTTAGTTTTTACTTCAACAAGCTGGTCCTATGATTGTTGTATTTTCAGGTCATGCATAAACAATATCAAAATGTCCTGATGCTTTCTTATTACAAGCATTCTAATATGTCACCCTGTTTGATTTTAATATTTTAGCATGTCAAAGTCTACGATATGGTGAGTTATTTTTTTATCACAAAGTTAAAGTAACAACAGTATGTAATAAATAATGTGAAGATGTTTAACCTTGAAAACATTTTCCAGATATTAGCCTAAATCCAAAGAAAACTTACGAGTACAAATATGAAGGAATGGTGAACTTTGGACTTGGCATGCCAAACCTTGCAGAGTCTGGTGTAAAGATAACGTGCAAGGCGAAGATCACTGGTGTGTCTGACCGGACGTTCCTCCTTCAGGTGAGCAATAAAAATCCCACTAATAGAAATCCAGTGCCGACTTGTTCTATAGCTGATTCATGAAACAAGTATAAATTGCCAGCATCTGTTCTCAATAACTGACAAGAAGACAATGAACATAAACTATTTTTAAGTAATACATTTGCAAATACAGTAATTAATCCTAATATTTATTATAACAAAATTCCCCATATTAGGTTAATATATTCTAACAAGGCTTTGTCTAGCTCTAAATGATAGACTTGGGGCGTAAACCATAATGAAAGTTATCTTTAAAGGAATCATGTCATCATTCATTCTCTGTACCACTTAGTCCATTACGGGTCGCGGGTAAGCTGGAGCCTATCCCAACATTAACAGGTGAGAGGCAGGGTACACCCCGGACAGATCACCAGTCCATCACAGGGCCAACACAGAAAGACAAACAACCATTCACACTCACTCCTAAGGAGAATTTCAAGTCACCAGTTAACCTCACATGCATGTCTTTGGACGGTGGGAGGAAGCCGGAGTACCCAGAGAGAACCCACGCATACACGGGGAGAACATGCAAACTCCACAAAGAAAGGCCACCTGGTTCGAACCGCCCCCCCAGCCAAGATTTGAACCAGCAACCCTTTTGCTGTGAGGCTGCAGTGCTAACCACCACACCACCGTGCAGGAATCATGTCTAAAATTACATTTAAAAATCTGTGTGGACTTTTAAGGCTTTGAACATTATCGGCTAATGGCTTTGCACATTATTTTCATTATGCTGCTCTTTTGCTGTGCATAGTATATATTTACATATAGGTATATAGACACCACTACAGTATATAAAAGTCTATTTTTATTTTATTTATTCGATTTATTTTTATTATTTTTTTACTTACTTTAATACTTTTCACTAGAGACAACCTCTGCCAGCAAACAAGCATGTTGACAGACGTGTCAACATCATTTTTTGAGCTGTAAATTCTTAAAATTCCCTTATGTTTGAGTGTTTGACTCAAAAAAGTGAAATGTATTTAATGTTTGCCAGTTATCAGTATTACTGTACTGTTTGGTTATTGTTACTTATTTTCCAGGACTGTTTTGCCAGCTCTATTTAAAAAATAATGCTCATTTAAAGCCTTTAAAATAGCATTGGATAATATACTGCTTGTGCACATTTGTTGCTTTTCCCTATTTCAATATAAATTTCTGAATGACAGTTTTCTTGCTATCATTTAAAAAAGAATGTGTGTGATACAAGAATACCCAACCTTGTTTCTGTTATTGGCTTACAGGTCTCTGATTTGGCTTTTGCCGAGTATACTGGCTTCCCAGGAAAGAATGGCTATGATGCCTCCCCAGAACTCACCAAACGAATCGCTGCTCAGCTCAGCAAACCGTTCATGTTTGACTATAACAATGGACATGTTGATGACATCCGCGCCTCCACTGAGATCTCTACCACTGTTGTCAACATTGTAAGAGGGCTTCTTGGTTTCTTTCAAGTCACTGTGAAGACCACACAAAACATCTATGAGCTGGAGGAGGTAAATCCTGTCAGAGCATCTATTATTCACAGCAACAATGAGGGTAAATAATATAAGAAACTTTTGTCTTGTTTATAGATTGGAATCCACGGCAAGTGTCAGAGTCACTATGTTACTGAAGAAAACAAGGAAACAAAGGACTTGAACATCACTCAGGTGGTGGATCTCACTAACTGCAGGGAGAAGGCAGCGATGTACACAGGAATGGCAACTGCTGTGGTGGACAAGCTCTCCAAAGAGGTTTTTGTTTTTTTCATTGTTGATGCAGCTGATTCTACGATTCTGAATCGTCCAGACCAATTCCAGTTCTGCTTTTGTTTTATATGTATCCTAATCTAGAGAGGAGACTCTGTCGTATCAACTGTGAGATATGTTTACTCCGTCAAGCCAACAGAAGAGGGAGGTGTCATTGCCAGAGCTCACGGTCTGGAAAAACAGCATTTTAGTCCCTTCAATGTGAAAGGTGGCACTTTCAAGATGGAAGCCATGTAAGAGCAAGAAGATGACTGGACATTTTTGTTAATCTGCAATACAGATCAGGTGCATTAAATAATGTTTACTGCAGGAAGGAATTGGTTCTGCTTGGGGTGAGCGACACAAGTAAAGCCATGTCTTACGGACCAATGGAAAGCAAGGGCAACATTGTTTACAAGTTCGCTGATGAAGACATTAAAATACCCATTATAATGGAGAACCTGGAAGAGCCTATGGAAAAGGTAAAACTGATAGATTAGTTTAAGTTTTACTCACCAGAAAATGATTTAATAAATGGTTTTAATATATTCTTACATGTAACACTAAAATCCAAAGTGACTTACTTTCCTTCCACAGGCTATGGATTTGATCAAGCGTTTGGCTGAAGCTAATATGTACCACATTGACAGTGTCGCAACTAAAGATGCGATGAAGGTGTATCAACTAATGCGAGTGATTCCTTATGAAGGACTGGAGACTATGTGGAAGGAGTTTGCAGAAAATACAGATCACAGGTGAGTGCAAAGAAAATGATTTTATTTGTCTGAGAAAACGCATAATTATACGAAATTATTATGTTTGTCTGTCAAAAAAAAAAAAAAACCTAACTTTATAAACGTGTGTAATCATGTTAGTTTGACCAAATCTGAAGTTCTCAAAACTGAAGTAACACAACCTGATAATGTAGCTAGACCTTGATTATCTCCTTCATGAATGCATGCTCAAAAAGACTCAAATGAGCCTATTCATTCATTTTTATAGTATACTTTGTGACTCAAACTGAAATTACCATTAAAAATGGTATTGAATATTGAATACTGTGCATAACAAAACAGGATGCAATAGTCTTGAATGAGGAGAATTCTTGTAGTTCGAACATCAACATAAAAACCTAAATTTAGCAGATAGATTAAAGTCATTTTCCCAAAATTTAGCATCAGTGGTAAACAGCTCCACATTTCTACCTCTAAATAGTGGTTAGCACCTGCCTGCAGCATCTTTTCACCTATGACTTTGGCAGGTGGAAGAAAAAGTAGTTTCTGCGAACTGGGTGTAATTTAGAGAAGATCCAAAGTTTTATGTTTCTTCACTGTTTTGTAAAACCAGTAAGGTATAAGTATATATTAATACAGCCAGGGCAATTCCAAACTCTTGGTTGTGCAGAATAATCAGTTGTACTTAAGCAACAGAGAAAGTTAGAAGCAGTTCTGAAGATACTGATCTACTTCATATATCTATGACATTGAAAAGACTGTTTTAAAAAAGTAGCGTAACCTGGAACTGACAAATGATTTGTTATCATGTAAGACGTGATGAGAATCAACAACTAGGAAGCACATCTCTTTAGTAGCTGAAATCAATTCAGTGCAATTTGAGTTTTCCTCTCACACCTTTCTGATTCGATTTTACAGATACTTAAATATTTTCTAGATGACTGACGATCCTTTTGTCTGTCACTTTTTAGGCATTGGTTTTTGTACATGATTGTTGAAGTCGGCGATGCCAAAGTCCTTAAATTCCTGGAAAATAGGTTTAAGGTCAGGGATTTGTCTCCAACTGAAGCTTGGCAAACCTTTTTGATGGTCTTGGAACATCTTCAAGCAAGTCCTGAGCTGGTTGAGATGGCTAAAGTGAGTGAGTAGTGAAAAAAGAGGAATAGTTAGTCTACTAAAGGAAGAAGAAATAGGTTTATTTAATGTCAAAATGTCTGTCTTTTGCAGGCGTTCCTGGTGATGCCATTCAGTAAATCTGACACGTATCTGTGGCAGACTGTTGCACTTGCCTACGGTTCTCTGGTGTACAAACACTGTGCATATTATACACCTTGTCCAGTAACTGCGGTTCAGGTAGCAAAACCACAGAAATATCTGTTTCCTTTCATAGTTAAGACAACTTATCTTCACAGAAAATACCACCAGCCCCATATGTTACATTTACAAATGATGATAAATTAAATATGATCCAGAAAAAAATTTGCTTTCCATTTGTAAAAGGTAATCAATAAGTTTGTATATCAAGCTATATGTGTGTTGTTGAAATTTGCATCAGCCACTGCTGGACATGGCCACAGAAGCACTGAGGAGCGACAACAAAGATGACATGGTCCTGTTTCTGAAAGCTCTGGGGAATGCAGGTCATCCAAGCAGCATTAAAACCATCATGCGTTTCCTCCCTGGAGTTGCTGCCACCCCTGTGGATCTGCCTCTCCGTGTGCAGAGTGCTGCTGTGCAGGCTATGAGGCTCATCGCTGCCAGAGACCCTCACAGTGTAAGATGGCATGCAAAAGACTCAATAGATGCAGCTGTAACAACTCTGTGTTAGTGTTTCTATGATAATCCAGTTGAAAATTCTGTATTTTGCAAAGTTTAGATTAAAAGTACAGTTGCTGAAAACAGTGCACTATAATTTTTACACTAATTCTCTTAAAACAGATCAGAAAAGAAAATACTTTAGCAGAGAGTAATAAATATGTGACCACAAGCCCTCATTTTATTAAACTTCATCATAATATTTGTGCTTTCAGGTCCAAGACATCACAATTAGTCTGTTCCTGCAGAGGGAGCTTGCCACAGAGACACGTATGCTAGCCTTCATGATCCTTTTTGACACTAAGCCATCAATGGCTGTTGTGTCCACGGTGACGGCACATCTGTTGGAGGAAAAAGACCTAAATGTCGCTAGCTTTGCATACTCTTACTTGCAAAGTTTTGCCCAATCCAGAACTCCAGACAATCACTTCCTGTGAGTATAACAATGAAGAAATACTGCATTCAATTCTGGATGATGAACCTGAATAATTTGTGTGGCCTTTCCAATAGCTCAACTGCTTCTAGCATAGCTGTGAAAATCCTTGCCCCCAAATTTGGACGTCTCAGCTATTACTACAGCAAAGCAGAGCACATGGACTGGTTTAATGGTGTGTTCAAATACTGCAGCTAAGGATTTTTCTATTTAAAAAGAGATACAGCAATAACCTTGTGGCAATCTATCATTTTTTCAACACAGATGATTTCCTAGCTGGCGCAACCTCAGAATTCTTCATGCTAAGAAGTGCAGCTAACATTTTACCCACTGAAATCATGTCGAAAGGAAAATTCCATTTCATTGGTAGGATTGTACAACTATTGGAGGTACAGTTTCATCCATTAAAAACTGAAACATGCATTTAAATTACAAATGTTTTCCTAATCAAGAACAGTAATCCTCATCCTTCCTTTTTATAAAGTTGGGTATCCGTGCAGAAGGAATTAAGGAGTTGTTCAGCGCCAATAATCCTGGATTTAAAGGAAATTTCAGCATTAGTGACCTTCAGAGCATTTTCACTGTGGTGAGTAATATAGCAAACACTTTATGGCCAAGTTTACAAATATAATATGTTGAATAACCAATTTTGTTTTTTCAATTTTCAGCTTGAAAACTTGGATGTTCTGCCAAGTGATAGGCCAGTCCTTTCAGCTTATTCCCGTGCCTCTGGGCAAGAGTGGTTCTTCACTGATATGAGCAAAGAAGTATTTCAGAATATCATTAAGGTGAGAAAACAACCAAATAAATACATTACAACCCCATTACTAATGCAGATATGTTAAAGACAGATAAGTTAGAAAAATCCTGTAATTTTGATGTTACCTGCAGGCCTTCAGTCCTTCTGCAGGCAAAGGAACTCCTCTGTGGGCTGTAATGGAAAGTTTAAAGAGAGGAATTTCATGGCGTTACACGCGGCCATTCTTGATCGTAGAAGCTCGTTATTTCCAAGCTACCACCCTGGGTCTTCCAGTGGAGATCAGCAAATATTATAATTCTATCAACGCAATCTCTGTTAATGGTGAGGAGTCAGATCCTGCAGCATATAAAAGTTCCACATGTTAACTAACTTCTAATAAGGTTTACAAAAACATAAACTGATGTTATCTTTTTGTGTAGCTAAAGCTGAAGTAAATCCAGCTCCAACTGAACGTCTTGAACAGCTCTTCACATCTGAAATTTCATGGGAAACAGATGGCTTTGTTGGGTAATTATATTCAATTTTAAATTACAAATGAAAAATCCATGGTGTTTAAGAGCAGTGTTTAGTGTACAGTAGGGTTTTAGGTTTTGATAATTTAAAATTTTCTATATTTCTGTATGTGACCTAAACTATCAGTTTTCTTGTAATTACAGAGTGTAATAAAGTTATGTAATAAAATCTAAAGGCATAAATGTTGAAATTTAAACTTTGACCCTTCAGTCTTGTAATGCACACTGTTATTCTTCAGAGTGGTAGACTTATTAATGTTAATATGTGAGAGAAGTTACTTCATCTTTACTCTGGGCTCATTTGTAGCCTGGTGGGCTATGGTAAATAGTGCTTGTTATCTTTATTCGTCAAGCTACAACCTTTTCCAGCCTGATGGGCATTAAGAGCGCGTTTTATGAGATACCCAGAAATGTTCTTGTTATGCTTTCAAAAAGAAGCTCTGATTTGAAGAAATCAATTACTTTTCTTTAAAAAAAAAAAGAAACATGCATTACAAGTTAAAATCTTACATCTCTCTCTTTCAGCAATGCATGTTAGTGGTACTTGACTCATCAGGGTCAAATGAACATTTAAAAGTATTTATTTTATTTATTTTCTTTTTAATCTCTTCTTTTTTTTTTTTTTTTTCTTAGTGTTACAAAGGATTTCTGGATTTTCTATGGGATCAACACAGAGCTGTTCCAGAGTGGCTCTCAGCATAATAACATTGTTGCTATTGGTGTCCCGTGGAAGTTTTCCACTAAAATCAATGTGGCAGAAAAGAGATTTGAACTGGACTTCCCCCCGTGCAAAGAAGAGATTGAACTCATTTCACAGAGGTATATTCACCAGTATTATAATCCACAGTTATGATCATACTTACAGCGCAGTTATTTTTCATCTTTTTTAACATCAGTGATGAAATGATGGATTTTCTGCTTTATGTAATCTAAACATCTAGATTGTTTTATGAAGTACAGCTCTACACATAGTCAATTTTTATTCATTTCAACAATGTCTGTTTTTAACTAACAGCTTGCTCATGTGGCAGCTATGTGTCATCAACACATCAACAGGATCCAACATGACTTAATCATTTCTTTCACACTTCAGTGGAAATACTCATTAACTGTTATTTTTTTCATTTTGAGACTAAGTCAATAACATCCTGTAACATCTAAGAAGTTCAGATTTTCTAAATAAATGGCATATTTAGTGGTTGTCATTCCATCTTTCACTCTCTTAATGCAGCGAGCATGTCAGGTAAAATCTAACATGTATTTTCCCTTCAAACAGATCAGATGTGTATGCAGTCTCCAGGAACATTGAGAATCTAGCTTCACCTAAAATTATACCAATAATGCCCATTTCTGTTGATTCTGAAGATGAAGTTGATGACGTTGTCCACATGGACCACGCTGAGGTGAAACCTGAGCCAGAGCAGGTACTGTCAGCACATTTCTGTGACAAGAAGCAGAGTCACAGCTGTGGTTTGTCTGCTCCAACAGATTCTGAAATCAAACACTTGGCATCCAGCCTCTAGAATGTGTGCTGAGAATAATATCTATGGATTTGGTTTCTGTGTGGAATATGAGCTGAAGAGACAGTATTACAACGAGGAATACCCCCTGTACTATTTCCTTGGATACACCCAAATGGGACTGAAACTCATTCCAGGTGATCAAGTTTACAGTCACAGACACAGACCATGATAATAAAATCATAATAAAAATTGTAGTAACTTAGGCAGAGAACACAGTTTATCCAGTTAAATATAAAATCACACACACACACATATATATATATATCAACAGATGACTTGGTATGTCATTTATATGCATGCCAAGCAATGCAGAGCCATGAACCACCAGTAAGGTTCTGCAACATCTAAACCACTTAAGGAATAAGATGTAGGCTAAAAAGAAATTTTAAAAAAAGTATCTACTGTATGTACGGTTACCTGTACCCACCTTAAATCCACCAAATTTAATTGGCAAAAACTGGCCCACAAGCAGTAGTATTTTTCTCTTCCTGTGTCAACCCCTATCAATGGCTATTTTAACTATCATTGCTAATGTATTTTGTGCATTTTTATTAGTCCAGACAACCAAAGCTGTTGACAAGATTCACTTTGAGTTTAATTCCGGACCCAGCAGACATCCAACGGGTGCCCGCCAACTGCTTGAGACTCTAGAAAGGCTTTCCAAGGTATTTGGCTACTCATGCAATGTTATTATCACAACACCTGTGCTGGTGTTTGAGTAAATCAAATTTACCTGTTTCTAAATTGTGTTTACAAGAAGCAACCCAGTGGGTAAATCTGTCCTCAGATTCAGTCTCAAGTATCAAAGGATCTCATCACAGCCACCGTGACATTAACTGGAGAAAGCTAAACAAGCCACGCTGTGTTCTAGTTCATGATACATGAGTTTGCATTGAGCAAGCTTTTGAAATTCTATCAAAAATTAGTGGTCTATGTCAAGCCTGGAAAATTATTAGTGCATAAAAACCCACATAGAGTGACATTTTTCCTAAATTCACACTAAATTTATTTACAGCCTTGTGAGTCAATTCTTACAGTCACCAGCCTGAGTGCCTCATCCATCCACTAAATTTCCCTCACAGTCACACTGATGCACACTCACTGGGGTATTATTACTGCTTCACACATGACATAAGGTGATCAATACTTTGCAAATATCTTAGGGTAACAGCCTTATTTCTGTTTCATTTTTAAGGGCTTGAACTCAACACCTGAAGCTGTCTTCAATTTCAAAGCGTTTGCCATGAGTGGAAACCAGAAGCCTGAGGGTTATGATGCAGCAATATACTATACACCTGAGGCAAAGATTCCAAATGCCCAACTAATTGTGTCCCAAGTTGGAACAAACACCAACTGGAAGATGTGTGTTGACTCCAGTGTGGATGCTGAAGCGAAGGTAGGTTTTAAAAAAAACAGAAGAAAGGCAAATATTTTTATTATTTTATAATAATTGCGGCAGGATGGTACCCAGCCTCTCGTCTAGTAGCTACTGGGATATACTCCCCCAACCTTACATTAGAAAAAGCAGGTATAGAAAATGGATGGATAGAAGACAGACTTCTCAAATAAATAATTGGTAGTTGAGAAAACTTAAAAAGAACCAGCTGCAAAGCATTTTTGAGTAATCTGTCTTGTGTCAATCTCAAAGTAAATTAATTAACCTGAGTTTTTAAAATAAATTAACCTAAGTTGTTTCAGCTCAGAAACATAAGTTGAACTGAATAGCTATCCTAACTTTGTTTGATACTATAATTTGAGTAACCCTCTTCTTCACACAGCACCATAAGCCTTAGTTAAGTTATTCAAAAAGCTTTGGAGCTGATTGTCTTAACTTTTTTCTTTTTTTTACAGTGCAGCTTCACAGGCTTATAAAAGCCATACACAGTTTATAACCATCAGTTTTATACAGATAAATATAAAACTCTGGGGTACACATTTATGTCTGTGTCCGCTGACGAGTTTGACTGCAACACCGGTCTCTTGTGTTTGTTCTAGGCACACGTTAGATGGGGAGCTGAGTGTCAGTCCTATGAAATGTCAATGGAAGCCACTGCTACATATCTTCCTGGTTTTAAGCCAGAACTAAAGGCCAAAGTACACTGGACCAGAATCCCAGAATATATGGTGGAGATTGGCACAAGGTGAGTCACACAGACAAACATATTCAGTTGACAGACAGAAAGAAAAAAAAGTGAGGTGGAATGAGAGAAATAAGCTAAAACAGTACAAACAAAACTATTTTCTGTGCTCACAACAATAACTGCTTTATTTGTGTTAAAGGTGCTTTTCTCTTTTCCAGAATTGAAAGCTACATTCCTGGCATGGCTTTTCTTCTCGGCTTCTACCAGGAAAACGAGAGAAATGCCAAGGAGGAGGTGTCTGCATCAGTTGTTGCTGCCTCAGCAGACAGCATTGATGTGAAGATTAAATTCCCAGAGGTATCAGAGAGAAAGCTTTTGTTGTTAAAGAATCTTTAAATACTTTTACTGCATGTAGTCAAACACTGACATGGATCCTCTTTTTCTCTTGTGTTTTCTAAAGCAGGGGTATTCAACTAAAATTTAATGAGGTCCAGTTGGAGAAAATTTCTTGAAGCAAAGGTCCGGAAGATCATAATGTCTAACTATTTAGTGTGATATATATTTAAGTAGCCTAGTAGTTGTATCAACATCTGCATGTAATCAATACCTGACTGTCAAATCAAATGAATTCAGTACAATTCAAAAACTTTTTGACAATATTTATTGTCACGTAACATAGAACTGAACATATATGTATGACTGCATATATGTATAATTTTCTCTCATTAAGTAAATAATAGTAGGGCTGCATTTCAAAATAAGAGAAAATAAATAAAATGTGAAAATTGTGCTTGTTCAAATAAAGTGCTTAACTTCAGAAAAATAAAATAAAGGGAGCAAAAGCTTGAATTTCCCTTTTTCTGTTTCACATCTTGACTCAACAGTCTCAACCAATTTTACAGATAATAAATCTCAACACATCTTAACAACTGAACAGTATCACTTTCTTCCCCTCTTATATCCCACTCCCCCACTTTTTTGCTCAGTGAGAGAATTGAGCTCTAGCTTGTCCTGCCAGGATTTTAAATCTGGGCTTGAATGGAGTCAGGGCCATTCTGATACACATGTGGAGGTGCTCATTGGTGAGCCTGGAACGATATTTAGTTTTGATTATGTTCATCGTGGAGAAAGCTGCCTCGCAGTTGTATGTGGAGCCAAACATGGTCAAAATGTACAGGGCTACTTTCCTCAGACCTGGGAAAGCTGTCTCAGAGACCATTTGGAGCCAGAAAGTGGAAGGGTCAGTTCTTACAAACTGCTCTTTCAGGGCCACATCTGCTTGGAGATCAACCAATTGCATCTGGAGAGGCACAGCATTTACCCATTTAAAGTGCTGTGTGACTTCCTTTGAGAACCCCCTGACATCTGTGATGAGAAATGGGTTCTGAATGAACATGGTGAGCTGCTGTCCAAAGCTGAAGCTGTCAAAACGGTTGCTGAAGTTTACAATCAGCTTATCAATAAAGCCAACAAAAGAAGACACATCTCTCTGTCCCTGAACCTGTTCCTGCACTGCTGGGAAGTGTGCACAGTCTTCCAGCAGGTCTTCCTTGAACACCTGAAGTTTCCTCTGAAAGGAGCGGACAGCTGTCATCAGTTCACAAATTGAATTGTCCTTGCCCTGTAGCCTCAAATTCAGTTCATTCAGATGTGAAGTGATATCAACCAAAAAGGCCACATTATCCATCTGTTTTTCATTTTCTAAAAAGAGAGAAAACTGTGTTGCCTTCTGACTTCTTAGCTCTGCCAAGAAAGCTGCTACTTCCCTCCTGATGGACCAAAAGCGCTCTAACACCCTGCCTTTGCTGAGCCATCTCACATTGTTGTGCAGCAAAAGATCATCAGCATTGGCATAAACTTCTCTGAGGAATTCCTTAAGCATGCGATGCTGGTAGGAAGAAGATGCCCTGAGAAAATTGATCATTTTCATCATTGTATTCATCACTTCAGCATGCTCATCTGACAGGGAGGCGCAGAGGACAGCTTGATGAATGATGCAATGGTAAGCTATGAGCTCAGGATTGTCCTCTTTCAGTCTTGCTACAGCTCCTTTCTCTCTCCCTATCATAGCAGGGGCTCCATCTGTGGTTATTGAAACCACTTGTTTTGGCTCTATTCCTCTCTTTGTTAACATCTCCTTAATGGCCAGGTAGATGTCTTCTCCTCTTGTACTTGTCTGAAGGGGAGTGACACCTAACAGGTCTTCACAGAACGCTTTCTGGTCTGTGTTGAAAAACCTGACGTACACTAACAGCTGAGCATTGTCACACACATCAGTGGACTCATCCACAGCTAAGCCTACACATGGTGCCTTATGCATGGCTTCATCTAGCTGGGTTAGCACATCCTGAGTTAATATTTCAGTTTTCTTTGTGGCAGATGATGCTGACATGGGTATTTGCTTTATTTTATCACAAAGCTCTTGTTTTTGTTTTCCCTCAAGTAGCGTTTCAGCTACTGCACTCATGCATTCTTTGACAACCCCTCCATCAGTAAATGGCTTTTTGTGTTGACCCAAAATCCAAGCAACTCTGAGGGAACACTCATGAGCACGTTGTTGGGCAGTGAACGTGTGGCTCAGGATCCTGGTGGACTGGTCATATTGGGCTCTGAGACCACTTATTTTCTGTGATCTCACTTCAGATTTAAGTGGGTATGTTTGTTCAAAACCTTTATGTTTTGTTTCATAATGGCGTTTCACATTGGCACTTTTAATAAGTGCCACGGTTTCGGAACATATGAGACACACTGGTTTAGTGCTCCCAGTGGGAAGTACGAACAGAAATGAGTCCGTCCATTCCGGATTAAATGCTCTATTTTCGCTGTCCACTTTTCTTTTTTTGGAGAGCGCCATTTGATCCTTATTTTTCTCACCCTTTCTCCGTCTCACTCCTGTTTCAACTTTCTCCGGCGCTGTCGCCTGTATCTCTCCTTTTCTCCGTCTCACTCCTGTTTCAACTTTCTCCGGTCGCTATCTTTCTTTGTCTTTCTACCGTCTTCTCATGTGTTACTTGCCTCTAACTCTCTCATCTATCTGCACTGTAGAGTCGCAATGTTTACCGCCTGGAATGCACAAACTTGATTGGCTGAGTAGTATCACGTGGGATGGCTTAACTCGCATGCAATTGGTCTGTGCGTTTCCTCATTCGTTAAAACCACTACCGTAAAGACTACAAACGTTACGCCAGTTAAAATAGAAGCGCCCTGTCAGGTTTTAAATCATAACCTTCTGTTTTGGCTGTTGGTCCGGGTCCGTATGGGACGGCGTCGGGGTCCGGACTCGGACCGCGGTCCGCCAGTTGGTGACCTATGTTCTAAAGTATACGGTGTACCGCCAGGCCATGCCATTTCCAATGCCATCTGTTGGTTTTCAGGAGCTCCCACGAAACATTACAACACAGCAATAGATGGATTTGGAAGGGGATAAAACAGATGTATGTAATCTACAGCTATTTGATTAGGTTTGATTGAATGTTCCTGTCACTGCCAGTGTCTTTCTGATGTAGCTGTGTTTGTATATTTGCATTTGTATGTATGAGTCTCGGTGGAAGTCGACTGTTTTGACAGATTTCTGAGAAAGACAGATCAGCAAACAAGCACAAGGAGCTGCGCCAGTTTCGCTTTCTTCATGGCATATGTTTTATGTTGCAGAAAGATGACAAAGTCCATATGCGAGCCAGATGCTTAATGTGTCATCACTGAGATAGTACATCAGCTAAAATCACACCACTGTGATGAAAGTCTGGCTCACAAAGCATTTATTTGTAATCTGTCTGGTGTTTCCACTTTTGGAGTGACCCATAAAGGTCTGGAGTGTCTAATGTGTGCATGTTAATATTTGAATGCTATCTCTGAAGAAAAATTCTTTTAATGTCTGCCTATGAGTATCTTGATTACAATGATTTTGCAAAACTCCCACAATTAAAACGCAGTGCAAAATATTTGTTCTTTTTACTTTTTCATTATATTATCATCACTTTATATATCACTTCATCCCACAGATGTAGAGTCAGGTAATCTCAAATGTTAATTTAATCCAAATTCATTGTGTCAGGCATGTCTGGTGCTACTTTTGTAGTACTTTTTGCCAAAAGAGAAAGGTATTTTACATCATACTTTATAAATATAAACAGCTGGCAGACATGTCTGTAACACCGGCCAGTTTGGCTAATTAACCCTCTTTGTTAGCAGCTTCTGTTATAAACTAAATATATTATTTTATTGATCACAATACTAATTGTTGAGCTTTGGATTTACAAACTGTTTCATACATGCAAATTTGGATGTTTTCTGCTGAAAAGAGACAGATTATTTGCAGGGTCTGTATGACCTGTTTTGTTTGTTTGGTCAACTGACCCAACAGAGCTGTTTGCAGATATGAGTACACAATGACACCACAAATGCTCTTTAAGTCCAGCTCTCACAGTTACATGAAGCGTTCAGTGACCTGTGGGAGGAAATGACCAAAAACCTTTAGCATTAGATCCCAACATATTTCCGTTAATCTTTTGTGAGTATCTGACAGTAACAGTAGGACTTTATGAATAGATATGATGAAATTAACTTTAATTGGTGCTTGTGAAATGGCTTCATTAGTAATAAACAAGATATGTCACCTGCCAAAAACAATGATTGCCTCCTAAGCAGAGATCAGTTGTTCTAACAACTTCCAGCTCCTGCCTACACTAATTTTGCCAGATGGTGTTGAATTGAAAGGAAAGAACATTGCCATCAAAGGCTGAACAGGATGAGCCTAATTATAACAGCAACATTATGCTCCATTTTCATCTCTAATATCCTGAAGGGTTTCAAGATGACAGGCAAATCTGTCGTGATGTCGCCAACATCCACATCACCTCGTTTCTGTGTAAAGATCAGGGCAGCCTGACCTTGTTTTGACATGACTTCGGCTGGGGACATCAGTGTGCTAGAGAGCATTAGAGATGGGCTGATCTAGTCATTTAGAGAAGGAGGGATTGGCCATCCTCTTCTTTTTACTGCTGCTCACTCTGTAATCATGGCTTGCCTCATTAGGTAGGCCAGCCCGACTGAAAGCCACCTGAATGTGGCTGATAGTAAAACCATGGCGATGAACATTTTTTCCCAGTTGAAGCCTTTACTCCATGCACATAATAAAATATTTCTGAAAGCACAAAATTGATTGCACCTTTAATTGTAAAATCGAAGTGAAACCTTATTCTAGAAAATGATAGAGCTGAACTTTAAGCATATAGTAGATGTTATGCAGAATAATAAAAATAAATAAAATAGCTTAGAAAATAGAAATTCCTTCGTGGTATTTTTAAAGACAAAAAGGTTTTCATTTGTGTCACTTGCAATGGGAACACACCTCAGTGAAGCGTGTTTGTGCTTTAGAATATGCAAGCTTTAGAGGACATTGTTTACCAAATCTTAAAGTATTCCTGGCACAGTGCGGAAAGCTTGGATCCAGTCAGTATTTGCTCAGTTCACAGAAAGGGCTGCACTGTGGATGTTGACATTTTGAGGATAGATAAATATGTGACTTGGCACATTTAATGTGCTACCACAACTCTGGGGTGCAGAGAGAGGAGGCAGTTTGCCCTAATGTAGATATAAAAGTAAAATAACCTCTTATTCTTACTCTTCACATGCTACAATCACACTACAACTCTGTGTTTAAAGCATGAAATATAATTTTAGTGATAAGCAGAGGGCGCATGTTTAGATGTTCATGTTTTTGTTCTAACCTACACTAGAGGGAGCAAAAGTTAGCAAGGACACTGTCATTTAAGTTTTGATAAATACAAATATGATTTTTCTTCTTTGCAAGGGAAGCTTGTTCAGTCTCAAGAGAGAAAAACCATTAGTGAACAACTGACTAGGTAATTTGGAAAAGCAATGAACCAGATTGCTTTTACACAAGCCCACAGCACTACACAAACAAAGGTACACAAAAACAAGATTTTACATGTAGAGAAAAATAGAAGTCAGTAAGATGTGTTACATCGCTGACATTATCAAGCCACTTCACGACACCTCCAACAGGCTCAAACCCCAACTTAATGCCTACTGCTAGACATCCGCTAACTCATATTCTCTAATTCAATGTCACCGTCTCACTCAAAAAATGAGCTTGTTGCCACCTTCTCTGACACTGTTAATAAGTAGCGGTGCCATGTTTCAAGGAAAGATTCAAAATCAAATTCATTTGAAACTGTGATCTTCAAAAACTGAGTATAGCAAAGTCCCTCCAACAGATATTACTAAAATATATTTATGAGCATCAACGAATTTTTTTATATATTTTCATGTCAGCAGTATATTATAATGTTGTGGTGTACCACATTGTCTTATTGCTATAATTTTGAATTGCAGTTTCTTAAGGCTAATTTGAGGATTAATGCCAAAGAGCTACATCTTTATTTGAAGGGCTGAGGTTGAGTTTTTATTGAGGAAATGCAGACAGACAACACCAGTCTGAAGCCTGCAGTATATATAAATATAATACTGCTATACTACTGAGCAGTACTGAAGTCAAGATCCAACATCAGGCTGCGGTGTGCACATTTACTGCATAAACACAATTTTCAACAGAAATGACTCATTATTATTCTCAAAGCTGAAAGTGTGTCACCGCCATTTCAGTGAGCATCACAGGTCCATTACATGTCTGCAAAAATGGTCACTCACCTGAAATAATTTATGCATGATTGAAAACAGTCATTTTGTCAGTAAATTAACCAGTACTAGCGAAAAGAAAATCTGTTTTGTTGTCATGCTTGTCAAAATGTTGACTTTTTTTTTTTTATTGTTGTTTCTTTTGTTTTGTTTTTTTATAATAGCAACTAACATTTCTCAACAAATATATATAATATATATATATATATATAACGAATAAAAAAAGGAAAAGAAAATTACAATCCCGTCAAAAAAGTTAAACATGCTGCATATTAAAAAAACAAAATAGAATATTATGCAAAACCTAATTTATTTCAGTTATTCAACTTAATAATGTAAACTAATATATTATAAAGACTCATTAAATTCAAAGTGAGATATTTCAAGCATTTATTTGTTATAATTTTGAGGATTATGGCTTTCAACTTATAAAACCCAAAGAACTAAATCTCAGAAAATTAGAATAGTGTGAAAAGGGTTAATGTTTTAGCCTCCAAGTGCCACACTTAGTTAATTAATCCAAAACACCTGCAAAGGACTCCTGGGTATTTAAATGGTCTCTCAGTCTATTTCAGTAGAATTCACTATCATGGAGAAGGTTGCTGACCTGACGGTTGTGCAGACAACCATCACTGACACCCTCCACAAGGAGGGAAAGCCTCAAAAGGTAATTGCAAAAGAAGTTGGGTGCTCTCACAGTGCTGCATCAAAGCATATCAATAAAAAGTTGAGTGGAAGGGAAAAGTGTGACTACAGCCTGGAGAGGATCGTCAGGAAAGGTCATTCAAAAATGTGGGGGAGCTTCTTCAGGAGTGGACTGAGGCTGGAGTTAGTGCTTCGAGAGCCACCACACACACACGGATCCAGCACATGGACTCACATGTCGTATTCCTCTTGTCAATCAAAAATGAAGTGCTCTGGTCTAAACAGTGGTCCACAGTGCTCTTTTCTGAGTAAATTTTACATCTCATTTGGAAATCAATGCCCCTGAGTCTAGAGGAAGAATTGAATACTCTACACAATAGCTGATGTGTGTGAATGTGTGTCAACATTTTCAAACATATAGTTTAGGGTTGGAACCACGCTGACATATTCCAGTCAACCATAATCAAGACAAATTATTTTCTGTTTATCTCTATTCAAGGATTGTCTTGTTCATTCCAGTGTTGTGTGAACAGTTGCTTCCATCTGGTAAATAAAAATGTACACTGTGATTGGGATTGCTTTCTAAAGCAAGGCAAGATATTTAAATATAAAATGTTTTGCCCAAAGTAGTTAACTCAGTGTAGTGTTTGATGTGAAGCTAATATACAGTATACCAGTTTACAGGTGAGTTAAAGAATGCCACCAACAACCACTGGAAACAGCCTCAGAGCTCAAGAGAAGCAGTGTTTACAAAGAAGTAGCAGGACTACAAACATCAAGACCTTGAACAGTCATTTTAGATTAGATTATAGGTCATGCTTTTGTTCATGTACTGAATTCAGAATATTCTCTGTGGTCATCAAACTCAAACATTCAAACAGAAGATCAGGCAATCTCCGAGTTAGAGATGGAATCCCCTCCCCCGACACTTAGTCAACCAATGTTGATGTTTTTTGAGCCGAAGGTGATCATATTTGAAGGAAAAGGTGGAGCTGGACAAAAAAAATCCATAAAAGTTAATGACAGAGGTTTAATGTGAGGAATATTTTGTGCTTATCCTCAGCTATCCAAAATGAGGATCATAAATTCATAAACCCTCTCAGTGGCCTGGTTTCTGTGGTGCTTCTTAGCCACCCTAAATAAGATGACTAAAAGCTAAACATATCATACCCAATCACACACACAATCGCTGCACACTAAGAGCTGAGTTTGTACTTTCACTTCAGCCTCGGCACATGCAAACTGTCAGATGGAAAACACTGATGCAAAGTAGCTTATAATATTTGTGCATATATTAACTACTGGTCACATGACAGAAAGAAGCTGATTGTAGTTATACGAATAATAATCAGCTTTTTATTTTCTGATAAGCTGTCTTCACTGACTCTCACCACCCACTTTCAACTTGTTTCTAGTAACATCAGTAAGATGTTCTCAAAGAATGAGCTATAAAAACTGAGAACTACTTGCTGCCAGATATTAAATTAGAGTGAACCATAAACTTGGATAGAACACATATTCCTTTTGGGGTTTTTTCCTCTTTCCTGCACTGTGTAATGAAGCTTTTGAGCAAGTAAAATGTTTTCAAACTCACAAAGCTCAAAGTCTACACCAGAGGGAGTTATTTTCTCTTACAGAAAACTTTGCTTCTAACCTGCTTGAAGCATCTCATTTGCAGTTTGAGCTTTTCTGTGATTTATGTGGGTTACTATACAAAATATCTGCATAATCCCAGCCTATAATGATTTTTTTTTTTTTTTTGTACACTTTATACAAAGAATGGACAGCAGCGTGTTGTTCTTCCTTTTCACCAGTTAGCTCACCAATTAGCTGACCAACCAGAGAAGCCTTTCAAAAGAGGATGGGAGGTACAGCAATACACATCATGAGATAAATAATGCAAGTTTTTTTTTTTTTTTTTACATTAAAGCATACACACCTATTCAAATAGCCTAAATCAATTCACTTGAAAATGAACATGTTGTTTTCAAAGGCAAGGCAAGTTTATTTGTATACATATTACATACATGCTATGAAATGCTATGAAGTGCATAAAATTGATACCTTTCTTCATCTAAATGCTAATTCCTCCTTTTAATAGCTTCCTCAATATATTAACAATGCAGCAGATTACAACACACATCTAATTTTGTTCGCTGTCATATCTGCTCTGTCAGTAATTTAGTTGAAGTTTAGGTCATTTCATTTAGTTATTGTGAAAGCTGAAACTCTGGACTGACTGAAGACTCAGGGAGAGCAGATAAACAGCAGAAATATAACATTTGCTTATATTTTCATACATCTACGGATATTCTGGATTTGTTCTTCTAAATGTTCATGGCACATTCAAATCTCTCTTGTTGATAAGTTAAGAGATTTCCCACAATCATGTTCCATGGTGTGTAACATGTTTTCACAAGGGTAGCATGAGCCATTTCCTTCACATTCAAGCTTGATTGAATAAAAATTGACTCAGTAAGAGACTGATATTTGCCCCTCAGTCCACCAACACCATAACTCTGTCTGACAGCAGAGCACATGAAAGGTTTAAATATTGATTCCTGTCATTAGTCTTTGAACCAATCAGGTTTGATCACTGTTTACCCATGAATACAATATTTCAAGTTTTTTTTTTTTTTTTTACTTTTAGATATAATTAGTTTGAGGTAATAATTTAATTTAACTGCTCCAGCAAGCATTTAGCTTTGATTTTACTGAGATAAAACAAAGTGGTAAATGACCAGGAGGGGGCAATGTTGATCTGAGCAATGACGCAAGGAGTCTTCGGTAGAGGAGCCCTCTATTCTATTTTTAACCTCTTAGGGAAAATTCATGTCTTCCTGTGCTAGTCAGTGCAATTCTCCTTTTCCACACGTTTGACCTAATGATTCATTTGTACACAATGAAAGAAGTGTCTCAACATGAATAAACTGTAAAACTAATGCATATGGACACAACCTTTTAGAGTAATCCCTCACAGTGCAAGCCTATCTTTTATAGTTTAATTTTTAAAAACTGATGTAATGAGGATTTCTTTCAGAAACTTTATATGGAAAACATTTTTTTTAAAGTTGATAGTTCTGCCACTTTAGGTAAATAAATGAGCTTTGAAGTAAAGTATTTTAAAGCATTCAGCAGCTCAGAGTACAACAATTCTTTATGTGCAGCCTTATAGACCATGTATCTATGGCAAAAAAAAAGGCCACTGATCCCTGTGACTGTAAAAAGAGGTTGCCATGGCAACCTCGCAGTTTGTCAAGGTTCTAGGCAGCAAAGAGGAGGGTCTGCTGATGTTTCACACTCATTTGCACATAATGAGGAATACAACGACAAACATATTCATAGATACAGTTACAAAAAAAACAAACAGAACAATTTATAGCATTAGCTTAAGCTTGTACAATACCTGGTAGACATTTACGTACTGAAGTGAGCAGGTGGCAAAGCAACAGGGTGATTAAAAATCCGCTAGGGGAGGCTTTGATCCATGCAAAGACCAGAATTAAGACAAAATTGTGCACTGATACTATGCTTCATTCAGCCATACCATAAAAAAGACCCATTTAATAATTTCTCACAGCCCATCAGAAGTAAAAGCTTTTTCGTCTCTAAATTATAGATGAAAGTGATTATAAATGTCATTGCTGGAAACAATTCACTGCTGTTAACGTAATTAGTGGAGCAAAATGAAACATTTATTTTAAAACTGGGTGTTTGCAATGCAATTGAATTAAAGCAAACTAAATGGATGAATGAATGAAATAATAGGTTATTTAGTGCAATTTTGTTTCTTGCTAATTGAATGAAAATATTTACTTATCATGTCAATGTTTTAAGTTTGCAGCTTAGAATAGCCTGGAAGTAGAGGACAGAGTTAGTGTGGCTCTGTCAGACACTCTGATCTTACTCTTGACTGAGGAAGATCATGTTTTAAGCGTTTACTGTAACTGTTAGTATGTAGCATGCCTTTTCGCTGTCTTCCTTCCTGAAACACATCATACCTAGGTGTATCTCACTCCGAATAAACTGTAGTATAATCAGTGTGACTGCTGCTTGTCAATTCTTTATGTCTAAAGAAATAAATAATCACAAAAAAGCATGACAGCACAATGGGTCGCGACACCCGAGTTCATCTTGCAGTAACTGAGCTGCTCACCTCGCAACTAATGGAGTGAGATTGAAACTTAGTGAACACACTCAAGTGTGTATTTTCAGACCTGTGTGGAGTATTTACTCTTTGTCCTTAAAGGTTTTCAGAACAAACACTGTTTTCCTTTAATGTTTAGTCTTGTATTGATAGGAAACTGAGTGGTGGTTGTTGAAAGATTCTTTAATTTTCATTGCAACATGTTCAATTTAGCGTAATTGCCAAATATTTCAACAGGATACAACAACAGCTCAGTTTTGTCATTGTTTATGTTCATGTCAGAGGTGACAGGTGGCAGCTCGTTTTAAGAACATGTTGCTTAATAGCACTAAGTGACTGCAGGTTCCACTTTACTTTTATAGTTTCAGTAAGTATTTCAAATGCAAATGGATACAGCAGCATGAAGCAATGTCTTTGCCATTTTCAAACTGTGACAAGCCAGACGTAGTATTGTGATATGATGAAGCTACCAATGTGTCAACTTCATTTGACTCACTGCTAATGAGAAGTAGCATAATAAATTGTTGTGTCACCAAGCGAAAATAAATAATAGAATTTAAATTTTGTAACTACCAAACACTTTGAGACATCCAAAAAGATGTGTCTAATCTGCACTGAGGTTGGCATCCCGCTGTAGGTCTGCTGTCAGGTCTGCTCTCTGTGGAGCAGAATGATTAAAGAAGCAGCAAAGTAACACTAAAGACAACACCTTGACAAGTAGACTGTTGTGGCACTACCTCACACACAAATATCTCCAAAAACACACACCAGGATAACTGTTAAAAACATGCAAACAGAAATGTGCAGATGTATATCATTGTTTTCCTTAAGAACTGGCCATGGCCAATTGTACAATGGGAAAATGAGCCAACATCAGGTATATGAGACATGTTATTGTGTTAAAGCAAACAATTGCTTAGGAACTGCTGACAGATTTCCTTTTTTCCCTAACACAAACAGTATTTCATTCAGGTTCGTCATCCCTGCAGTAACAGGGCCAGGCAGACTGAAACAAGGGGATTGTTCTATTGAAGACTGTATATAAAAGGCAAGCATAGAAAGCATGATGTTACTCACTGCCTTTTGGACACCAGTTTTAAAGCCACAAAGGCAAAATTCTTCACTTTTGGAAACCAGACATCATGACATGACTGAGAACCCATATAAAATGGGCACACCCACTGGATAGTGGCATATCAATCACAAATTAGCCTCAACCTTGTCCATTTTATTCTAAATGGTACCATAATTTGCAAAATGAACATTGCATGCTTTGAAGAAGACTCATTAGAAAAACGTTTTCTGAGGTAATATATCAAATCAGAAGGAGAACTGAGGCCATTTCATCATAGTGAGATACACAAGCCAAATCCCCATCTTTATTCTTACAGAACCCCTGTAGTGTATTACTGCTCAGGACTGTCTTCTAGTCAAAGCTTTAAATGAATATGAGCTCTCATACAGACTTCTCAACACTGTTATGTCTGTGATTCTGCACATTTGCAGATTTTCCCTTAAGACTTGCCCATGGCTGACAATGACATAGGTGACTAAGCTTTGTCCTTGTTATCTACCAATAAATATCTATAAGGTACTTGCTACACTCTTTTGGGACTTTTATTTACTAATTAATAAGGGCAAAATAGAAAATCTCACAGCTGCAAATGTCAAATAAATAATGGAGATATGGCAACTTAGAAAATAACTTATAATCCATAAGAGTGAATGGATAGCTGATTGACAGATATGAACATGCACATAAATGATCCACACTTATATGGTACCTTTTTAACCTGCAGGTCTGACACATGTTTCTCATTCAGCTATCCACACAGATACCTATTCAGCATTTCCTTTAATAAGTATGCACTCAATACAGAGTTGTGCAATTTTTATTTCACTGCAGTTCTAAATGGCATATCAAGGGCAATATCAGGTTCAGTGTCCTGCCCAAGAAAACTTCAACATGTGAATGCACTCGATTTTAAAACACCGACCTTTCGACTAGAAATCAACCACTCTACCAGCTGAACTATGCTTGCCCCATGTCAAAACTAATTGTTACACTTTCAAGATGATTGCACATTCACTTAATTTACTTATTATCTACAGTCTTTGCAGTGGAGTCCTGGAAATCTTGCTAACTGTAGCATTTATAATTAGTGTGGACTGATAGATGGTCTGGCTGCTCTAACGATTGGGTTCATATTTGGTCCTGATTTAATCTTAACTGTTTTTTTTTATTATTATTATTTTTTTTTTGTTTTGTTTATGTTTTTATTTTTTTGGTTCACAAATCTTTGGTTCTGAACTTTTTACAGACTCGGGTGGTCACCTGTCTATCTTATAGTTACCTAAATGACACATGAGGATGAAGTTTATGCAGTAAGTTTGTATGTTTTATATAGTAATATATATGTAAGCACATATTTATGAATGTATGCATACACTGCATTGTTTCTTATAGAAGCATAGAGTTGTCAACCAAATAAAAAAAGAAAAATTCTGACTTTTTTTTTTTTTTTCGTCGCTGGTTCAAGCCTTGGCTGGGGGGAGATTTGAACCTGGGGGGCGGTGGCCTTTCTGTGTGGAGTTTGCATGATCTTCCCGTGTATGCGTGGGTTCTCTCCGGGTTCTCCGGCTTCCTCCCACCGTCCAAAGACATGCATGTTAGGTTAATTGGTCAATCTAAATTCTCCCTAAGAGTGAGTGTGTGTGTGTGAATGGCTGTTTGTCCATATCTATGTTGGCCCTGCGATGGACTGGTGACTGTCCAGGGTGTGCCCTGCCTCTCACCTGTTAAAATTCTGGGATAGGCTCCATCTTACCCGCGACCCGTAATGGACTAAGCGGTCAAGATGATGAATCAATAATAAATAAAATTATGACCTAATAACGTGATAGTTTATTGTAAAAACGTAAAACATATCATGTTATAATCAGTGTTGGACAGTAAAGCATTACTGTAATGCTGTTTTTTTTGTCAGTAACTAACAGTTTAATGCATTACTCTTTAAATAAATTGACTCAGTTACTATTACCCTGTGGTGTATTTGTCCATTACTTGCTAAATTAATACATTTTGGTTAGCAGCTGTGCGCTTTTTCCTGTTTACAGTGGCGATGCATCACAACATAGGCAGTGTTGCAAAGTTCGCTTGTTGGGCTAATTTTTCTGTGAAGTCGCTTGTAAATATGGTCACTCGTGGGCTGAGGGTTCCTCTGCTCTCTTTGTGAAGGCCTTCTGATTCTCTCACAGCTGTCCACATAGCAATAGGCCCTGGATGTGGAATGGGAAACGTGAATGCAACGATCCGTTTTTCAGAAATTAGTGTTAACAGCCCCGTTTCCTTGGTTACCCCGGGCGCCTGAATCGGCGACAACCACAAACAACTAAAGAAATATGTAAATAAAAATATATATCAGATCAAATTTATTTTTAAAGCACTTTTCATACATAGGTAGCAATGTGACGGCCCAAGACCCTCGATGGTAATGTTTGTCATACATTTCTTTGCAGAAGATTATTAAACATTTATTTGTTTTCATATTTATCTTGCATTGATGGTTTGGAGTGCACACTTAGCAACAATGGAAGGTTATGTACTTTGTTTAACACGTTTCTCTTGTTTTGAGTTAGCCTGATGGGGCAAGCCTCCTTCCCTGGTTGAGGAAAGACGTGGCAAATGCTGAGGAGTGTCAATCGCCAATTTTGTTTTCCCCTGTGTGTGTTATTTGGTTTGGCAAAACCACTATATAAGTTACCCTCATGAATCATCGTGATTAGGTCAGTTTCCCTCAGCTGAGGTCCCTGAACTGATGTAGATGTGTTGACTTATATCTACATCAGATGCTTTAACATCACAACACAGCATTAGATGGATTTGGACGGGCATAAAACAGATGTATGTAATCTACAGCTATTTGATTAGGCTTGATTCAATGTTCCTGTCACTGCCAGTGTCTTTCTGATGTAGTTGTGTTTGTATATTTGCATTTGTATGTAAATACTGCTCAGTGGCTTCCTTTAATTTTGTTTCCCTCCGATCCGACAATCCTTGCGCTGTCCCAATCCATGCAGTCTAGCAACTCCATAAACTTGGACAAGGGGGTGTTCATGCTCTCACACACCTGGGATTCTCTACTCTAGAGACCACCACATGGTGGGGATCGTAGTCGTCCCAGTGGTTCTGACACATTTGCTTCCTTTTCAACAGGGAAACTGGCCTCTACACAGCACCGCTTTTTGTCACAGTAAAAGCCAGCTTATAAAGCCTTCTCACCGGCTTTTTGTCCAGCTTTACTGTGATTGAAAGCCAGCATTTACCATGACTATAAAATTAACTGAAACCATTTAAACAAGCATTTCTGTACCAATGAGGCTGTAGTATTTTAGCAGAACGCTGCCCATGGTAACGAGCAATAATGTCTAACAACACCAAATGAAAAAAGGCTAACGTTAAGCTCTTTTAGGCAGTACCAGCGACTCATTTGTTGAGGGGAAAGGTGGCAACTTCAACACCTCTTTTAAAATCTTTCTCCTTCTTGAGCTAAACAACAAAAAATGTTACACAATGTCCCTTTAAAGCAGACAGGATGTTTTTGTTTGCAACTTATTTCTCCCAGTCATAGCGGTGCATATAGCCTTTATAATTTTTTATGTTTATTTTCGGAAAACAGTCATATGTGTATTCACTGGTGCATGTTATTAACCAAAAGCAGCAACGCACGTTAAAACGTGAAATGTATCATGTTATAACATGATACGTTTCATGCTTTAACAATAAAACTATCACTTTATAACATAATCTGGTCCCAATTTTCATTTTTTAGGGTACTAGCTCTACACTTCCATAGTTTCTTTATTAGGTTCCAAAAAAGAATAAATAAATAGTTGCATAATGCTATTCCATTTGGATGCACTGTAGAAATTTAACATTACTTAACATCAAGTATAAACGTAGAGTATAAACTTAAAACAGACCTCTTTGGAAATTTTGCAAAGTTACCAGATACACATAAACCTTCTACAGAAACTAACAATAAATATTCAACACTTTCAGTTTCAGCAGTGTCAAAGGAGCATCCCAGCGCTTTGCCAAACAAGTTAACAGTCAACAAAGACATTTGGTCAGATTACAATGGATTCATTCACTGGCACAGAGCAGAGAAAATTACTCCAACAAGCAAGACTTCAATTATGAGACTAAACACCATCAAAGAAAAGTCTCACCTGGCTGGTTTAGGTCTCCAGTTACCGTATAGTGTACAAATACAGAATATCACACAAGCTGTACAAAAAAACCCAAAAAAACAAAACAAAGAATTAGACATAAAAGTCCCTGAATGGCTGTGATTAGGTTGTGTATTAATGTTCAGGATTAATGGGCTTGTTATTAATAGAGTTGCTGGAAAGGGCCCCTCGTCAAATGTCTCCATTTACGCTGCCGTTAGGCAAACATAATATGCATAAACTGAGTCATGTACCATCAAGCAAGTAACGTGTAATGTTTGCCAGGCTCAACTAAGTGTTTACATTCAAATACAAAAATTTTATGAACCACGTGTTGTGTTTGAGTTCAAGCTTTTAGTGCTTGTGTTACTATCTTTATAGTTTAATGGACATACTCCTCCTGCAGCTTTCAGGCAGACCTGTTGGGCTCAGATTCTTCATTACATTCCTTTTTTCCTGTTACAGGATGAGATTAAAATGGAGTAATGTGAAATAGGCAAGCAACTCATTCAACTTTCAGTCACTTTGCTTTGGAGTTTGTATTCAGACAGATTAGTAATGTAGTTATAAACCGTTATATCTCAACATCAACTGCCATGAAATCTGAAACAAACATGTATTCATCACTCAGGAAATGAATCCTTATGTATTATAAAGCTGATCACCAGACTTGCTCTGATGTCTAAATGTATACAACAACCATATACAGCATATTAGCCATCAAAGTAAGCATAAATTATTACAGACTAGTACACACCACAGTAACATCATCTATTACAATATCCAAAAACCAATGTCAAATGTTTATTTAATTTCTGATTGCCAGTCAGGGAAACTTTATCTTATGGAATCTTACATTAAATTTCTCATTAGACAATATTGGTTGTTGTCAATTTTTTCTTTCTCTTTCTTTCTTTCTTTCTTTCTTTCTTTCTTTCTTTATTTATTTATTTATTCTTGTGCAAGTTGTGATACTAAAGCAAATGAAGAATGAGACAAAGCCATCCATTGGCAGCCAGCCTGATTTTCACTGGATTCAAAGGCAATGATTGCTGCCTGCCTATTTATAGATCTTTCCAGGGCTTTTAATACTGTTCATCACACTATTCTCTGACAGCAATAATGGCATAGAAGCCGTGGTTTGTACATGATGACAGACTCGGTTTGATGTGTTTTGCCTCAAAGATTTTCATCTGACATCACAGGGGCTCTGCAACTGTGTGCTTGAATTTATTATTTTTTTAACGATTTTTATTGTTAATCTATGTCACAGTATGTCAAATGTTAATCATTGACAATAGAGGAGGGATGCAGTTGTTTGGTTTTGCTAATGGTGTTGATGCCTTAAGAACTTTAAGCAGCTTCAGTTCATCTAAGCGTCACTATTTTCAGCTTAGAAGTTTTTGCATTGCTGAGAAGACTAATTGTTTGCTTTTTATTTAACTGCAGAATTTATTTAGGAACTTTAACCACCAGCAGTTTAAGCTACGCAGTCTGTATTCCACATTACAGTTAATCTAACCTTGGATTTTCTGTAATTGTGGAATACATTTATAAATGGCAATTGATTTTGAGAACTGCTGTGGTTATAGCTCATCCTTAAAGGGGCTCTATTACGCTTATTTCAGGCTAATTTATTTTAATATGTGAGTCCACAAGGGCAGGAATCAGTTTAACATTTTCACATACCCCTTTATTTATTTATATTGATCCACTCTATAGGCCTTCAGGTCAGCCTCTGCCAGAAACAAGCAGAATGAGACTTGTCCGACCTGAGCCTCGCCTCGCCCTGATGCGTGCTGCCTCTGATTGGTCAACAGGATGTTTCTGGAAAATAGTCTGCTTACCAGCTATAGTTCGATAGTTCTGCTGGCCTGGATGAAGCCATCAAGCAGCAAGGAGGATGAGGAGGAAGATGATGAAGAAGAAAGGTCAGAGTCAAGACCAGTGTCATGTTAACTGTTTCTAGTGTTAAGGCCTTTTAATAATTATTAATAAATAATAATTCCGTACCTTTCTATAGTGCTTTTCAAGGCACTCAAAGCATTTTACAACAACTGGGGGACCTCAGGTTTTTAAAAAATTAACTCTTCCACAAATTTTATTGAATGATGAAAAAGTGTCCACAATGTGGTTTGGCCATGCCAAATCTGGTACAATCTATATACCCCAGCACATATTTTATAGCCCCACAAATAAGTTGTTTCCATGTTAGGTCTTACAGAATTCAGTTATCTTGTATTTACCATTGTAGGCTAATATTAAAATGCTGATCATTATAAATACCCAATTAGAATTTGTCTGCAGAACACAGCTAGTGGTGAGGCATTGAAGTCAGACTATGGCAGTTGCAGACTAGTGTTAGTCTTAGTGGTGTAATGCATTGACTCTTGTCACTAAGCAGTCTTACTCAAAGATGTGTCAGTCTATTTTCTCTAATGTCCTACAGTAGAGCATCTACCAGCATGGAAAATGAGGAAGATAGGGAGAGCAGTGTCAGATCAGTACCAGGTTCATGTACAGTAACATATTTCAGGAAAGAAACAAACCAGATAAAAGGAGGATCAGGAACAGGAGAAAAAGCAGAAAAATGAAGATGAGCACAAGACTGTAAAACTTGTGTGAGATTTTAAAGAAAGACTATAGGCAAGTTTTTAGGGTGTGTTGGGCATTTGGAAAAATCTTTATAGAGGTGCATTACCGCCATCAAACAGTGTCTGAAACTGACGTCGGTTTGCGTGAGTGAACTCTGAACTTGGAACTGCCTCCGAGTGAAGGAACTGCCTTAGCAACCATGGCAATGCAAAAGACACATGGAAGTATGAGGAAGTATGACAACGTATGGCAATACTTGAAACAAACATGTCTATTTACATACGTAAGAGAGCATTACCTCTGCAAGGACAACAGACCATGCTCCCTTGTGCTGGCATTTTAATCAGTTATGTGATCTTTTGTCCCATTCAGCCTTGTACTGCAGCGTGAACACAAAAACACATGATGGAACATTACAGTGTGTTGCTTACACAGAAATGCGCACACACTTTTGTTACTTTAGCATACTGTTCGATTGCACAATAACAATTACGAGCAAGTTTGTCTCATAAACATATATTTTTACAATCGCCAAATGTGGAAAGTGACACATTTTACTATTTCATAAAAAATATAATCTGAGCGTGAATTTTTTGCCAGTAACACCTCTCAGTAAAGTGGACATGGAGTCATGTTTACCACTTCAGAGCATCCCTTCTTCTTTTAATTACACTGAGTCTGTGAACTAAAGAGAGAAGTTGGTGGAGATTTGGGTGATGAATGCTGTCCCATTCTTGTCTGATTTAAATTGGTGAAAGGTCTAGACTATGGCCAGTCGCTTCCACCAGGCTCTTTAACTATGAAACCTAACTGCTGTAATATATGCATAATGTGATGTAGTACTGTCTTTTGGAAATATGCAAGGCCTTTTCTAAAATAAAAAAGATGTCTGGATGGGGCAATATGTTGCTCTAAACCTTATGACCTTATGTTATGCTTCCAGATCTGCAAGTTTCCAGTCCCATAAGCACCAATCCACCCCCATACTGTCAGAGATTAAAGCTTTTGAACTGGGCACTAACAACAAGGCTGCTTGTTACTCTCATCTTTAGTCTGGAGGATTAAATAGTTTCCCAAAAAAAATCCAGTTTCTTCATTTAAGAAAAAATATTTATGTTAATGTTCTTCATACCCATGCAGTGATTTCTATGAGAAAATCATTACTGTCTATGACCCTGAATTGAAATAAAGGAAGTATGAACAGTGGATGGATGAATCATGTCTGTTTTTAATGCAGTTGTTTCCATTAGTGATCCAGTATGGGTCCACCCAATTGCCCCATATGAGCCACTGTCATCTCACTTTTCTATAACACTGTTAAAAAATCTGTCTTCTGGTCTTTTTTGAAAATAACTGGACGTTCTTGCTTTTAAAGCTTTTTATCTTATCTTGCACTGCAAAATAGCTTCAAAATGCCTTTGCAAGTTTTGACTAAATGGCCGATTTAACATAACGTTATGAGGCTGCCTTATATGTACACCTAAATAAAAAGTTAAATAACTTTGGGTGAATCTAAAATGAACAATAAATATGTATAAAAAAATCTCCTAAATCCAGTAAGAATTTAAGTTTACATGGTTCAGAATTGAAAAATATGCTTTCACATAACGATAAGGTTAAACTACTACCTACATTCTAAAATCTTAAACTCCTACTTGTTGTTTAACTGAAGCAAGTATATCAGATACATCATGACCTTTACTGTGCAGTTAGATTGTTAGATTGCTGTATATTATGGCTTTCAAACTCACAGCTCACAGAACACTCGAAGCCTGTGGGACGATATTTTGTGGACCCTTACTTGACATCAAATTTTAGTGTTAGTGCGACCCATGGGTTTTTCTCAGTCACACTTTTCTGCCAAATCTTTGGGAACGAAACAAACATGAAAAATATCAGAGGAAGATGTTTGTGAACATCTCTGGTCTGTTTATATACATATAAATATATATGTATATATATATATATATATATATATATATGTGTGTATGGGAGGATAAAATGGTTTTTGATGGATTATGTTCACCACTTGGACAAGGTACCTACACAAATGAAATTCACCAAATTCCAATTTTTAAAGTAGCGACCCTAAAAAAAACTTTGTTTTCGGATACCCAATGACAAAAAAATTAAATGTATGGTTTGAAAACTGTCCAAAATCTTCATGAATAAGGAGGAAAACATGGTGGTGTGTACTTTTATTTTTTCTATTTTATATTTTTTGTAATATAATAATGATTTGAGTGGAAAAGCAGACAAGCTTGTGCAGCTTTTGTGCAGTAGCTCACCACCTTCCCTAAGCTTTCCAGGGTGTTCAGGCAAACCATGTCTTTTTGGGAGCACATATCTGTATGAATATACATATATATGCTAAGCATAATCACGTCTAGAGCACCAAAGGGACTTGGGCCGGCTCTGCAAATAAAACACATCCTTGATAAAAAAATAGAGACTTTGTTGTTTTATTAAGGTCAGCTTTTTCTTTCAGCAATCAAAGAAATTAAACCCTAGGTCAAAATAAAAATCTAATTAAGACAACTCATGTTAAATGCTCACTGATCTTTGTGTATTTGTTTTACTTCCTTGACTTTGGCACTTTTATACTTATTATCAGACACTCTTTTAATGGACGATAATGCTGATGGAGGCCATGCTCTTAATCATTTTTAATTCTTTCATAACTGCAGCTGCGAGCTCATGTAGGTTAGTTTGTGTCTCTGCATTACAGTGCAGTGCACCAGGTCCTCTGCAAGCAGGATTTTGTGCCTTGTACATGCTTGCTGCACACCATCCCTTTGTTCTCTGAGTTAATACTTGCTGTTCTATAGTTATTCCATAGAGACCGTTTTTAAAGTTTCTTCCTTTGATCTAATGTTTTCGTTATGATGCAACATGGAAATTTCTGTGCAACATCTCAGATTTGAACAGATTTCAGAGAGCAGATTGCCAGAAGGAAGGAAAAAAGTGATTATTTCAATGAATTTCAGGCTTTTTCTGTGATGGAATGTGGAATTGCTTGTGGGCAAAAAAAAAAAAAAAAAGAGGATGGTATGATCTTAGTTGTGAGCAGTAAAGCAGTTAAGCTGAGGTACATATTTTAACATCACAATTAATGTAAAAGGCTACAGCCCAGATGAAGACTGATGAATATACATCCATCAAAAGTATCTGATTTTCAAATGTATTCTCTAAGAAGATTATCCTTTCCTCTCTCTAAGAATCATGCATTGCAGTGGGACTCGACATGAGGAACATCTCATATTGAGCTCTGCATTAAAATGTTTGGATTTGTTTCAGTTCATTCTACTGTGACTTCCATTTAACATGGTTCCCGCACATTACCTTCTAGCCCTTAAAGAGGCCTTCTCCCTCCTTTAACCTAAGAAAGAAAAGAAAAAAAGGCTGAAATAAAATTTGCTGTAACTGTGTCCTTCAATCTATATGGCTCAATATTTGGAGGATAAAAAGATTGTAAAAATGGAGTAATTACCTCAGTCACTTTCCACTTTCAGCCCAGGGGACTCACCACAGGACTGAAAGATTCACCTACACTCCCACAGCTTCTTCCATCTGCCATGTCACACTTACTGTTTACAGGTAGTTCACTGCAGCTCCTTGAGCCCACAGGGCACAGGGGCAATTTAGAAATACCTGGCTTGGCACTGGATGCTTGGAAACTCTGGGAGCAAAACAAAGGTGAGGGCTTAGGGCTACATGAAGAAAGGGAGAGGTTAAAGTGGCTTGACAAGAGCTCTAAAGCCCACCATTGTGTGTGTTGTTGCTGCTCCACGTGAAAGCACCACAGGGTTTGCCATATCTTTGACAGTAAGCTCTCTACCAGTTAGGGGATGTCAGTACAGCAATGCAATGTCCTCTGGCCTCCCTGAGGCTTGTCATTCACACAGCAGTCGTCTTTCCTTTTTTTGTTTTCTTTTTTTTTCTATTTTTTTCATGCAATAACACACTTCAGTCTTTCTATTTCTCTGGTTCTACGTAAGGTTTCAACATCTTAATCTAGTGAGTAAAACACACTGATGGACATCCAAGTGTTCTCACTCCAGCGCCTTCACAGCATCCTGAATTGGTACTGAACTGAATTGAGAAAGAGTGCCAGGCTATGTGACCAATGTTATCAGAGTCCAAAACATCACAGCTTTCTTGCTCTACAGCCACATAAAATCCTGAAAGGAATTCAACCACTTCTTTGTAGGTTCTTACATTTCTCAGTATAAGAGTTAAAAGGACATGATGTAACCTGTAACAATCCTTTCTCCAAGAACCTGCTTTCATACTGTACGTTGCATTTAAATTTCATATAAAGTTTTTATTTAAAGTCCTGCTGCAACCATTATGCTCCTGTCATCTGTCCTGTCACACCTAATGAGATGAACATGCCCTCACCTTATAAGCTTAATACTGAAAGAGCAACATAATTAAAATATGTGTTGTCTAGATTTTTGTCAAGACAGCAAAAAGAAAATCTCTGCCCCAAGCAAGGATCATTTATACCCTAAACCTCGCCAACTCTGCCCCTAGCAGGTATCAAAACTTCCATGTCGCTATACACCACCTTCACTAATGAGCTCACCTCCAAGCAGCACATGATGAAACAGAAGTGTACATGTAAAAAATAAAATAGATCCTCCTTCAATGCCAAGGTTTTATGAATCAAAGGTAGGGCTACCAAGATTAGTCATGATTACGTTGAGTATCATAATAGTCTATGGACTTTTAGGGAGTTCATATCGAGGAGGAATCTACCTCATGTGCCCTTCATATTGCACTAAACACCTGTGCCTTAATTAAAGTAAGGGAGCACTGCAATAACTACATTATACATATATATTGACATATACTGCGCAGCTATTGTGTACTTTATTTTATCTTATTTATTATGTTGTAGCTTTGTGGTATTTGATCTTATTTATGTTTTTGCAATTAATCTATTTTATTCTATTATTCTGTTTTGCACTGGAGGGCTTTGTAATTGCGTTGTATTTTGTTGCAATGACAATAAAGTTCAATTCTATTCTAGAATTTAAGTGAATTCAATAATTGGCGTCATCATTTTTCTCTCAAAATTCTTCTGTACCTTCCGCTGCCTCGTCTGTCTTTCTGTCCTTGACGCACATGCGTAGTAGTGGCAATTAGGTTCAGCTTTGACGTCACCGGAAAAGTTATGCCAAAACAACAGTATCATGGGGAGCCGGCAACTGAATACAAGAGTTTAAGAGCATTTTCTAAAAAAAAAAAAAGAGCAGCATATGCAATGCAAAATCTTTTTTTTTTTTTGTTTTTTTTTTTGCAAAATCTGCAAGGTAGAACTTGCCTTCAATGGTGGTACAACGGCAATGCACTAGCATCTTGTAAGGAAGCATGTTGTGGCAGATTTAATTTCTGATGTAAGTTAATTGTTTAGGTAGCTGCTAATATTAAGGTCGACAGTGAGCTACTTACTTGTATTGATAGCTGTAACGTTAACAGTAGTGATGGCGATTTCATTCCTCTTAGCACACAATGTCATGTGTTTGCTGTAATGTTATAACAATTTCATGTTTCAATAGGAAATGTGATAATGCTAATTTGTTTTAAATCACTATGTTACAATGTTAAAAAACTGTGTTCCTGTTCAGTGGACAACTTTGTTACCAAGCTGACAGCATGTACACCTTGGCAAACAAATATCCTAAATGAAGCAATCTTGAACATGTTGGTGATGGACATGACACCGCTGTCCATGGTTGGCAATCAAAGAGATGATAGAGCAGTTCAACCCAGAATACCATGATAACTACCTAACTAAACAACAGTTAAAATTAAAAGTGAGCTAGAATCCTAATTGTCTTTATTATTAGATAGCACATAAAGATAATAATTCAAGCTGGAAGCTAATGTTGGTTATATAAGAGCAGCTGCTTTAAGCTACAATTTACATATGATCTGATTAGTCGACTAATCGCCAAAATAATTGGTGACTAGTTGATTATCAAAATAATTGTTTGTGGCAGCCCTAAACAAAAGAAAATTTTTAAAAAAAGTATCTGATCATACATATATATATCACAGGGACATAAAGCAGCAATGCAATGTTTGTGATTGAAGTAATGACAGCAAAAGCATGAAACAGTCATAGTGATATTAACATTTTGTGTAGGCTCAGGAAGCCTGTCAGGAGCTACAGAGCTGGTTAAGAGCAGTGGACCCATCAGGGCTTCCCAGTAACTTCAAGGCTTGGATGTACCAACACGGTATCCTGCCCTAGGATTCTTTGGCCTTTGCTTGTCTATGAAGTTCCCATCTCTGTCATAGGGGGCTTGGAGATGAAAGTCATCAGCTTCCTTAGGAGGTGGCTGAGGCTTCCTAGGAGCCTTAGTAGCATCGCCCTCTATTAATGCAACACCAAGTCACTTGAGGAGGAGTTTAGGTGACAAGAGCAAAAGATGTGATGATGTATAGGGACTCCAGCAACCCCAAGGTGGCCCAGGCAGGGGTAAGGTTGAAAACCTAAAGAACACTAAATATCAAGAGCTGGTCATCGGTTGCTGCAAGCAGGGCTGGAAGGCAAAGTACATGCCCATTGAAAATGGGTGCAGACGGTTTGCGGGTCAATCACTCCACGAAATCTTGAGTGCTCTGGGCATCATGGGAGTGGAGCAGAGAAGGGCCATTAAGAACATCACCGAAGAAGCTGAGAAAGCCTCAAGATGGTTCTGAATTAAGAGAGGCCACCTGAACACAAGCTGTGTATGATCAACCATAGCTGGGTCGCCTGGGTGAGGGAGAGACCCGAAACACCCAAGGAACCCAGGTCACATCATTGGCAATGTGTTCAAGAGCGTCCTGGAGATGTATTCTAACAATGTGATTTCCCAAATACATTAAAGAAAAAGAAATTCATACATGTATCCAATCTGTCATTTTAATGCAGGGTTGCGGGGAAGAAAAAAATAAATCAAATATATGATTTCTAAATTTGATCAAATCCATGATCCAGTCAGTATTATTGCTGATTTTTGGTAGTGGTAAAAACACAGGCTTTATAAACTGGATGAAAGTTGTATGCACAGTGCATAATTGTAAACAGGCATCTAGAAAAATACAGGATTTTGTGGTAAATAAGTTCATAGCCAAAGTTGAATCTTTTTGGTTTTGAGTATTACTCATAAATACACTGTGTTATATATCTAAATACAAATAAATAAATAATGCTGTCATTTACTTTTTGTCATACGGTCTTGTGCCTTGTAAGACTACCCTCATTCAGGCATTAAAAGAACAAAAGGTCACAATATAAATAAAAAAGAAAAGGCTTGCTGCTCCGTTTCATTGGGAAGCAAGACTTTTACACCCTAAGTGATGCTTAATATGATTATTTCCTGCAGTGCAGTATAAAATTGTCAATTAATGTGCACAAAGATGTATTCATGTGTCAAAGCTGTGGGAAAACAAACTACACCATATTTTTCTTTTGAACTAAGTGAGTGAATAAAGACTGTGACTCGTAGCACATTAACTCTGGTGTAAGTTTCTTGGTGTTTCACTGATAGTAAAAGTAAAATCTACAATCTTTTGCTAAAAGTGAGTTAAAGTCCTCTACTTTTAACCAATTTTCATTGAGCTTACAAGCAGACTTTGTGAGCATTTTGAGTGTTGCCCTCACTGCATGCAGCAATCAACTCTGACAAACTGCTTTAGCTCATCTTCCCATGACTGTTGAAGACAATGCCAAAGCTTTTGGATCACTGGACCATCACGTCACCAAGGCTGACACTACAAGTTGGTTTTGCAGCAAGACTACAAGTACTAAAAAAATTGGACCAACTTTTAATTTAACGATTATAGTGTATTCCGCCTTCGTCAAAAAAAATGATTGGCACCTTACGACCTTTGTTTAATTCATTATTAACTTAACATCTCTGATGGACCCTTTTTCTTAGAGAGGAGTGGGATCTGCTCTGTAAGCCACAAAACTCACAAATTAAGACTTGGTTCATCTCCACTTGTCAGACAGGTTAGCTCTCCAGCTCGGATTGGGGAGTACATCTTTCGGGTTATATTAAGGATCTGGGAAGTTTCTGAATTAATCTTCTGCACACCCACAAATCTGTCATGATATGACTGAAAACGAACTAATGCTTTGCTGCTTTCAGATGGATGTTCTAACTCATGACCTGAAAACCTTTTTCTACTTTTGAACTTGTTTTCTTTCCAAGCTGATAAGATAACCCAGACACAGGACAGACCACCTGGTGAAATCCTACCAGGACTGGTTTAACTTAACATTCCTGAAAGTAACAGACTTTTCAAGGTTTTCTGCACACAAACAGAAGACTTTATTTGTTGAAAAGAGTAAAGATTTTGTCAATATCATTTTAAATGTTGTCCATATGCTGTATTTGTATGTATTTAGAGTCATACATTCATCATTATTATACTGATTGTGATAACTGGTTAAATCAGGCTTTCCTTTTTCTTTTTGGCTCATCAAAGCTGGACTTTTTGGTCATAACGCAGCATTCATACTTACCCAATGTTTGTATAGTGTTGATGTTTGTCTAATGTCCCAGTTTTTTGTCCTCACATTGACTTATCAGAGCTCAGGCAGCCACATACTTTAATGGGGCAGCTAATAGCAGTGTTTCTATTTTGCTAAGCACTGGTAAGTTTAGCTTAAAATTCAAAATATATATATTCTTAGAGAATAACAAAAGAAATATTAAAACAAAATACCACCCATCCATTAGCTATAAACACAAAAGTTGCAAGGGCTTGAAGCTAAAATTCATATAATCTTTATGATAGCTGCAACTTCTAGTTTTCTTCTGATCTGACACCAAACATCCATAAAAATGAATTTTTCCACAACTAACTGGATTAAGATGCTGGCCCCTTGGTTTTATCATGAAATGAGTACCATGTCTTAAATGCAAATATCTTCTCTGCATGAAAAGCAAGATGAATACATTTTCTTGAGAGGAGAGACAAGGTTATAAACAAGCTAGTTTGCCGTTTATATCAAAACTGACAAACATTTCTGAACAATTGTCTGTGGCCACAAACATGTTGTTAATTAAAATACTCAAAACAATATTTCAACATTACAATGAGGAAAATATTATCATTATCATTATTACCTTTCTAGATGTCAAAGTCCTGGATGTGGCTCATTGTTAAATATTATATAGCAGTGAATATGTGGCAAACTATCTCCTGAGGCAACTTGTTTTGCTGGAAGGATCTTGTAAATGCTTTTTCAAGACCATAAACATAAACAAATCAATATTCTGGTTAGAAAAAATGGATATTGATATGTTCTCATGGAGAAGTAACTTAAAATGCTGGTAGACACAAACCTCTGAAGACCTGTACATAGTTTATGTGCTGATGCAGATAATGCTGTGTCAGCTGTCAGAAAGAAGTGCCAAGGTGCTTGTTTTGGAAAAATATATCAGCTGGAGCCCACCACAGCCTTCTGATTAGGACTCCACTTCCCAAGCACTGTGATGTAAAATATTAAGCAACCCATTTGAGTAAAAGGTGATGCCACATATATAATCATTATCAAAGTGAAATATGAAGCTATTAAACTAAAGGACACTGCACAACTTTAAATCAAATGGTAATTATTACATTTAAATGCTTCCAGGATGTTATGTTGGAATTAATCCTCCAGTGATGACATATGCAAACACCTGAGCTTCAAACATCACAAAAAAATGACACATGAAAAGAAGACAAAGTCATGAGGCAAAGAGGAAGATGGGGGTGACAGGCACAAAAAGACAGGGAGATAAAACTGTCCATGTAATAATAGCATCACATACAGTGTAAACATCCATATCATCCTTGCTGTATAGTGAACCCAAAGCGATAAAATGCCATTACATTTGAAATCTGCTCTGCATAAATGTATGAATGTTGAAATATGCTGCTGTAGCTGCTCTTGGCAGAAACTCTTGTGTGTGTGTGTGTGTGTGTGTGTGTGTGTGTGTGTGTGTGTGTGTGTGTGTGTGTGTGTGTGCGTGTGTGTGTGTGTGTGTGTGTGTGTGTGTATTGTTATCAGGAAGCAGCAACATCTTTATGCCACTGTATGCAAGAACCTGTATTTTCCCACCTACGCTTCTCATAGTAGTGTTAAATTTGATGTTGCGCTTTTAGCCTGTCTGCAAGGAGCAGGATTTGTTTTGAAAGACTGGGTCAAGACAGTAGCAGCTTAAGATCCTCTCCGTTTTAAACAAGGAGCCTTGGCTTTTTTTTTTTTAGACAGAGCAAAAACCTTGTATAAACGATCTGATCTGGTTGCACTATGCTTTCTGCACAAACACAGGCCCCTGTCAGCCATTTTTACAGTCCCAATTTTGCACTTTGTCAGACTTGACACGATTTGATTAAACTTGTCAACATCCTCCTTCGTCTTCTCGACTTCCGATTGGTGCTGAACGCAATCGCCCCCGGATGTCCCCGCCGCTGCCGGTCCCTGCCACTCACCTCAGGTCACTCTTATAACACACCGCTTTGTTCCTCTGCTGTTATACAGCTAGCCTCAGCAGCACTGGAAATACAGCATTATCATATTATTTATGAGGGCTGGCCTTCAGGGATGCAGCTCAAGCAAGAATACCAATCGAGCTCTCCTGCTGTCCTGCCTGCTCCCCAGCCTGCCTCCTGGGTTATGCACTTACACTCCTCCTCCCTGGGTAGTGTGTTATCTTTAAGCTTTCATTGAGTGGGTGTTATTTATTTGCTTTTTAAGCAGACACTATGTATACACTTTAATGCAGGTGTCTCTGCCCTATAAGTCAGAGGGAAATGAACAAACTGAAAATTAATTCTTCACTTTGAAAATGTGTGTATGAGGGTAGTTCTTGTTGTCAGAATATGGCTAATACTTCTGAGTTTGAGGGTTAGGGGCTCCCTGGTGGCAAAATAAGGATATGATCTGTTATCTTTCATGGCTACAGACAATCCGCCAGTCTGTTCACTGGGATGTGAAATGCAGAGCTTTTCCAAGTGTTTGGACTGACAGATTACATTGTTAGCAGAAAGTCATTATTTCCAGAAAGCACACTAATCCACAGTAGCTGTCCAAAACCGAGACCTTTACTTAACCTCCAGCCACTAGATATTGTTTCAGACTTCACACTTGGATGGAAGTGACAAATGAGATTGAGATGAGCATGTCTCAGGTAGTTCTTTTAGTCTTTAATACCTGCTGGCTTTTTGTGTAGTCCTGCTGATTTTTATTCTTTAACAAGTGAGCATTAACTTGAATAAAAGTTTTCCTTACCAAAATATTTTAATATCTATTAACTGAATATTCTCAGCTAGTTGAAAAAATACAATATTTTGGGTCTAACAACTTTATAAATGCATCTACTTTGGCACTTCCTCTCTCTTGGCCAAATGAATTTTCTAAAATTGAGCAATGATGTACAGCAATGTACGCAAGAATCTGAAAAATGTCCAAATAAATTAAATTAACCAGTCTGTGTTCTTTTGTACAAAGTCATTTCGGCTCAGTATCTTTTCATAAATAGCTTATCTGAATTACATTTCACCTAATAGATGTGCTTGGCAACCAGCTGTGGCATTTTCCATGTGATTACACATGCAATGTTGGAAAAAAGGTTTTGAGTATGTTCCTTTGCATGACTAAGAATTGGCCAAGTCTGAACCATTTACATGGTCGAACAGTCAAAGTCAAAGGAGGGGTGTGGGGGGGTGGGATTATTCACTGACAAAAGAAGGATGAATTCATTTTCTTCAGTTTATTAACTTGTACTGAGTTAAGTTTACGAACAGTACTCTTTTTTTTAAGGAGGATTGGAAAGCATGTATAATTTGTCTGTTGAAGCGATTTAACTAAATTGGCTTCACTGCAACAATGAGGGAAGTATTGGAATGCTGTAATGATTTCATAAATCCCTACCCCTGAATGAACCCCCCTCCTGTTCCACAGCCCCATCATAACAAGCACATACCATAAGCAGGCTGTATACATGCCACACAGGATGGATAAATGCATTACAGGCATATTGCAGAAATTGCTTCACTCTCCTGTGAGCTCTTTCTCCCACTGTCCTCAACTGAAAAAAATACTGAGAAGCAAAAGGTTGCATGGTGGGGAGTGGCATCATGGGAACACACTGGCCCCAGCAGCATGTCTTCCTTTCATGGCTCATTCATTCACTTTATCACCTCATTAGACGAATGTGAAGGTGCAGAGCAGAAGCCTTGTCACCCTGAGACAGAAAGGGAGGAGCTGTACTCCATCTTCTCCTCCCCTGGCTCAGCTTGCCCTCTCAGCTTGCAGGCTGCATGCATGGAGAACGTTGCTCCAGGGGGGGTGGGGTTGTAGAAGCTGCTATATGAACACACTTCATCGAGTGATGCACAGCATGAATTGTTTTAGTGCCAGAGATTCGTGATTGTGTGGGGAAATGATAAAGCAGTTTGAAAAAAAATACAATTTCTATTATTATAATGGACTTCTTTTAATTTTTTAATTGCATGAGATAATTGCAGCTTCACGTCCCAAACAAAGAGAAGCCATCACAGACCATGCAGATCATAAAGCACTTTAAATGAGCTGACATCCTGAGCTGTCTGTTAATTTTCTTCGATTTCCTATTTGCAATTACTTAATTATACTGTTAAACAAATTTATCTGCTGCCTCACCGAATGCTTTTGATTTTGCACAATGTACTATCTCAAACCACCATAATCTTAGTATCTGAATGAAACATGCTGCACGTGTGGTGGGTGTATCTGTATGTAATTCTATTCTGGTGCCACATCTGTCTTAAACCCCTCTCACCTGCTAGTGAGATAAAGCAGTTGTGTGGCTCATAGAAAGGGGTATAAATTGCACCTACTCCTTAGTTCACAAGACAACATCGGTCAGACCTGCCCTGGATGTATAACCCAGATGAAACCAAGTATGCAGTTAAGAAACACCCAGGAAAACAAGAGGGAAAAAATGCAGCTTGCCATTTTTTATTTATTTATTTAAAATAGAAAAAAAAATCACATATAACATTCATTACAAAAATAATTTGCACTGATTTGGAAATGGTGAGAGGACAAACCATCATCATTCACTGTATGGGAGTGTCACTGTGCAAAATATATGGAGCTTTTCATTTCATGTGTCAGGGTCTTACAAGGTCTGAAGAGACAGTAATGTAAGAGTTTTGAGAAGCTTTATCATCATGCACTATCTTTTTATTGATTTCCTCTGGCTTCACATTGTCTTGAATCCCTCCACTATAAATTGCCTTCATATTATTGGGATACAGCCTCAGTAGAGGACTTTCTGAAATTATTTATTAGATCCATGCTTGGTTAAAATTGCTTTTTGCCAAGAATAAACAATCAGTGGTACTAATGAGGAAAGATACCCTTTCATGTCTGAGCTGTAGCCTTCATGAACAAATACATACACCGAAATCAAATGCTCAGATGTAAACTATATTGTTTTATTGTAGAATGAAAAGTGTGAGTACTCACTTGGTATTCATAAGTTTCTAAGATTACAGATAGTATCAAAGAAACTTCTTACAGTTCTCATGATATTTACAGATGTAAAAAGCAAAGGTTGGGGAGCCTGCACAGCTTTAAATAGTTTTCCAGGAAACAACAAACTAATTAAAGATGCCTTTAAAAAGCAAACTCTTGCCACACAGATCATCTACAAACAAATGAAAAATCTCATTAGATTACATAAAGGGTTTTAAGTTTTAATCTAGAATGAGGAGTTTTTCCTTTAATCATAGAAATAAAAGTACATCTTGATGAGTTGCTTGGCCACACAGTTTTTTCTAGACAAGACCCCTTTGTCAAAGAAGATTAGCTCTGCATGCACATTTACATTTGGAAACACGGTTCCGCATTGTTAACATGCCATCAGTGCCTTCAATAAATACATTCTGGTTGTCTTCATTTCTTTTGCTGCATTGTGCTGCCATTTTGAAAAGTTTGCTAACTCTTCCTGGTAGTAAAGTCAAAATAAAGACAGATTAAGAATGACATGATTAGGAGCGTTTACCCAAGGTTTGGGGAAGTTCAATGATTTTCTTTAAAAACGATTCTGTAGTGTAGAGTGGAAAGATTGACCAATGAACTCTCAATCTATAACTGCACTTCCTAAATCCCTGCTGCAAACCGACTCTAGTTCCCAGTGCTTCCAGTCAGTGAAGATAGAGTCTTCGAGTTATGGTAAAGGATTCCTGTAATAGCTCCAGATGTCAGTGGTTTTTTACATTTTGTTTCCTTTATTTTATCATTTAACCCTTTAGAAGTCCTTCATATCACAATGTATTTTGCATGAATACTTTAATGCAAACTTTATTGGTCCAGGTTTCAGCACCTGAATACAGCCTGAGATTTTTTTCTAACGTACAGTAAGCATAAATCTATCTTGTATTTCACTGATTTATTCATTTATTTATTGATGTAAACCTTGATAAAAAAAATTACTTTAAAGACTGCATAAAGGATGTAAATGTATTGACAAGTCTAATTTAGATTTAAACTGTGAAGCCAAGTATGTCTCTTTTGGAAGGAGCTTGATATATAGTTTTTCTGATTATAATGTTCAGTACATTGGTAATTTTCAATTTTAGGTCTTATTTAACCTTTATTCAATCAACCCATATTTCATATTTAATTTGGCTAATCATGAATTGTAATTGATGATTAAATCTAGATATTTCCTCTGCTAAAAACAGTCCTGCCATTTTCTGTTTTGCTTTAATGACTGTAATAACTTCTCTAAAACTGATATAGTTAATGAAAATGAAATGATTTACTCATGTGCTCCCAAATGGCCACATTTTAATTTACACTGTTGAATATTACCTCTTGCAATAAAAGCCAGAGTATGAAGCCAGCTGATGCTCAGGGAAGAAACATAGCATTTGGTGAATGAAGAATTTTATTTATGTCATTTACAAAAACAGCAGAAAAAAGGAAAAGAGATGGATTTATAGAAATAAACCGCCTGTACAAAAAAAGTCACCACCAAAAATAGATGGTCATACTAATATTTCTTTGGACAGCCTTTAGCTCTGATTACAGCAGCATTTGCTGTGGCATTGTTTCAGTAAGCTTCTGCAATGTCACACGATTTATTTCCATCCAGTGTTGCATTAGTTTTCACCAAGATCTTGTATTGATGACGTGAGAGTCCGACCCCTACACAAAGCCTTTTCCAGCACATTCCAAAGATCCTCAATGGGGGTCAGGTCTGGACTCTGTGGCCAATCCATGTGTGACAATGATGTCTCATGCTCCCTGAAATAATCCTCATGCTCCTTCATAATCTGAGCCTGATGAATCCCGGCATTGTCACCTTGGAATATGGCCGAGGAAGAAAAAATAACCTGGTCATTCAGTATATTCAGGTAGTCAACTAACCTCATTCTTTGGACACATAATGTTGCTGAACCTAGACCTGACCAACTGCAGCAACACCAGATCATAGCACTGCCCCCACAGGCTTGTACAGTAGACACAAGGCATGATGGCTGCATCACTTCATCTGCCTCTCTTCTTACCCTGATGCTCCCATCACGCTTGAACAACAAATCTGGACTCGTTAGACCACATGACCTTCTTCCATTGCTCCAGAGTCCAGTCTTTATATTCCCTAGCAAATTGAAACCTTTTTTTTTTATATATTTAGCCTCATTGATTAGTGGTTTTCATCTGGCTACGCAACTGCTCAGTACCAATCCCTTGAGTTCCCTTTGCATTGTGTTTGTGGAAATGTTCTTACTTTTACTATTAAACATTTTTTCCGACCAAATTTCTTCCTTGAAAATGATGTTTCCCGACTGTCCTTCCAGTTTCATAATGCACTGGACAATTCTTAACCCAATTTTAGTAGTTTCTGCATGATGTTTTCTCCTCAGATGTTTTCTCTGCTTGATGCATGCCAATTATTTGACCCTTCTTAAACATACTAACATCTTTTCCATGTCCACAGGATGTGTCTTTCTACATGTTTTTTTTAAAGAAATGAGAAGCTACTCATGGCATCCATTGGGGTTAAATAACTTGTTGCCAGCTGAAAGATAATTGCCCATGCAGAAATTATCCAATAGGAGGCTTGTACCTATTTGCTTAGTTAAATACAGGTGGCAACTTTTTTTTTGCCCAGACAGTGTACTTAGCTAAAGTCAAAAAAGGATTTAATCTCACATACATGTTGAGACACTAAATACCTTCAGTCTTTAGAAGTGTCAGGCTGAATCTGCGCAGACTTCTCAATGAAACAGAACCAATGAAATTACTAAACATTTTTTGATCATGTTTACATCTTTTTTTGTGATGAGCCAGATTAATTTTGAATAGAATTGTCAGAATAGATTTCTTGTTTTAACTACTTTGTATCCCCCTCTATTTATACCATAGGAGAATTACAGATTATATTTTATATTTTGGATTATGATTTTAAGAACAGTTTCGCAGTGCCTCTGCCACATTTTTTTGTCCCATCCAGCATCGTAGCAGCAGAAAGACGGTCCGGCTGCTGTGTTGTGCCATACAAATTTGCTTTGCCAAGGAAAGCTTTCAGGATGTAAGGCTCCTCTTGATAATCTTTTTATTCTTATTTATTTATTTTGGCTAATTGTTTATTACAGAATTTACATAATATTGCTGGATCTGACCGTAAGAGGCAGAAAAAATTATAAAGAGTGAACAGAATTGAGTAGAGAAAAATTATTAGTTTAGTTTAGTTTAGTTTAGTTTAGATAACTTATTTCAAACATGTAATAGGCAAACAAATATAATGGAAAATAAAATAAATAATGAAAAAATAAAAATGAAAAAAAAGCAAGCATAACTAAAACTACATATTCTATTTACATATTTAAAAAGAGTGGGGCAAAGTACACTAGATTAAAGACCTTTGCCATATTCTCTACCATTTGGGTAATTTTCAGTGTGTCTTCATGCATCTGAGAGAGTTCAAAGAATCCAATAAATTCCAAATACAGTTGTAAGATGAGTAAATTTGTCAAATTAAATACTGAGCGAGCTCAACTGGTTTTCAGATTTACAAAACAAAAAGAAAAAAGAAAAAGTATAAATGACTTTAGAGGTGTTCTCAGGAAAAGACATGTATGAAATCACAAGTGTTTCCATGGTGAAAGTGCCGAGTACCAAGTTATCATACTGTATAATTAGTGTGGCTTTCACAGAATATCATCATCATTACAACCTGGTATATCTTCATACCAGTGTAATTGAGATAATGACTTTGACTTTTCTTTTGGTAGATTCTTCAATCCGAAACAAAAAGAAGCCAGTATACACTCTGAAACCACTCCCTCAACCAACAATTGTCCAATCACAGCTTAGGAGCTTTAACAAGCTGTGACAAGTGTTGCATTTAGCTCAAGATAAGGTGATACTCAGTAAAGAATAATATATTTTAAAAAAGAAGAAAATTCTGAAAAATATAAATAGTTATTATTTATGATTCCTGTATTTAGCAGGGCTATTGGTTCAGTTTTCAGGACTAAACATAATCAAACTGATGACATTACAAATTCAGCAGGTAAACAGAAAACACCACAAGCTCTCTCTGGTCCATCTGTTGTTCCTGTTCCTCAAAGTTTATCACAGAACTAAAATGAGTGTGTTAACTTCATTACAGGCCCAGTTTATTGCCATGTCTCTTCCAAGTCCAGCGACCTGATAGTATGGTAATTCTGGGTTCAAATCAGAAGTGTTTCCTTGTGGCTAAATCTAATTTCAAAGTGTAATTTGATGAGTTCCTTCACTGCACAGAAATTACAGTGTAAGCAGTGACATTTGTGGCCTGATGAGGTCGATTCAACCTTACAGAGGGGACTGAAGCTCGGAGTCTGCTTTGTTTTTAAATTTTAACAGACTATATTTCTTTTTAAATAGTTTCAGGAACTGCTTCTTTCCCAGCTCGCAGTTCCTATATTTATTTAGGCAACTAATCATGATTTGAATGTGGACTTTATGACGAGCTCCCTGGCTGACTCCAGAACAATAACTTACAGCAGCTTAGAAAGAAAAAACATTCAGGAAAAGGAAAAGCATATATAATCCAACACCAATCAAATGAATGTGTGCGAATACAAGAATGGCTGAAGCACCCTGCAGGCAACCATTACCACCATCAGCAAAGAAAGTGATAGCAATAAAAGCAAAATAAGAATGTCTGAGATGCTTCCCACTGCTAGAGACAGTCAAACTGTGTTTTGGCGAGAAACTGAACCCAGTTTACCCCTGGCATGTTTATTGATGTGTCTGTGTGTGGGAATGATTGAAAAGTGTGTTTTTGTTCAAAAGTCAATGTATGAATGTGTGTGTGTGTGTGTGTGTGTGTGGAAAGTGAATATGGATTCTTCTGTAAAGTGCTAGATGCATTTACCATTATAATGAACATGATTTGAATCTAAACTTGTACTTCTTCATGACAGAAGAATTTTTGTGACTGTATCTGCTTTACATGTATTGGACCCAATGTTATTCAACTTCATGAAAAATCTTGACCTTAGAGATCACCTGTTGTTAATGTGACAATGTTGTGATTAGATATTCATTTTCATCATTTCAACAAACACCTGAGGTCTTTGCACAAAAATAAGGATTCAAATATCCAGGATAAATAACTAAGCTGGGTTCATCCAATCCAAAATGAGGACGTCCAGGCTTATTTGGTTGCACAAAGTGCAAGCCAGGATGAGCAGAACTGGTTCATCAAGGGCCCTTATCACTTTCCCTCCCCATAGAAGACTGTGCAACATCAAAGGGGATTTTATGTTGAATTGCATGTAAGAGAAATTACAACTACAGGAAAACTGTTACCAGTCATAATAGGACTTTAATTGCTTGGGTACATCAGTGCAATGTGATTGGTGCACTGGACTGCATCCATGTCAAAATAAAATCCCTTCAGGTGCCCATGAGGGGTGAAAAGGAAATCCTTTCACAGCATCAGTGTTCAAGTGAACATGAATTTTTGTTATTGTCCATTAATGAACACTGTACATTGCTTGTAATGTGTATTAGTTGGTTTAATAATCTACATCTGGGATCTCTCTCTCTCTCTCTCCCTCTCTCTCTCTCTCTATATATATATATATATATATATGTGTGTGTGTGTGTGTGTGTGTGTGTGTGTGTGTGTGTGTGTGTGTGTGTGTGTGTGTTTAATTGGGGCTGTCAAAATTAAATTGGAATTCACTTGTTAATATTTCCAGGCATTAATGGATGAACAACAAAACAAGTTATATGGCTAAAATCTAAACTTGGCAATTTTTCGGCAAGAGAAGCTAATTTTGGGCATGTAGGTACTTTGTCACAGCGGTAAACCAAATCCACAAAAAAAGGACTTTATCCTGCTTATTTATAAAGATTCTGACAGTTTTCCAGTCTTACATTTTGAGCATGGTCGCATATCACATAATAAACCACTTAGAAGCTCATGGTTTAATAGCTTTGATTTATCTTTATTTAATAATAATAAAACATATTGTTTCTATTTAATGTCTATTAATATGGGATGTGTATTTTATATTTAGTCCTATGTGAAAGTATGAATTATCATCTAATGATTGAAAAATCATCTAAAATTTAAATTATTTATATTATTTATATCTAAAATTATTGTAATTAATGATCACTAGTGTTTAAATAATGAAAGTGGGCCTAGTGGAATGTGATAATATATATTGGTTTCCTTCTCGTGGTGACTGTAATAAGAACAACTAGCTCCTAGTGCAACAGGATCATGGATGAGTTAAACCAGAATGACTTGATATGGTAAATATCCCAGTTTTATTCCATAAAATGTTTTTTTTTTTCTTTTTTTTCAGTAGGCCACTGATCATGAATGAAGCTAAACACAATATTATGCATAGCAATAAATATTTCAAATGAGTGTTATATACTATGTCTTATCTGCTATACGAATATATGTAGTTATTGGATCCATTAAAACCCATTAGTTAAATTGTGATTTAAACTAGTTCATGTTCAGATTATAAAACAGCAGGGTTGTTTTGAATCGCTCTCAGATTTTGCATATTTTTACCCTGTCTGAACTCTTTCCTTTACCTAAAATGAAAGTACCTCAGATAAATGTGTAAGCCAAACTCATTTGTAAACATCCCCCAAAAAATCCAGTATATTCAGATCACTTGAAATGATAATGACAAGGTTTTTACAATCATTATACATTACTGTGAGAAAGTGATATAATATTCGAATGGTCTGAATGTTTGCTTTACAATATTTCGTTTCTTGCAGGACTCATTATTTGTATTTAACTATGCATCATTATGAATATTTATCCTTAGTGGAATGACTAATCAATGTTATTATTGCACGAGGTTAAAAGAGAGTTTTTACTGTTCAACGACAGATGTGCTATTTCAAGCAGTAGCTAAAGTGACACTGACAGGGAAACGTTAAGTTGCTGAAGATCAAACTTATTTTTCTTGTGTGAACCATCTGCTCTGTGAACACAATGCAGCTGTCAAATGAACCTTGTTTCTTGCTTCATCTCATCTTAATCACGATTAGAAACTTAACTCTCTACTCTGCACTAACAGAACAACACTGGAATTTACAGGGGACTATTTTTTTGTATTTGATTCCTGTCAGGGAGTATCTCTGATTCCATTTCATGACAGCAAATCTCCTGGGCAACCATAGTGATTTATTCTGTGCAGCTATCCTCTCTCAGCCCAGACTAATAGCCAGGCTTGATTAATCCTGTTGCCTTATCTGATCCGTCAGTAGCCACTCTGTCTGGATATTATTGTAGCTTTAACATTAAAACCAGGCTGTTGTGTATTTTCCATATGTATACTTTTATTAGCCAGCACGAATAAGTAAAATCTTTAAGTTAATTCATTATTATTATTATTATTATTATTAAAGATTAAAAAAAGAAAGTAAATGGGAAAAAAAGGAGAGTGAAGAGAGAAAAAAAGAGACAAGGATACACCAGATAGAAAGAAACAGGAACAATCTAAACAGGAAAAACCAGAAAACCACCTGCAACACCTTCAAGGAAACAAAGCTGACAATCATCAAGAGAACCAACAAAAAGACAGACAAGCTTAAAAAACAATCAGGACTCACAACAACAAAATCATCAGCAACACAAAGAAAAAAATAAATGAATGTAACAGGATATTTGTGATTAAACCCACAAGACAGCCCTTTGACTATATCAGCATGCTGGTTAGAAGATATGGGGGCAAAATATCAGGAATGTCAAATGATTTTTACATCATTTAAATTTTTAGCAGAAAATATTTTTGCGCAAAGACCGACTTAATCTGAGCAAGCAATCAGTTCTGTGCACATAAAATTCATTTCTGTGTTTGCTCCTATCTGTGTAGATAAAACTTTCGGTCAGTTTTAATAATCTTTTCGCTCATTGTTCTCTCCTCTGTTTGTATGGGATTAGATTTGTGCCAAAAGGATCAAGAAAGATACTCAGAATGTCAAACAAAAATTAAGAATTTGAGAGAAAAAACATCAGTAAAAAAAAAAAAGTTGTTTTAAAAGTAAAACTTACCATCTGCAATCAAATTCTTAGAGCAGTTGTGTAAATCTTTGTCTATTCTTTGTATTACAGTATATATTTTCTTATCAATGCCTCTTTGTCATTCTCGTTCATCAGTTTTGCTCTCACTGCCATCTTGCAGCTTCCTGACTCTCTCCTTTGCACCCCTCATGTCATGGTGTAAGGCTTTTGCTTCTGTTTTATTTCTGTTCGATTAGTTTGTGTTGTGTTTTGGTTTATTGTCTTATTTTGTAGAGTCATGCTATTTTGTGTCCTGTTTTATTTAAGTCCTGTTCAGTGGTCTTACTTTACTGATCCTCCTTCTTCTCATTAATGTATAAATACCCATTGGTTTTTTTTGTTCTCTGCCAGGCCATCGTCATTGCTTTCTTTCTTTCCTCGTCTTTGTGGGTTTTCCCTCATTCCAGTTTGTTGCTGTGTTTGTTTATTTGGTTTGTGGTCTTGTGACCTGCTGTTTTGGACCAATAAACTTCTGACACCTATTGATGGTGAAACCAAAGCCTCATGAAACAGCGAGTCATTTCGACACTCATTCGACTCACTGCATCGAAACGTTGATGCATTCAAAAAGAGCTTCATCTATCGGCTGGCTATGTGTGATGCATTTGAGGGGAAGCGTAAAGTATTATCTCATACAGCGTGTTGGGTCATCCTTGACTCGGTGTTTGATACAGGACGTTCTCAATCCTGTTTAACTTTTTCATGTGTCACTGCTGCACTTGAAAACATAACAGCTGTTCCATCAGTTTAATGACTGTGGGATTTTTTAGTCCTGATGATTTTGTTATGAGTTTATGCTGAATTATACAAATAATTATAATTACTTTTAAATCCAAGACACCTTAGGGAGACATCAGCAATAAGATATGTGACCGCTGCTCCAATTCGTTCACACTGCTTGTGTAGGCACTGCTACATGAAAAATGTAGAATTCCACCTGGTGAATTAATTTATGGGGTGGCCTCTCATTCTCTACACTTATCAGCATGATTATTTATTCCTGTCTAACTATAGGTAGCCTATTTGTTTTTGTTTGTGTGAAAGCGCATATGCTGTGACTAGTTGTGTCTGTGAATGCATTAGGCATGTTTGTCATTGTGGGCATATATAGCTAAATGCATCTAAACTGTGATATACGATCATTCTAACGTGATGCTTCATTCAAGCTTTTTTCTAAATGAAATGATAAATGTTGACCAAAAAAATCTCCTCACAGAAACCTTCAATTTACGATCTAATTGAAACCCTTTTAAAGCAATAACAGATTGACTAACTCAGCCTCTTCAAAATTCCTGAGAGAAACATTGAACATTGAAGCGAAGTGTCAAAACAATGTTTGCATAGCATAACATCACTACAAAGACCTTCATCTTCCTTCAGCTATTGGACTCTCCAAGGCTAGTGGCTACACTGAGACCTCTTCCCTCGTTAACTATGTTGGATTCCTGCACGATCAAAAGTGAGTATTGATCATATGTTTTATCTGTACATAGACACATGTACATGGTGATATAGTTAAATTAAGCTACATTTTACTCTAAATATATTAGCTTTCCTATCTATGACTAAAGTAGCCATACTGCTAATCTACAGGGAGTGGTTTTGGTTAACAATCCAGCAACGAGGCCATGACTGTGTGATGCCCACTAATGTTTGTCCACAGTGTGTGATATGTGTATTTTTTTAAAGGTGGTATGATTTTTATATAAAAAGTTATTTTATTTTCTGTCAATTATGTTTTGTTCATCTACATGTCACATGTCACTGGGTTGCTTTACTGATCCTCTCATAAGCTGAGAGATATTGGGAGAGTACAGACCATGTCTCCTGTGTTATCATTTCTCCTTTGTTTTCCAGGTGAGAAACACCTCTTCCTCAGTCCTCTTCTTCCCACCTGGGAAATAAGGCTTTGACAGTTTCTCACCATTGATTTTGATTTTTCGCTACCTTCTGAGCTTCACCCCACGTAAGTTTCATTGCATTCAGCTGGCCTTCGATTGTTCTGCACCAGGTGCTCTTAGGTCGCCCAGGCTTGCGTCTTCTAGGATGTGTCCATTTCAGTGCAATCTTTGGTATCCTGTCCTGGTCCATACTGAGTACATAGCCAAGCCATGGTAGAAGAGGCCTGAAGATTGAAGAGTCCACTAGCTAAGTACTGGTTCACTAAACTGTCAATAAAAAAAATCAGTTTTTCAGTGAGAAAGGACCTCTCAGAAAACTCTGTGCCAGAGGTGCAAACAAAAAGTCAGGGAGCACAAAGGAGAGAGTCAGGAAGCGTAACTGCAAGGATGGCGGCAAGAGCAAAGCTCTCATCAGTGAGAATGAAACAGAGGAAACTCATAAAATATAAACTATAAAAAAAAAGAAAATACAAAAACTTTACACAACTGCTCTAAGAATTTGCAGTGAGGTTTACTTTTGAAACAACTTTTCTGTTTTTTTCTCTCAAATTCTTAATTTATTTATTTATAATGTTTTGAGTGTCTTTCTTGATCCTTTTGCCACAAATCTAATTCCATATAAATACCCACAGCCTCTCATTGTACTGTTTTGCTCAGTTCAGTTAACACAATTGCTCAACTCAGTGCAGGCAGAGATTTTCAAAAGTCTGTTTTTGCAAGTCCAAGTCACGTCTCAAGTCTTTGAGTGGCAAGTCCAAATGAAGTCCTATGGCTCAAGTCCAAGTCAAGCCACAATTGACTTAGTGCACAGAAGACTGCATTAGAATATCCAAGGAATTTAAAATCTGTACTCGACCTTTATCTACCAGCACTTTGTAAAAGCACTGATCTTTAGCTTGAAAAGACAAATGCTCTCTCCTATGGACAATTTTTTTGCTTTACTTGTTTTTAGAAAACCTGTAGATAAACATGGAAATGTATTCAATTTAGTAAATATGGTCTTAACATAACTCTTTGGGAGTTTTTAATGCATACTTTTTTTAAATTGAATAAAAAAACTAAATATTTTAATTAATTTAGATCCAGTAATTGCAGGTCCAATGAATATTCCTTACATTGCTAAATCAGCCACAGCTGTACTTTTCTAATAAATAGACCCAGTAAACTGCATTGTTTACTGTGGGTCTGATACCAGTTTGGTCCCAGCATAATGTGACCATGGGAAAGTCACAGTTCTCATTCTTCTTCTGAACATAATGGAGTCATTCTGATGGAGTTAACATTATTTTAGTACAAATGGAGTTGGGGTTGGGCAATATATCGAGATTTCTAAAAAATACAGACTTCTCCACACGCTATATAGAATGAGGGGATATCATTTATACTGAGATAGCTTGTTTTGAGTTAAAAGTATCTTTTCTTTTTGCATTTTGCACACCAGTATTTTTGTTATAGTTATTATTAAATATATTATATTCAGAATATTTTAGTTACTGTGCCATATTTTAAGCACAGCTGCTAGTATACGCAATTGATAACTAAACATTTTAATAATAATGTTGTGAAAGTTCAGTTTATAGCAGAGCTAAGTTTATTTTCAGGTTGTTAAAACATTAAGCTGGTTGTCTATTTTCTCCAAATCTTTTCTCGTAACACACTTTGTTCTACTTGTAATTTTCCATTAATAACTGTTGCTCCGTGCTGCTCACTGGGCTGATGACTGACAGGTAGCTAATGAAAGTTTCCTGTTTTATAACAGGGGCAAAGTAGTTCATTCAAAGGCAAAAACATTCTTCTTTATAGACAGAAATTCTCTGTTCTTTAGCTAAAACCTCCTTCATTTTAAAGTTGTTTGATCAGCTAAAGGTTTGACTGGGCCTGCTCCAAAACCTGGGAAATTGTTGTTTCATGTGTCATGTGTTGTTTTCAGTAGCACAATAGTAAGTTTTGATGCCTGTAATTAATCTAATTAATCAGGCTGTAATTGTGTGATTTTGTGCAAATGTGTAAAAAGTCATGTTTTTAAGGAGGCTACCTGCAGAACTTAGCCTAAACGCATAACTGCCACATAAGGAAAAAAGAGATTATTTGTGATGTTAATCAAGGAGAAATTTCACACTCCTCCCACCAGCATTCGTCACTCTTTTATTATGACTGTATACTTAAAACAATAACATGTTAATTATAACATCTTAAAAGGCTCTGGTGTTATAACATTAAATTCATTATATGTCAATTTTAAATATTCGGCACCAGGTCTTTCATTTCGACTTACTTGTACTTTATTATTTACTATTCTAATTTAATTTAACAGCAGCAATATGATTTGACATGGTTCTAATATAGAAGATTAAATTATGTACTGAAACCTGCATTATGAGTCTTAGGGATTACATTTACAGCATAATACAGGACATGAATTAATAAAAAGATTTTTCAGAAGCATAAAGCTTACTGGACAAATATGGAAAATAACATATAAAGACCATTTTCACAAAATGTACAATAACATCCATCCATGCACCTGAAGTAAGTGGAAATCTTCCCAAATCTTGAAAGAGTTTTCCAAAATGTTCAGTTTTAAGTAGTAGCATTTTAACAAAAAACGAGCAGACAATAGATAGAAATGCATTCAAAAATAAATAAATAAAAAGACCTGCAATCAATATACCGGCATTTGTGTGCCAACGGCCTTAGTCGCACATGCCTCACCTTTTTTTAAATTAGGTTGGGTCTCGTGTTTTATGTTATCTGGAGATGCTCAATCAAACTTTTGTGGATGTATAAATTAACTTTTTGGTAACTAAAATAAGCTGCCATGTTAAAATAGTTTCTTTTAAATTCTCAAAATGTTTTCTCTAAGACTACAAAGGACAGAAAAAATATAAACAATTATAATTAGTGCAATGCAACTGTTACTTATTAATATTTGGTGTGCAGCCTGATTTTCCCTATGGGCCTCTGTCAATGAAAACAATGTTCTAACTTGTCCTTCGCTCAAACATTTTCTTCTCTTAGGATGCACAAGATTAGACATCTAAAACTGTCTGTTTTATTCTCGTTAGACATCTGTGAGCTGTTCAAAAAGCTTCACCTTCAGTTTCTCAATGAGTCTTTGTTTCAATCTCAGTTGCTGCTTTCAAGACATGGTACACGGTCATTTTCAAAAGGTTAAATAATGACCCTCTAATATTTCATTTAAATAAAAACATAAAAAGTAAATAATCATATTTCACAATTATATCTATTAGGTAACATTTTTATCTCTAAGCAGTGGTTTCCAATAAAAAATTTTTGGATTCATATTTTTCAAGGGTGCTTTGTTTTTTTTTTTTGTTTTTTTTTTTTTTTTTGTGTGTGTGTGTGTGTGTGTGTGTGTGTGTTTTGTTTTGTTTTTTTCTCACAGTCTGAGCAAAATCTCCACATCAGTGGCACTTACAGATATCAAACTTTCAAGTTTTATTCCTATTCATTTTCTGAAGCTTTTTTTTACAGAAGAGTTTGTTTTTACATCATTCATTGTCTTTAGGAATACTTTGTTCCTAAAGAAATGCTAAAAAAAATTTTTTTTGTCTGTTGACAGCAATGTTTGATTTATGGAGTAATAAAAGAAGATATCCTAAATTTCCAGTTTTGTTTTAATAATAAAAAAACTATTAAAAAGTAACAATAATTTTGTATCCGCCTGCATCCAGAAATCACATTTCAGTCCCAAAAATATATACAAATTCATACATAGATAAATTGACAATACCTTTGTGCCTTTAAACTAAAATTGCCATTTAAAAAATATACACTGCCTTAATGTAAGTGATCAGCTGGAGAGATTTTATTGTGCTACCCACCTTCCTTAATATGATTTATTTTATGCTTTGCAAACACCAACACCCAATGTTATCTTAATAAATATCACCTCATGAGGATAATGTCCTCTCTCAGTGGATACATGTCATTTTTGTATTACATCTACATTTATAAATGCTTCTCTTTTTTAATTTAGTCAACAAATTAACCAAAAAAATAAGCTCAAAGGAGGGTAATAAGTTACAAATATACAACATTGGCTGTCATAAACACTATTTATCACTTATGAAATGGACACCTGTTTTAGACCGCCTGTGCTGCCATGGTTAAGTCAATTCTTCCACTAGTGTGCAGTGCTAGGTTCAGAGTTCACTCCTGTGAGGCGAAGTCAGTTTCAGACACCATTTAGGAGCGGTAATGCATCGCTATAAAGTTGTTTCCAACAGCCGAACATGCCCTAAATCAGGGGTAGTCAACGTCGGTCCTCGAGGGCACCAATCCGGCAGGTTTTCCAGATTTCCCTGCTCCAGCACACCTGACTCAAATTAAATGGATCCAACAGCCTATAAGGATCTCCACAATGACTTGTTAGTTTAAGTCAGGTGTGTTGGAGCATGGAAATCTGGAAAACCTGCCGGATTGGTGCCCTCGAGGACCGACGTTGGCTACCCCTGCCCTAAACACTCACATATAGTCTTTCTTCAAAAGCTTGTACAATTTCTACAGTTGTTGTCTTCATCTTCATTCTTCTCCTGCTTTTTTTGTTCCCTTCCTGATCTTCTTCTTCTTTTTCTCTGGTTTGTTTCTTTCCCTGGTCGCATGTCAGGTATTCTGCTCAGCACTGCTCCCGCGATTTCAGGTAGTATTGCTCCGTCTTCTGTATCAAGCCACGGATAGCTACGCTCCCTGAAAACGGACTAAATTATGTCCATAACCAACGCAGGAGATGGACAATACAGTTTGTCCGTTTGAACTTTTTGTTCAAAGCTTAAAGTAACTAAATTAAATCAATCAAGTGTCAGTTTCACCACTGTGATAATGGAAAGCTTGAGATGTAACATGACAAAATGACACATCAACATATGAAGCAGAAATGATTAACTGGTTGAAATCTTAAAGCTCTGACATTAAATATTCCAAGGATGAGGTGGAAAAGCTGTGGTTCATCTGATAAAAATGGAACCTATTAAAGTTTACATAAAGCAATGATTTCAATCATTTAACAACCTCATTTAATATAACCTCCCCCATCTTGAGGCTTGACATTCATTTTAAGAGCTAAATTATGTGTACAGGATACCTCACTCATAATTTTTTATGGATTAAGCCACATCCACCTTCAGTTTTCATGTGATCTAATGTGGTGTTTATTCACACGCAGAGACACATGTTAACATGTTAACCCTATTTAATCAGGTTTCTGCTGATATTTTCCCACTGCACCGACAGGATTTCACCTCACAGTCAAATGTCCATGTTTTTGCACAGGCTGCCTCACAAATCCCTGTTCCCTGCAATGTTATTTCTCCATGAGTGGCGAGCCACACAAAGCAGGGGCCTCCCTCAGGAGATAGAGAGCATTTCATTTCACACTGACACATTCACCTCTATCCCCACCATCCCGCTGAGGGTTGCTGGGGTTGTCAACCGTGGGGAAATGAAAGAAGAACTCAAGCTTTTGCAAGAATCAAAACAACGTGAAAACTGCATTTGTGGCTACGGAGCGAAACCGGTAACAAAATCGCTTGCAAAAGTGCAAAAGTCATGTATGTTGTAACTCACTGTCCCGGTTTTATCTCTCATTCAGTTTTGCTTTAAGAAAACAGAGGAATCATATCACCCTCAAGACTACACACAAGGGTTATAACAGTACAAGTTTGGCTGTATATGAGGAATAAAACTATAATGGCTTGTTTCATTCCCTTCATATTTAGATGTAAAGGGTGAAGAGTATATCTTTGTTTGTCTTTGGTCAAGTCAGGGTCAGCCTTCCAATAAACCACACACGGGGGCTGGCAGCAGTCAAATAAATTGGATTTTATATGCTTGTCGTGAATATAAGGCTTATCCAATCTGGAGGCTGCTCTGCACATTTTAGAGCCTTCATGATACCCTCAGGCTTTTCATCACCAGCAAGGCTTAGGCATATCACTTCTCATTATTTCTTGCTGAATCTTTCAATATAACCAATTCAAGTTAAAATACGAAACAACCGTTGTCCCCTTGAAGTTGAAATTGCGAGGAACACTGGTCATGGAAAAAAAAAAAAAAAAGCTATCGTGTTGTTTCCCACGCTATTTATTCTCATAATTTGTTCCTTCTTGATTCCTCTCTGCACCTGTTAATGAGCACAGAGTAGAAAGTCATTCTAGGTACACAAGGCGATAGCTTTCTTTATTCAGTCATAGATGCTTGTTTATCCCATTAGATAGAAAATTTTCTTCTTTAACTTCTGTTTACTTTAATCTACAGTAATACTTGGTATGCGCATATGGACTTTTTATTCTATTAATTTTCAAGAGCAAACTTCTGTTTTCTGATGACAGAATATGTAAATAGCACTAGAAGCATACCCTTTTCTTTTTCAGAACAAACAGAGGAGTTCTTGTGCTGGTTTTGTACTTGTTTTGAATAAAATCAACTTCCCACAAGCTCATTTAAAATCATATGGAGTTCTATGTAATAATAAACACCTGTAACAATGAAGCCATATTCAAGATTCAAGATCTTTATTATCATTATGTAAGCATAACAAAATTGTTGAGGAGTCTCTCGGCTTAAGCCCACATAAATAAGGAAAAAGAAATATAACAGGCACACATAAATAAGTAAAAAATAAAGATATAAAGTATATAAGATCAAAATACTCAGCTGCCATTTTTTTGGTATGCATAGGTGATGCAGTTTAGTTAGAGCTGAGGCAACGAAGGTGTGTTAGGTAATCTGTTTCTCTGTACTAGAAGCAGAAGGTCAGACAGATTAAACCCTGCTATGAAGATGCCAGTTTTCCATGACAGCTGTCTGCAGGGGAGCTGTGCACGGCTCCAAAACGGAACTCTCAATGAGATGTAAAATTTACTTCAAGTCCTCTAGTGTGAAGGTCATGCCTTAGCACCAAACAGAATATCTACTCGATGCTTTCTTGGTGTAACCAATGCATCTTTTGAGGATCAAAGATTTCCGACTAAAGTAAAAGGCTTCCATATGAAACCAGAGATGATACATTTGATATATTTATGGAAGTTTTACATTTGTCAAAATGATCAATAATGATGATTCAGTTCAAGGTTGTACGGAACACAATGTGAATAGCACTTTAATCTAGCAGAAAACTCTGCTATCTCTGAATTTCAGTCCATCACATTGTGCCCTGTCATGTTAACCCTGCGCTCTGTTATACAGGCACTATCTTTTTCTGTCTCCTTTTGAATGAGCAAATTCACCCTTTGGGGATAATATTTTCTCCCTCTCATGCTGCATACTTATCCTTCATATCATTTTTATTTCTTACCGGAATATTAAAAGATTTATTTAAGGTGCACAATTATTACTCTTATAAATATTATTTTTGTCCTGATTCCTTTTATTTTATTAGCCTTATCTGTTCAATATTTACACTCCAGAGTTCAAGGTGGCCATTTCAACCTTTGCTGATCAATGATAATATTAAAAATGGGTGCTCAATATCAAGCGATTGCCTGTAATGATGCAGGTTGTTGTTTAGCATACCAAAGAAGGTCACGTCTATCTATGTGTTAAGATTAATTTCCCACAAATTTAATTTGTTGGTGACATTTAAGCTGAGCTATTGGACAGGAAGGGATTTACCATGCCAACGTGATTTGCATATAAGTTCTTCACAGAGGATTTTTGCAATTATTTCACGATGCCAGTTCAATTTCTTTTCAACATTTAAAGAAAACTGTAAACAAAAAACTTAAAAAATGGATTTTCAGGAGTCTTTAAACAGACTGGAACCCCATTCAGGGTGTATCTTGCCTTATACTTGATAGCAGCTGGAAAGGCTGCTGCTCACCTGTGACCCTGGACTGGATTTAGTAGATATAGGAAATAGATGGTTGGGTAAATTTCGATAGGAAACAAATCTATTTTTTTTAAGAAAAGGAAAATAACATTTCAGTTAAAAAGCTATACTTCAAATGAAACCACATCAAGTGACAGATAGTGTCATTTTTAACATCGGTACCCATATTTAATTTTATCACTGGGCCAAGCAGTCAAAGAGAAATTAAAAATTAATGTAGAACTATCAAGGTAGATATGAAAAGAATAAAACTGTTCAGATAAAAACTTTCTCCATGAAAGAATCAACCGCTTCCAGGGTTGCTACATGCAATATTAACACTGCCTTGAGGCTCAACAAGCTTTCGTCAAAGAAACCTTCACTGGAGCTGTCTGAGTCAATGAAAGTGACTGAGATGTTATGCAGCTGTTATGCTCACAGGCAACTGTACATACAAGGGAATGATGATAAAGATTAAAAAGCAGGTGACTGAGAATCAAATCGACTCCCGTGTATGGATGGCCAATGCTCCAAACATTTTTTTTCTTTAAGCATCCACTTACAGAAACAATGCAAAACAGTGATGGAGGCTGATAGGATTGCCATTTCTTTGGCCCCTGGTTGTATCTGTCCTCATTGATTCAAAATCTAACAGCTCAGTAACAATGTCTTTTTGGATGAGCATCTTTTTCCACCATCTGCTTAGCTCTAAGCAGCTTGATTGATAAATGTTTTTTTTTTTTTTTTTACTATAGGACATTAATCAAACAGCAGACTAGCTTTTTACCTTGTAGCTTGTCAAAGGTGATATTAAGTAATGTATTACTTTGAGAAGTGACAACGCACATCCCTGGCAGAGACTCCTCTGACCCTTACAGAAATACATATTTGGCATTTTCATGATAGATGAGGTGAGAAAGCTCATTCTGGCTAAAATATGAATATATTAAGAAGAATATCATTTAAAATATCAATTTCTCCTCATCAAACTGAACATAGTTTTTATAATAACAAAATATAACATGTTTTATGTGTTTTGCTTATGAAAAAGAAGTGTTGAGACCCTTCACTGGGTTAAAGCACTTCTATCTAAAGTTATAACTTCAAGTCTTCTCAAATATATTTCTACAAGACTGGCACATCTTTCTTTTGAAAAGGTTTTTCCTCATTCTTCTTGTCAGACTTGTGGGTTCAGTTTCAGACTCTGGGTCACTTCAGAAGGAAAAACCAAACGTCTCCAGAGTGGATGTTTCATGCTTTTGTGAAAGGATGGGAAAATGGAGGTGTAGGTTTGTGTTTGGAGATACACCAGAGCTGAAAAACCATTAGGGTGCAGAGGGGCACAAGGCTTTCATCTGCAAAGTCATGAAATTCAGTCACAACACTAAGACCAAACTGAACAACTTTTATGGATCAGATTTGTAAGAAGTTTAAAATATTGTATGTCTGAACAACCTCATCATCAGGCTGATTTAAACAGTTAAAGCAATTTAGGTTTTGTGAAATCCATCATTAAATTGTGGAGGAATATATGCAATTACAATAATGACACTGTGATACTCACATTATTTAAAGTTTTCTAAAAAAAATAATAATAATAAAAATTAGGTCTGTGTTTCTAAGAAAAGCATTCATGAAGCACCTACAGTACGTTTAAAAAAATAAAAATAAAACTTCTTATTTGGTGAAAATAGTTTAAGGGCGATGCCTCTGTGAACATGCAATGTTTAGAAACCCTCATAGGACAATATAGATTGTATTTTATATTAGTTCAAACCAGACCCATAACTGGGGCATCTGTGGGAGAAGAAGAATGACCTCAGGTATGTTTCTCCACCTCACAGCCCTATTGAGAAATTTCCTAAACTCATTGCAGTATTTTCATTCTGACTTACAGCATTAACTGTGAAATACCATGTTCCAGATTATTACCATGTTTTTGTGCATTATATCTAAATAATCACTGCAAATGACAGTGAATAGGATTTTTGATAATCATTAAAAATTACATTAGGTTATATAATAAGATGGATTTTATTAAAAAAAACAAACAAACAAAAAAAAAAACACTATTTATGATGGAAACAACTTATTTTTTGCACATCACTCAAAATATAGTGTTTGATATCATGTATACTGGTTTTGAAACATAAAATATGTATTAAATACTAAAAATGTGCATCTGTCATATATTTTGCATTATGTAAGAGATCATTTCTCTTAAAACATCTAAAAAATATAAATTTTTTTACAGATCAAGTTCTATGTTAACATAGGGACTCTTCTTTGATATCACCTTAAAAACGCTCTTGAAAGTCCATAAAAAGTTTTTGTCTGGATCTCATTTGAGGGTACCAGAATCGATAATGGTGGCCACATGATGGGTTTTTCTCTCTTTACACCCATGTATGGTGTGCTGTCTTGCACAGAAAGATTCTACTGAGAAGCTCTGGACAGGAAATGGTCAGTTTGAAACTGGGCACCTTCAGACACACTAAAGGAGCATACCATCTCACTTCACATTATTCCAACCTAAATGGTCACTCCACCACAACCACCACCACCTTGCTGATCTTGCAACCCTGTTAAGACAATCACTAACCATCCAGAACTTCATCCTTCTTGACCATCCAGTGCAGCACAGCATTCATTGGTGAATAAAACTGTTTGAAAGTTAGTATTCATGTATTTCTGAGCCCAGTGTAAACATTTCTCTTAATGAGTACTGGTTAAGTTACAGCTTTGTATGCAACTGCAAGCTTCTAAAGAATCCTGCATTGAGAGATTTACCAGCAGGTTCAAATACATGCTTATTGGTGGTTTTCTAAGAGCTGCTCTTCTAACACAATGCATTTGTCTGACAGAGACTTTACATAACTACATCTGAACAAATCACATTTTTTAATTGCTTAGATTTTTTCTGACATGCCCAAATATTTAATTGATTCTGCAAGATTCTGCACTCTTTCCCACTCTTCATCTGGAGAACGATCCTTCTTTCACCCCATACCGCATGAAAACTATAACTGTAATAATGTGGAACAACCTCCTTAAGCAGTTTCCCTTTAATTGAGCTCACCTGAGAAACTAATTATGAAACTGGTCTGTTATCAGTAATGTTAACAAACAGGAAAGACATCACAAGCAAAATTTTCCCCAGAAAAACTTATTTCATTGACTCCATGTTTTAAAACTGTTACCATAAGAAATACTGCGAGTGATTTTTTTGACATTAAGACGATTTATTCAAAGAAACAGCTGCTCAGACAATTATAGCTTGGCAGAGACTCTAAACATAGGCTGGTTAAATAAAAACCCTTTTCGGTATGTACAGAGGGAGGCTTTGCCACGTTAGTTCATGCAATCAAAGAAAACACACAGGAGATGCTGCTTTGCCTTTGGCTGGTGTTTGTGCAGAACATTAAAAAAAGGAGTAGGAGCGCAGAATTACCCTTTCTCTCCCACACACTCAGGTTTTCCAGTAATTTACACCTTTATGCAAACAAAGAACTTTTTTTTAAATAACTGATTTTGATAGACTACAAAATATAAATGTAAAGTTTTTGTATATCAGAGAATAAAGTGGACATAGGAGAGAAAAATGTTAACATTTTAGTCTGAAATTAATAATAACTGTAATATCCATGATTAATTTTACTGCACTTGTGAGTCTGTCATTCTTTTTAGGATCTGAATTATGGTTTTCTAAATTCCCAGTCCAAACCGATGATACAGTAAATAAGTGTAGTGAGACTTGCATATATTCTCCTGCTGCATTCGGCTTCTCCACAGATTAAAGAAATGCTGGTGCTCTGTTATTTTTCTCAGAAGCCTTAACGCTTTCTTCTTTTCTGGTAGACCACCTCTGAATGCATTTACATGAATGCAGACTTGATTTAAGCAAAAGAAAAAAAAGAAAGAAAAACCGAGTAACATAGTGAAGACCGGGTAAATAAAGAGGAACGTCCACAAAGTGGTGCCATGAGGCAAAGCTCTGCCGGACTTTTTTATTTTCTTGGTTCAAATTTTATCTGCATAGTCTCATTATCCAGCTAAACTTTCTCCAATTCGTGCCCATCATACAACATAGAGTAGGCTAGAAGAAAATTAGCATTGAACAGCTACATTTTCTCAGAAATTGGCAGTAACCAAATGTAGAGCTATGAGAAGAGAAAGTGCTAAACTTAAAAACATGTTGTACATTTAAAAACTGAGACTTTAAAGGTTTGATGAAATGTGTAACCTATCACCTTTGTCGTGTTAAAGTTGTTCAGTAATCAACTTTCTATTCTGTGTTAATGAGGCAAAAAGCAAGCATTAAAAAAAGCTTCTGACCACGTCAGCAAAAAGAGCCGACTTCAGATTCATCCTGCAGTGTGACTTGATGAAAAAAGTTTCTGGGTCAAGAAATTCCAGAGATTGTAAGATGATCCTGCACAAGTCCAATACGCAGAAATGCTTTAACAAAGTTTTATACTGGGGTAAAATTTTGAACAATTTATTCACTGTCTATATATAAATATGTGCAGTTTAAGCAGATTTTGTCTGGTTTTGAACATTTGCAAAGTTTTAGTTTACAGAAGGAAATTGTACGCTCCTGTTTGTGTTTTTTGGTCTTAGAAAAATCACATCTGACTGCTTAAAATCAGTAAATGATCATTTAAGAGTTATTGTGGTTTACTCTGTAGCTTCTTGGTTCCCAGAGTCTCATTATTACGTACCCTAAAGCATGCTGGATACACCACGGACCACTCTGCGACCTGCCAACTGGGCACTCCACTGTTCCAGACAGCTGCTGCACATTTCAGCGATGTAATTAGAAAGCAACCACATGATGTCCTATAAACGTGTCAGCAACGACGTATAGATGCACAGTCTCAACATGTTTTTGACAAGATTTAGTTTTAAGTCCCTTTTATTACCTTAAATTCCACTTGTGCTGCACATCCTAGAAAAATTTAATCGTGATGGCCACTCTTGGAGGCGGTAACAGATCGGTTTCTTACTATACTTAATGGCCCAGAAGAACTTTCTGAACTACCCACTATGTATGAAATGTGGTTGGTGCTGTCTGGAAGTACAAATCAGTTATGACCCATGACTACTGCAGGTTTTTCCCACATGGCCAGCTCAGGAAAAGCAAAGAAAGGAAAAACTCAAAGTAAATCACTGCCTGAAGGCCACATACAGCATATCAAACTCCATAGTTCATTCAAAATGTGTTTTGTCCACTATATCTGTGTAATAAAATGTACATTTGGAATTTGACAGTAAGGTAAGGCTTGAGGAATGTAATACATTACTTTCTACTCAAACAAGTGGCAGTTCTTGAACTGCACCATAATAGGATTTCTAATGTGAAGAACTCAGGGCAAGAGCAAGAGTGCCCAGATTTTCTTTTTTTGGGTATGTGTTTCCTAGAAAGTCAGGTCAGCCGTTTTTGAAAGCTCAGGGCCATTGCTGATATGTTGTCACAGCAGTATTTCCAGGTGAATAGTCTACCTTTTTTTTAATATACCACTCTATAAAAAGTTAACATCAACAATAGCAGCTTTCACAAGGCATAAAATCTATTCTTTTATACTTAGTAAAACAGATATTTCTGTTTCTTGTTGGACAATGTCTATTTGTTTGAATGTTTCCTTCAAATTAACCAGGCTGCGTCTGAGTGCAGAGTACACCCTGGGCAGATTTCTTATCTATCACAGGGCTAACAAACAGAGGGAAGCTGTCTGCTATCTGATTGGATAGTTTGATTTGTCAGCATCCAATCAGATAGAAGTGTAAAGATATGGACCAAATTTGCATCTGCAACTTCAGTCTCCTATGCAGTTTTGTTTTCTTGCAAAACAACTTTATTTTTTTTTTTTTACCACAAATACAAATATTTTTTACAACCATGCAAACCCTTTTATGCACATTTGCAAATTTGAATTTTTCAGGCAGATTGTTTTACAGGGTGACAAGCTTGATTTACAGATGCAAACGCTGAAATTAAATTAAAATTAAATTAATTAAATTAAATTAGGGCTGCACGGTGGTGTGGTTGTTAGCATCGCAGCCTCACAACAAGAAGGTCGCTGATTCAAATCTCGGCTCGGGGGAGGTTCGAACCGTGACCCTTAATGGACTAAGCGGTACAGAGAATGAATGAATGAACTCTGAAATTATTTGCAAACATTCATTTACAACTGCAAGAGCTTTATGACTTAATATTGAGCCCATACATTACATACATTATTTGATGTTTTAAATTATCCAAATTATCAGCCGTTACTGCAAAGTTAAAGTTACTATTTAAATTAGAAACTATCCTCTGAACGTGAGCTCAATTATCCTAACAGTTTCAATCTCGGTTCACCTTGGCTGTAGGGATGCATTTAATAGAACTGTTCTGTATTTCATTGTTTTATTAAATCGATTGGCGCACTTCCCTGCTGGATGCCATCCATTATCATCCCAGCAAACCAAATGACTCATTCAGGAAAATGGCAATGAACTTAAGTACTGCAGGATACAAAAGCCTTCAATATGCTGCATTACTCAGGTTAAATAAGCCCATTAAGCAGAACTGAACATCGCAAAACATGATCACAACTTGCACTGAGACAGTGAAAGGCATATTTGCCAAAGCATTTTGGTGAGAGCTCATGGTTCAGTGAAAAAATTGCAGAATGTGTTTTAGAGGTATTTCGTGTACACTTAAATCCATAACTGCAGAATGAATCCTGCATATTGTCACAATTGTGCTGCACGGCGGTGTGGTGACTAGCTCTGCGGGTATGTATGGCCAGGTATGCCTTCCATTAAGAAGGTGCCTTGTTTGAGCCTTGGCTGGGGGGCGTTGAACAGTGGCCTTTCTGTGTGGAGTTTGCATGTTTTCGTTTATGCGTGGGTACTCTGGCTTCCTCCCACCATCCAAAGACATGCATGTTGGGTTATTAAGTCACTCTAAAATCTCTATAGGTGTGAGCATGAGTGGTTATTTGTTTCTCTGTGTTGGCCTTGTGAAAAGCCAACACCTGAGCAGGGTGTACCCTGTGTCTTCCCTGTTAATTGCTGGGATAGACTCCAGCTTCCCTGCTCAGTGGTATAAAAAAAAAGAAAAAAAGAAATATTGTCACAATTATCATTCAAACCTGCATAGCAAGACGCCCCATCTTCTTGAGTCCACGCTTTAAAATGCTAACATTTAACACAAACTACTCACAAAAAATGAGGGATACTCAAACTTCATGTGGAATTTCGAGAAAATGTAAAAAGTTCATGCTACATTGATATAACACCGCAAATTTAGGGTATTTAAGTAGATTCATGCAGTGATAATTCCTTTATCTCAAACAATTAGAAAGAAAACCTAACAACAATGGCGGGTGTGCCACAATAAAAGATTGTTTATAATTTCTCATGTATTAGGTGTTGTCTTGGTTTTATGGTGTCACAATGTGAACAGTATGATGGAGGCCTGTTTAAATACAAGCTTGAACCAGAATATTTAGTGGTTGTTTCATTATTTAGACACTTTCGTGTGTGTGTGTGTGTGCTTAAATATCTTGTTAGACAACATCATGTTGTGCAAAAAACATTTGTACCTGTGTGTTTAAAAGTTTAGAAAATACCAAATCAAGCTGACCTGGAAAGGTTATGGTGCATTTTAGGTATATTCTAGACAAAAAAAAAACAACTGAATATCCCTAACTCTTTGTAAGTATATGTATATTTCTGTACCGTATCAGAGGAATAGACATACACATCCATCAGTTCTAAAATTAGGATGAATTTTGTGGTGGTATAGTGTGTATACATTCTATATCTGTTATTAAAACAAGTCATCCTGATGAAGAGTTCATTCTTAAGTTCCTTGGTACTATTTCGCTCTCATCAAAGCAAATTGCATGCATCAAAGTAAAAGCTTTGAGAAGTCGACTGGCTACAAAAACCTGAAGGAAACAAAACAGCTCTGACGTTCTGAAAAGACAGTCCTGATCTCTTTCATCTTGTTCATAATTCCTGAGTGTATTACGAGTTGAATATTAGAGGCTGCCTAAATGGAATCATTGTAATTATAGCGTTCATGCATGGGAAGGTACATTTTCTGAGGTAATTTGAAAGGCTCAGAGAAACGAAAAAGGAGAAAGAAATTTTTTGACTGTGACTGACAAGCAAAGGATAGAAAATCTTTCACTGTCTCGGCCCCAAACACCTCTGCCACTGAACCAGTGTGACTATTTCTACTGATGGCATTATCACAGCTTTTAACAGTAGAGGGAGCTTCAGTTATGCAAATTACAACTGTGCCTGTGACAAGATGAACTTTTCTTTCCCCCTCCTTTTAATGCTGCCTGTCATGGAAGATTGGTTGTTGACTCATTTCTAATACACTAAAAATGCTGCATTTAACCCCAGGAAAACTTTTTTTTCCCCCTTGGAACAACCAGCCTTGCAAGCACAATGGTGCCCCAACTCCAGCTTTCTCATACAACAGCAATAAACAACCAATCTTCTCAAATAAATGATCACAATAGCTGGAAAGGCAACTCTCACAGAACCCGGAATTAATTTATGGACTATCAAGTCCCCACCCCCCAACTTTAAATCAAATGCAAGGCAGTAGACTAAAACTGGTTTCAGTATAAAATCTGCAGCAAAACATGCATGAGCCTATCGCCACTCAGCCCTGCAATGTGCATCCTGATAACAGCATAGACTGCAATCTTGGCACTGTGATCTGTGAGATAAGATTTAAAGATACTGTGAAACTATTGATCCCTTAGGGGATAATTAATTAATAAATAAATAAATAAATAAATAAATAAATAAATAAATAAATAAATAAATAAATAAATAAATAAATAAATAAGAAACAGTAATGGCTGCATGGATTTAAAAAAAACAAACAACAACAACAAAAAATAAAGAAATAAAACAAACATAATAACAATAACATGGATTAAGCAGTGGTTTAACATCTGCTACTTGAAGAGTTTACATGAACAGCTCTGCTATAAGCTTGGAGTAATATTCTTGAGTAATGCATTTTTTAAAAACACTTATTCAGGTTGGACTGCTTGACTAAATGCCAAAGTTATGTCCACAATAATTTATGTGTCATCTGCTATAATTCAGTAGCACCATGTGAACATGTCACCTCCTAGAAATGTATGTCATTTCCATGGTTACGGCTGTACAGTCTGCTAAGTATTATGTGGGCTAAGTCAAAAGGCTTAGAGCAGTATAATACAGGGGGTTATTGGTCTAAAACAAACTTTGAGGATATGTCTTCTGTCTTGTGCGTGTCTTTGCTTGTTGAGATTTTCCTAGCTTCTTGAAATGACTAAACTGGTAAATCTATCTGTATTGATTTATAGCGTCCTAATGATATATTATGGATTCTTACTTTTAAAAGACTAATCTTGCGGGCATACAGGCTACTATGAAGGGATGCCCTCTTTGTTGTGTCTTTATAACTGAAAGCTTTTCTAGAGTTTTCCTGTGGGATACACCTGCGTCACTGTCTTAAGCTCCATTTCCACCAAAAGCTCAAACTGTTCATTTCCTTATGGGGAATAAATAGGGGTTGGTTCTCCAGTCGATATCTTTAATTGCTCCTGGGTTGTATCAATACCTACCGGTTTTACTGCTCCATCACGAGCCACTGGGAACGGGTTGCCCGGGAAACGGCCGCATGGCAACAGGATCAGAGCCTGGGGGTTGTCTGCTACTAGGTCTGCTCCCATTTTGCATCGCATTTCCTCACTAGATGGTGTGCAAGCCACTGGAGAGAACACTTCCCCGCACAGTGAGCTCTACATCCAGCTAAACAAACCTGGGAAACTATACCACGGACCATTTCTTCACGGGGCTCCGAGGCGGAAAAGTGTGGAAATAAATAAAGCGTCGCGTTAAGGGTTTCTCTCTTCTTTTTTTTTTTTTCCTCTTTAAAGTGAAACGTCCGCTTTTGGCAAAAAGACGACTTGGGGAAAGCGACAACGGAACTCAGCTGTGATGGACATAATGATTGCGGTGCAGGATGCTTGTGTCTCTGGTCAGTGGCTTACTGCGATAATTCTCAGCCTGTGCTGCTTTCTGCCGTCCTGTTTGCCCGCCGGACAAACTGTGGACTATTCGTCGGTTGAAAGTGTGGTGAGCAGACAAGGCGACACAGCTTTGCTGAGGTAAAACAAGCTAACTCAACTTCACTTTCTCCTGCCCATACGCACATATTCTATTTTTTCTCTCCCAAGTTAAAGAGCACACGCTCCCTAAGTGTGTTATGGTCGTAAACTACTTTGGAGAACGAGACTGTCATTCAGCGCCTGGCATACACACACATTGACACACACAATAGGTCATTTTCCCTCCATCCCGTTCTTGTTTTCGCTTGACGGGGGGGGTTGGCTAGTGCTGGGATCCCTATGCAGGACGCTGGTCTGTGTAGCTAACAAAAGTTTTCTATGATGCTTTCCCCTCCTTTTCCATACAGCAGTTAAAATAAATAACGTATTATTGTAGAGTTATGTTTGGTATCGTGGCTTCCTGTAAGCGGGACTATCTATCGCTTAAATTTGAGTTCGCTTTGCGATCTTATGTAATTTGATTACATTATGTCCGCTCATTCTCATGCTGAGCGCTTCAGAAGCAGCTCGACGCAAAATAAAACCCGGCGCGAGATTTTGAGCGCTGTCGGTGAGATTTGCTGAATGCACAGGGTGATGTCGCAGTTTCAAACGCAGGCAGAAAAGTGTATGTGTGTCCGCTGGTGATGTGAATTATGGCAATGACGCGCCATCTCCTCCTCCTCCTCCTCCTCCTCAGTCCCACCATCACGTAGGCTTCGGTGCCAGCTGCACAGGTAGCTGCTCATTAAGGGTAGAATTAACTGCCATGGATGCGATATGCTTCACTGCACCTGAAAGCCTATGATAATGTCCTCTGTAACTCATCATATAATTAAGAAAAAAAAAGTAACTTAAAGAATGTGAAAGAGTTTCCAAAAGATGCTTTAATGCACGCCTTACTGTTTACTGTGTGTCCATAACTGTCTTATTTAATCTCTTTGAAAAAAAGAAACAACAAAGCCAACAAACACTTTTTCTCTGGAAATAAAAAGCAGAAAAAAAAATCTTTGAAGGCATGTGATAATATCATGTTATACGAATATCAAATATCCGCTTTGATGCCTCTGAGGAGAAAGGCTGAGGGGCCAGGCCTGCCCATTTCAATATAAATTCTGTGGATGTTGACTCAGAGAGATTCTGGGTGTGGACCTGAATACAGAGCAGCTATCTCTGCTTGGCTTTTAGTCATTGTCGTCTCATACTTGATTGTTGAAGAGCTGAAATGTTTCTGTGACCATTTTTGGTGGCTGAATTGGAATGAGAATCATATTATCCGGAGGTTCAAAATGTCAGTGCATGTCAGAGAATTAGCTTTGCAACAGCAAAGTTGTATTCAGGATTTTTGGCATGTTTCCCTCGTGCCCAATGGCTATCCCATCAAAGAGACTCGGACCTCTGACTGTCTCTTTATAAAGGATGTCTAATTATCTGTTATCAGTCTGGTTTGGCTTTGATGTGGTGCAATCTTACAGTGAATCCTGATGGTTTATTGGGCTAGATTTATCTTTGTACTATGAATCAGTTTGTTAAATAAGTTGTCTCCCACCCCTGAGTGAGGCATCATTTACTTTCAAGCTTCAGTAAAAGTCACCTAGAAGTCTAGAAAAAAGGATGTAGGGAAAATAATCTCAAGAAGTTTTCAATACATGGCTCTCATGAATAAATTAACGGGTTATTCAGCACTCATTGTAACTAAGCCTGAAGTTATCACTTTGCTCTTCTTGCACATTTTGATCTAATGGATGTAGTAAATGTCTTGCATCTTGGTTTGCATCTAATTGCTTAGCTTTCCACCAAAGTGATGATAAAGGCCTCTTCTGTCTCTACACTGTGATTATCTCACACTACCAGGAACTGGGTCTCTGTCATTTTCCCTCCCTTTTTTTTTACTGGTCTTGAGTCAGGCATCAGTGCATGAATGAGCCATCTCTTTTAGACACAAAACAGTGCCGGCTTGTTGAATTTCTTCATTGTCAAGACCCCTGACTGGTAGGAGGGCAGTGTTGCTGTGCCCTAAAGTTGATACTGTGAGTATTCTCAAACGACGACAGACCCAGAAGCATGCAATTAGTCACAGCCTCTGGATTATGGAGTGGCTCCCTAGAGGTGCGTTTGCTGTCGTATTTTAAATTCCTCCAACCTTCTCAGTTCTTTTCACTGAATTTTCTGTTGAAACAATCCGTGTTACACAGTGAGTTCCCATCAATCAAATGATTTGAGCTTTTTGAAAATGAGGAGTGTTACACACGTGTATCATTTTTTATTTATTCTTTTTCTGATTACTGAAAAGCTGTAATCAGGGTGTGCTAGAGTTGAGCTGCTGCTTCCACGATGACTTAAAGGTTTGCGTTTAAGTCACATGTAAATTTCTTATTGCATGGTGGAAATCTGTGAACTTCCACAGGGGACACATTGTTTAGAGGAGAAATGCATCCCTTTCTTCCCGATCCCTTTTGCAGGTTTCATGTCATTTGGATTCAGTTGAATAAACTCGACTCTTCCCAGTAAATGACTCATCTGGCTGTAAATTTGAAGCGGACAGCAGGATGAAAAGACAGTTTCCTAAGCTGTCAGGAAACACACAGCATTGGTGGCTGCCTCTTCCACATGGATAAGCAGCTGTAACCATCAGCAAAAAAAACTTGTGCCTGTGAATGTGGTCCTTGCAGACAGAAATCTTAAAGATTGCTTACCATGTGTTTCAGATGGTACATGCATTCCTAAACAACTCACATTTTTGTCTTTATCCATAAATGTCTGCATTTAATTGTTCTTTATGACATGTGAGAACTGTATTTAACTTCATAAAATATTACTATTATTTTTATAAGCAGAAAATAGCAGTAAGGCCAAGAAATGGGAGCAAGGCTGTCCACAAAGTAAGACAATGGCCTTAGATTATTTTTTGTTATTTAGTTTGACAGTTGGCCCTAGGCCACAAATAAGGCCTGCACCACAAGCCTTTGTCTCTATAATGGTGCAAAATTGACCTGTCACTAGTTTGAAAGTCTGGTATTCGTATAAATCTAAAATCATTGCCTCTTGTCAACAGACCAATTGATGAAAATCTTTTCTGGCTATACATGATTGTAGTAGAGATGTGTTTTGTAGTACTGTCTTGGACAAAAATGGTACCATGCATCATTTTCCCCCTCTATGTCTTTATTATCGCTCTGAAAGGTCTTGACATTTACTATAAGCACTTATGCCAGAGACAACGTCTAGTTTAAATGGCTCAGTGTCCCCACCCTGGTGCAGATGCTGGTAAGATAAAATAGAGGAATATTTGGTGAATATTCAAGCTCCATGGGTACAATTTAAAGGAGGAATTGTTGACTGTCTCCTTAACACGGACCATAACCTGAGAAGTGCCTTTTTTCATTTTAGCATTTCAGCACTTTTTTTTAATTAGGGTTCAGTCAGCTCACTTAAAAGTATAAGAACAGCTTCTTCTTTTCCAACAGCTTGGTTGGAGATGTAGCCAATATTTTGTGCTCACAACACATCAGGTACCTGGCGGACATCAGCAGTGTAATGCATTCATTTGGGGTAAAACCTGGTTTACCTCTTATGACACATCTGGGGGCACACCTGAGTCTGTCACTGTTAATTAAACAGAAAAATCTTCTCTCCTATTTGCTGCAGCACATGTTTAATGCAACCAGTGCTGCTGTCAGCACAGTATTTATTTCTTTCTCTGTCTCTAAGCTCATCACCATCCTCATACTACAAGGACCCAATGTTTTGTTAGTCATTTGAACCCGTTCTTTTTAACTAGGGAATAGCCATGATCATAATAGAAAACTGCTGGCATATGGGTAGGGGGTGTTGCTGAGTAGGAGCTCCCAGATGGAGCATCCTTAAATAGATATTACTGTATGGTCGAAAACTCATTCTCTGTAAAAAAAAAAAAAAAAAAAAAAATAGAGCCTAACATTAGAGAGTACTTACTGTTGCATATGGGAAGCTGGCTAAGTATTCATCACAGTCATTAGTCTGTCATTTGTTGCAACATATGTGCTTTGGTGGCAACCAGCTGACAAAGTGCCATGCTAAAGCAGTTGTTAAAAGGAGTTTCAAAACTTGTGCCATGGCTTTTTTTTTTTTAAGAGCCACTCAGTTTGTTATTGGAAACACCCTTATCTCTTCAACATAAAAAATAAGATATTTTTGGGTATAAATCATATCTTGGTCTTTCTGGGCTAAATGCCTACATCCATTAATACGTTGTTATTTTCTATTACATGTTTAAGTCAGGAAGAAATTCTCACCAGTGTCCACAGTTATGTAAAATCCCCAATGATTTGTATGATCATTTAAAATATTTCTGATCATATATCGCTGTGCTTGATTACCATACTTGAAAAATTGAAAGCTTTAGTCTAAGTTAGCAGTGGTCTTTCAGATGCAAATGCAGATCATGCAGTGTGAGTTTGTTTTATGTCAGTGAATACAGAGTTGCTATGACTGCAAAAGTTTCAGCTTCCTAAAAGGATAAAGTCTCCAGCACTCATATTTTTGTTTTTGTTTTGAGGAAAACTTGATCAAAGATGGTCACTGTCTGTGAAACATGCAGAAAGACAATAACTCTGTGACCATAAGTCACTAATTGAAGTTACTAAGTATAAATGTCAATATCTGTGTGCCTTTTAATAAAGCTGGTTTGGATTACTGGTGCTGGTGTTAAGTATCAAAAATAAATAAAAATAAGAGTTTATATTGTATTTTTGTATCCTTAATTTTTATATATTATTCTAGTACCCTAACCCAGGGATCTGAAACTCTGGTCTTCAAGGACTGCTGTCCTGCAGGTTTTAGAGGTTCCCTGCTTCAACACACTTGACACAAATGGATTGGCCATTTTGTAGAACTTGACAACTTGACAAGTTGTTGGCTTTTTAAAAAAAATTGAATTAGGTGTGTTGGAGTGGGGAAACATCTAAAAGCTGTAGGACAGTGGTGCTCAAGGACCAGAATTTTGAGATCCCTGCCCCGAATCCTTGGTATGTTCATAAACATCCACTTTACTTGGACTGGGTTTATCTTGTCTTGTATTAACCATCTAACCTGAGGATGTCCAGTTCCAGTGTTCAAGGCCTGCTGTCCTGGAGGTTTTAGGTGTTTCCTGCTTCAACACACCTGAATCAGCTTAATAGGCCATTGACAGGCTTGGAAAGAAGCTGACAACAAGCTGTTGCAGAGATCCATTTAATTTAAATCAGGGTGTTTTTCTGATTTGTACTGTGGATTTACTAAATTTACACATAGAAGGATCACTGAGAGAGTTATGTGTGCATCTCATTGACTTTTCAGAATTAGCATCAGAGGCTCTGTTCTAAGGTTATGTAAATAAATTTAATCAATATAAACTGCATTGTTAGATCCAGTCTAAAAACATTTCAATATACAAACTAAAATTTGCATTCTCAAATTATTTCTTTAGTTCTTTTTTTTTTTTTTTTTGTTCAGAGACACTTGCCAACGTAACTAGGCGTTTTAGATTACTGTTTAGCTCTGGTTAAACAATCAAGGGCATATTACTCATGCAACAGTGTGTTGTAAGGCTAATATAAAGAAAATCCAATCTAGTGTTAAAACATGAGGCAACCCACTTATTTTTTGTCATGTTTTAGCTTTCTGCTTGAGCTTTTTATATGTTATGATTTATAACCTCATGCTGTCACAACGTAGTGGGGCTAACATGCATTAAAAAGCCAGATTAACACACTATAAACAATTACCAAAAGGATTACATTTGTGACCACCATTTGTCAGGCAAGTCAATCTATTGTTCTTTCTAAAAAATTAAGCATTTCTATTTGTAATGTATTTCAATTAGTACTAAAGTGATTGAGTGCCCCGGTGAATTAAAGCCTAAATGGAAATGCTTTTTCAAGGTAATTCTTTCTAGGGAAGCAGATGCTATGCTAGGCTTTAAAGCATCTTTCTAATACTCTTATAATAACTACAATTATATGGGATGGCGAAAATGATTTGGGGTGGAAAATAGAGCTTTCACTCACTGCCAACCCTGAGCATCCAAATAATTGCAGAAATTCTACAGGAGGACTGTTTTTCTCTCGTAAGAAAGTTATAGGCTTCAAAATTGAACTTGACAGACAAAAAGTAGAGAAACAATAACAGGTTATCTTCAGGGCAATTTCTTAGACAAGTAACTTAAAACTTTTTTTTTTTTTTTTTTTTTTTTTTCTTTGTAGAAATGTGTTTTTTAGAAGCCTGCTGTGTTAAAAACTCTGCTTTGGTAATGTAAGCATAGCATTAGTCCATAATTTCTTCACTTGTTCTTTGATAGAATGTTTACAATATCACTGTAAAGTTGAATGATAAAGACTGCTTTAGGTGATGGTTGAGATTGGTTGATCGTACACAGCAGATTTTGTTGCTCTTTCTGATACCTTTACAGAGTAGATGTGTTTACAACCGTTCTGTTAGAGCTGGGATATACTTGGTGTGTATGCAAATGTGCACGTCAACATTCTGTACCATCTGTGTATGGAGAATGTGCACAGACGTTGTCAACGCACAGAATTTTGGAAGTAATTCACCATTTTGGGAGTATACCTGCGGTCGGTTTACATCAGTTAAGCAGTGGCTCTTATCTTGTTAATCTTCATTTTATTCATCTTCTCATTTTTTTCCCAAGTTGTGTACTCAGCAGTGGCTTCCTGATCAGTGCACAAAAACAAAATTAACCATATATCCATATTTGTCCATATAACGTACAGTTTGGGCTTCATGTGAGCAGAAGTAAAGATGACTGCATCGTGTCAGCTCAATGAACTGGATGATTAGAGAACAGGTGAGGTTGTACACCTGAGAATTCATGTAGAAAGGGTTACTGGATACAGATGCAATAAGTACATTATTTTAAATGCAGTGGTGCCGATTTGGATGAAACTCCCAGTACAGATAAAATTTCTTTCTTCCACCAGATTGTGATGTTTGTTGTTCTGATTAACATGAGTCCAAGTGTTGTTCTGTCAGACATTCAGAACTGTTCTGTGACGTTTCAAAGTAGATCTACCATCAGATCCAGTTGTTTTTTGTATATATTTTTCTCTTTGTAATAAAAATACTTCCTCATACTTTGATTGCTTTCAGTTTCACTGCTCCTTTTGCTTAAGCAAGATGCATTAAATTAATTATTCCTATATATAAGATACATATGTCATTTCCCAAAATATATTAATTTATCGGAAATTAATGCACACAAATGAAAAGATAATATATTTGATTTAGGGCTGCAATGGTTAGCCGATGTTGTCGACAATAGTCGACAATAAAAATAGTCGACAACAAATTTAGCCGTCGACTAATGTCGGGTCCCGCTCTTTTAAAAAAATTGGACCGCATCAAACTGCCCCGCATCTCTGCTTCTATTTTTTTTAACCCGACCCGAACCGCCCCGCCCCATTAAAACACATGAACCTGTCCCAAACCTGTGATTTAGCCATTTGACCCTCCTTCTTCTTTTTAAGGACGTAAACTCCCAAACGAATGTTATTCAAACACTTCTTCTTCTATCTTTTGTTGCTTGTCTGCTTGGCGCTTTCTGCACGTAGCCTGCGTAGCCTACTACGCGCCTACCTGGACATTACGTTATAAAACGTGACCTGTGTTTAAATAACTGATAAATATTTTGTCTTACATGTTATAGTAACAAAATGTAGACACTGATTAAGGTCTTTATTTTCAGTTTGACAAAAAATAAAATTAATAGATAGAACTAGATATTTCAGAATAGTAAACCACACCAACCCGCCCTGCAGTGAAGCGAAAATTCTTTGACCCGCCCCAACCCGAACCGCAGGTATCCCTTAGGACCCGCGGGTTAGGGGGCGGCCTGCGCATCACTATTGCACAATGCACATGCGCAGAGAGGGGAAAAAAATACAGAGTGAGACATCGTCTTCTTTTTTAATCTCTGCAGAGAGTTGCACATGCGCAGTGAAGTCCGCCAGGGGAAAAATATGGTGGCGGACTAGGAAAGAAAACGGCGGCGGAGAACGTTAAAAGTCTGGGATAACTTAACGTTAAACTTACAAAATAAACTAAATACATGTGAGATTTGTAAAGCGGACCTTGTGTACCGCGGAAGTACGTCTGCAATGCTTGAACATTTAAAGAGGAGGCACGTCGGACTTAACAACCTTATGCAAAATTTCAAAGCTGAAAGTGAAATAGGATCCATTTATAATAATCATGATATACATAATCCGATTGGTCGACTAGTCGTTTTAATAGTTGGTGACTAATCGACCATCAGAATAGTCATTAGTTGCAGCTCTAATTTGATTTCAGAATCTATATTTCACAACAATGAATGTTTATGAATGGGTGCACAGCAGCAGACAGGAGAGCACTGCAGAGAGTGATTAACACCGCCCAGAAGATCACCAAGTGCCCCCTCCCCCCCTGGACCAAATAGCCAGCTCTTGGTACCACAGCAGAGCCTCAAAAATCGTCAAGGACCCATTCCACCCTAACTACCACTTGCACAACCTGCTGCCCTCTGGTAGGCGCTACAGAGCTCACAAAGCCCGTACAAACAGACTCAGGGACAGCTTTTTCCCCAGAGCCATCAGTGCCCTGAACTCCCATGAACAAACCAAACAATAAGGAGAACACACCCAACAATATGAAACATCACACACATGTGAAATAGACTGCAACAAGTATCACACCACTGTGAAACTCGAACCTCGTTGTGCAATATAAGTACTCTAAGTGCAATACATTCAATTGTAAATATATGTATATATCTGCTTTTTAGTACTTACCATATTTATATTTACCTTAAATATTTTATTTCTATTTATTTCCTCCCTTTGCCTTCATTTTTAACATTTTTGAATATTCTTTTTATTTGATGCAAACACCATAAAGAGTAGCACCCCCTAATCTCATTGTATGCTCTGGTTTACAATGACAATAAAGGCTTTCTGATTCTGATTCTTAATATATACATTTTTAGCATGATGGTGTAGTTGCAGCCTTGCAGGTTTTAATCCATCCGCTTGTAAAATGTGTGGCAGATTCTGGTGGGAAAAAGGCCAGAAAGAAGAAGAAGAGACACATCTAAATAGCAATGCTTTGGAATTTTATCAGTTAACAAATGTCCCAGTTGTATGGAGCCCCCTAGGGGACAAAGGGAGATTTTTTTTCCTCTGCGTTCCCTCACAAGTTTTGTGTTACCTTGCAAAAAAAGATGATCTGACAGACACTGACAGAAATTGTTTATCAAGCCATTTTTATATTTCTGTATTCATTTTTTAAATTTTGGCAGTTTTGGTACTCCATACCTTGGCTCCCATTGGCTGGAGACAGTAAACCTCACCTCGGTGCAGGATCAGTCAAACACACAGAGAACTGTGAATGCTTAGAGAGTGATGAGTGAAGAGAGACAGTAGAGTGAATGAGAGAGGGGAGAATGAGAAATGGATTGGAGGAAAAATGTAACGTTTTACATGGTTTTGTCTTCGTCATTCATATTTATTAATTTTGAAGCAATTTAAGTAACCTGCCTGTGCTTAATAGCTAACAGCTATTTTTGTAATCAGAATGCACAAGAGTTCTTTTCATTTTTTCATCCCTTGCAGCCAAAGACATTTTTGATTTTTAAATCACTCTTATGAATATTTGCTAGTTATTTTCCTACCCTGAGCGGCGTCTCTGGGAGAGACAAAGAGAAGGAGGAACCACAGCAGTCCCGATACTGAGCTGTAAGCCCACAAAGAGTTATAGGGATTCATCCACCTAACTTCGCTTCCTATAGATACAACAATAGTCCAACAGAACCAGGTGTGAGTGTGTAATCTGCTCAGTGTAATCAGTCAAAATGTAATCCTCTGACAAGGACAGATTCCCTCTCATGAATTGTGTAGCCGTGGTGGTACCAACGGTCAAACCGGGTGGAGGGGTGGCACTGCTATGTTAGTCAATAATCTAGGCCTACCTCTTAAACAGCTCATCATATTTAGTTCATAAAGTCTTTTTTCATTCTCTTGAACATTAATTATCCCCACAGTTTAGTTAAAAGTTAATTGTTAAAATTGTTCATTTTAACAGTACAAACTTTGGTTGAACATCATATTTACATATTTTCTGTTTATGCTATAAATGTTTCCACTTTACCTTATGTAGTTTGTAGAATACCCATCCATTTTCTACCGCTTATCAGGGGTTGAGGTAGCTGCCTAAGCAGGGATGTCCAGACTTCCTTCACATTCACCAGCTCGTCTTTCAGGAAGAGTTAATCCACAATGTCTGATCAACATCCAACTGTGACCTGCAAGCAATAAAACTCCAAAGCATGGTTTCCATAGATGTGTGTCCTTCCTTATCTTGGCCCTTTTGTCACCAGAATACGTTACACTCTTGTTTATAAGTCCATGTTGCAACTCAGCATTACCTTGTGTCAATGCGAGCTGCCTACGCACCAAACGATCGCTAGGAATGCGTGGCAGCCATTATACTTACCATGATGCGTTGCTAACAGCAAGTATAGCCAGCCCTTTACACTGTGCAGCCTTCTTGATCACATACTAACTCTTTCAGCCTTTCATCACTGAGAGAAACCATTCCTAAGAGCACCTTCAATTAAAATCCTTAATCAATCAGTTAGCATCTCCTTGTGTTTCATTGTAATTAGTTGTGCTACTCTGACAACACTGGGTAATCTCATCTGTGCTTCCTCTATTGAGCTTTATACCAGCAAGGCTTGGCTTGCCACTCATCCTAAGCATGTTATAGACCTTAGAAGCCTGAGTAATGGTGGATCACTAAAAGAAGCTAATAATCATGTTTGGTTAGTGCATACTGCTGGTTATGATTAATATGGAAAACATCTTAAACTTTAGTAAGTTTAGTAAGTAAGATTATGGTAATCATAAACTAACCTGTATTGAATCTTTGCAGGTCTCTAATACAGCCATGTCCAGCATAATTTAGAAGGTGAACTTTTATCTATTATACCAAAGTCTAGCTCATCAAGGTAATCTGTTTTAGATCTATAACCTTTATGATGAGTGGTTGAGAGAATAAATCATCACCATGGGAAATATTCCATTAGAATGGTGGGGTGGATGACATTACCTTCAGTGAAAGATCTTTAAGAGTAAGCATGGCTGGAGGGACTGGGGGTAAACATTAGTCTACCTGTGGGAATAGTAAATCAGAGGTGTTGACACATGGATATCTTAGCGATGTCCTTCACTGAATTAAAGCAAGCCAGAGGGATTTCAGATTTTAGAGGATATCTTATTGTCCTTTAATGGAATTTAACTTAGCAGTGTATCTTGGGTTTTCTCTGGCACACCTCCATGAAGAGGACTCCAAATTTTATTCCAAGGAATATTTAAATAGAAAAATGGTTGACTTGTTGTTTGTCCGCTGTGTGTTTAATGGGAAATGTGGTCTTTGAGTTAATAGAAGGGTATATGTATGTTGGGTTTTTAATGTGAAATATTGCATGAGATACTTTGTCTACTTTAACTAATATTACAAAATAGTTATTTAACCATGTTGTCTTTGTTTTTAAAGGTCTAACAGGGAGTTTTTCCAAGGTAAAAAATAAATATGTATTGACTGACTAATCTTTTGCACTTTAGTCATCTCAGCCATATTTTTATTGCATTAGTTGGTTTCTCACAATTGATTAGAAACCCCAGAAGCTAAAGGAGGTGCATATTGTTATAATTCATTTGGCTCTGTGTTGGTATGGCTAAAGAATTTTAATTGGAGTTGCTCTAAGCAGGGTATGATTTTTGTTTTTTCCTCTCTCTCTCTTTCTGTCATCTGAATAATGAGCGTGTGGATTTCAGAATGCTGTAAATGTTTGTTGGAGCTGAGTAATTGGAGAGTCTATTGGTAATTATTAGTAAATGGAGGAAGAGGCCGTGGAGCAAATCAATATCCCTGAATAGTGCTACCTTTTGTTTCCACAGGGGTCAGGAGGAAAGGTAACAGAAGTGTCAACAAGGCTGCACAGAATTAAAGTGATGAAGGATAATTTATGTTGGGAATGTAAAACTGAGGTACACTGGAATTAACAGGCTGTAAATTTGCAGCAGAATTACGAAAAAGTAAAAGTAGATAGCCATAATTTATTAGCATAAAACAATATTTTTATTTCATGTGAAATGAGTGAAGCTCACACACCATCAGTGTAGATTACCAATGATAAAGGAATGCACTACTACTGACTAGGGCTGCAACTAATGACTATTCTGATGGTCGATTAGTCACGACTATTAAAACGACTAGTCGACCAATCGGATTATGTATCTGTGTATCTATGTATCTATGTATAATTATTAAGTGGGTCTTAGTTCACTTTCAGCTTTGAAATCTTGCATGAGGTTGTTATGTAAGTCCAACCTGCCTCGTCTTTAAATGTTCGAGCATTGCAGACGTACTTCCGTGGTACGCAAAGTCCCCTTTACAAATCTGAAATGTATTTAATTTATTTTGTAAGTTTAACGTGAAGTTATTTCAGACTTCTGAAGTCCTCTGCCGCCGTTCTATTTACCGATCGTCCGCCATATTTTCCCCCTTGCGAACTTTATTGCGCATGTGCAACTCTCAGCAGAGAAAAGAAAAAAAGACGATGTCTCACTCTAGTTTTTTCCCTTCTTTGCGCATGTGCATTGTGCAACTCTCAGCAGAGATAGGGTTAGAAAACGATGTCTCACTCTGTAGTTTTTTTTTTTGTTTTTTTTTTGCTGACAATAGTTGACAGCTAAATTTGTTGTCGACTATTTTTATTGTCGACTATTGTCGACAACGTCGACTAACCGTTGCAGCCCTACTTTACATCATTCATGTACTGATGACATATTGAAGCAAATTTCATGACATAATTTTGCTGGTTGATGAAAGGGAGTTGTGATAAATGCCCCTTTTGTATGCCTCCTGTGTAATTGCAGATTCATGACAGTGAATTAATTCTTTAATATTTCCCACAGATGGCACAAATGGTTTGTTGCTGTGGAGTAATCAGTTTAAAGAGAACAAAGTCTGGTATTGCTCAATAAGAATTTAAAATGGTCCCTACAACACTTGATCTATAATAGGAGGAATCAGTAAGTGCTCAGTTACTAGAAGAAAACAAGTGCATTAGTTTGACATTAGTGCTTATTGAAGGTATTTTGTTGTTTAAAATGTTTAAATTTCAACAATCTCAAAACGTATTAGATAATTTTGTACAGAAGAAAATTAATCAATTAATGTGTTACACTGCAACTAATTAGCACTCCCATTATTCATGTCTCCCCAATTCTGTCTTTCTTTTAATCTTTCTGTGATGCTTTTTTTCCTGCTTAATTATCTTTCTTTGCAGTTCTCTGTCCCATAATTGGATCTAAAAGTAGGCAGCCAAACCAAATGTAGTCGTGATCAACTTCTACCTATGAGCTGCCTGGTGTTCTCAGCAAATGCTCTAGTGTTTGTTCTCAAGTGTTTTGCTACCGATTCTGTTCTGTTTGTTCTGTGTGATATTCAGCAGTTGAGAGAAAAGCAGGTATCCTTTTTACCCAAAAATAACATTCAGCAATATTCTTTGGTCTTCTGTCAGTAAAGAAATACTCTGTAGTTTTGATATGGCAGCATCTATAGATGTCTTGATGGATGGTGATCAGGATTTTGTGAATCGTGTGAGATCCAAGCTGCATTAAGAAAATGCCACAGATTTTTTCAGAAATGAGAACCATTTTACTTGAAAACTTTAACCTTCATTTGTAAATGCATGTCAAATAGTCCAGGTTAGCAATGAAAGAGCCTCATTGGTCCTCAATGTCACTCAGCAAGAGCATTCTACAAAGTCAGGATTTTTTTTAATAAAAAAATGTATGTTGTTTTTCTCTGTTTTTCTCTTTTTAAACCTCTTCCAACTAACACGCTAGCTCACTAAAACAACATGGAACAAAACCTCAGAGAGGTTCACTGTTGCAGACTGTTTCTTCTCCATATAATACAAAGTTAGTCCTCTGAAAAGGGGATTACAGCTCCAAGCTAATTAGCATTAAACCCTTGGAGCCACAAATGAAATGTATTTGTAGATTATACAGTGTCTGTACCTACCAAACCTCTGTCATGTTAAAATGTTGGATTTAACATGCACACTGTTTCATCTTACTGTATACTGTGAGACATAGTCATGCTCTACAATAGAAGTTCCCTGAGGCATGCAATCAGTCCCCAGCTTCTGCAGTTCATTCTTCAGTCTCTCAAGCAGCCAGTTGTCTTCCTTGGAAGTCTGTAGGCCATGTGTTTCTCCTTCAAACCTCAATCCAGCCAGTGCCTTTGATTCCACCATAATGCCGCTTCTCTTCTTCTGCACTGTTTAAGTGTCACTTTTATTTCAGAATATTCACCCTGGTTTTTGCCAGAGCAGTTGCTAATGGGTACTCTTTTCAAAACCTAGAGAGGATAATCCTGTCATCTTTGTTTTCACGGCCACCTCAGGGCCATTCAACAAGTTCAAAGGAAAAAAGTCTGCAGTGCAGTGTTTGTAAGGTTTGTTCTTGCTGTTGTGTTCCATATCTGCCATCACAGGCAGAGCTACATGTGGAAACAGGTGCTGTGCTGAATGACTTCAGTGGTGTGCGCTGGCTCACTTAAGGGAATATCTAGGCCAGATGCTTTATTATGTTCAGTTAATGCTGATGCTGGTGTACTACACAACACAAAAACACAGAGCAGGTGTGGTTCTGGAAACAGTTGCACTCCTGAAAATTACAGTACTATCAACATGACTATTTAGTTGTTTTCAGGTATATCAGTCAATATATCTAATGCATTTAAAATAATCACTTGATAAACTTCTGACTGGTGTGACCATTCAGGGGTGACGAAATTGAATGTATGTAATAGATTGCCACTATAATCTATACGCTGGGTATTTCTTGAGCAGCAGCTTCGATTTGATTGCAAGGACTCTGGTAGAAGAGCATCTTATACATCCCTTTAATGACGAAATATTTTTGGGCCGTGTAATACAGATCATTGTAAGAGAGAAGCTCAAGGAATCAGAAATGTTTACAACAGAGCAAAACCAAGGTTACCTTTAGAATAGTGATATGACTAAATTAAATTTGAAGGTTGGAAACAAGGTGTTGTCAAACCTAAAAGGTGTTTATTTGACAAACAAAGATGTTCTTTTTTTTAGTATATGTAGCATCACTACACTATCATTATATCATATTATGATTTTATCCCAGAGGGAAATTAGAGTGTTGTAGTACAGGATCTCCAGGGCCTTTCTATCTTGCATTGGACTTGACAAAACTCACACTGAGCACACTTTATTGCTTCTTCACTGTGTTGTAGACGATGTGAAGAATCGTCCATTATTTTCAGTAGCTTGTGCATCATTTTTTTCTGGACAGTAAGCTCCAGCAGAGTTATGCACAGCCTAAGTTGTAAAGCACCACATTCATAAATGATGATGCCTGCACACACAGGATGCTGTGTATATTATTACTGGACACAGATGAAACACATTTAGAAATGAGTTCAGGACAGTCTCACACAGTGGTTATTACTGTCATAAACTAACGTATAGACGCCACTGACAATAAAGGACGTTATTTGTGAAGTGTATTGTTTCTCTGTTAAATTTGTTGAATTGTAAAGCTAATATGTTTTAGATCTGCAATTTGACATCAAACTGGACTAAGATCTTTGCTATTTTGTATGTAGTAACATACCTTAATTCCAACTAAATTTAACAAGAGACCAAAGGAAAAAAAACAACAAAAAACAAACAAACAAAAAAAAAGAAGAAAAAAGGTGAGCAAACACAACATAACAGGATTTGATTTGGTGAGGTAGCTTTTCTTTCTAAGCGGTAGTGTTCATAGGTGAATTGAAATTACATTTAAATTAGTTTATTTCTAAGCAAAAAATGTTTTGTCAAGATTTTAATGTGTTGAAACTTAAAAAAAGTATGATTCTACAGCTCCCATTGCCAAGTGGTTAGATATGTGAAGCTTATTTTGAGTGGGGCCCAATGAAACAGAGAAACAAATGCTTACGAAGATGAAAATGACTGCAATCATTAAAAAAAGAACTTTTAAATACATTTCATTAAAGGTTTCCCAGTTTAGGAATGATCAGTACAAAGGCTGTACTTGATAATATTTACCGTTTAATTTTAAACATGAATGCTTAACACAAATTATATGCTGAAGAGGTTGTGTTTGTTAAGTATTTAACAAATATTTGCTGCCTGGAATTCAGTGTTCCAGCTGCCGTATGTATGTGTATGTGCTTGTATGTATGGGTGTTTATGTATGTGAAAATAATAGTAAATTTGTGCAAGTTCTTATCTATTGTAGGTTATATTGGTCTATAGAAACATAAGACTAATTTTGAAGCTAGTGATTAGAGCCCTTTTTAATGACATTTGCTAGTTGCTTCAAATTGAATTTATTGTGTTATCAGTTTAAATATAAGTACTTTGCATGTCAACTCAGCTGTCATTTGGCCAACTAAATTATACCATTTTTTTTCTTTTTAATCTCATTATTAATAAAGATATGATATCATATACAACTGCATGAATAATTCATACAGCTATTCCTGTGTAGATATTAAAAACAGAATAAAAATATTTCAAGTATTTAAGCTTACTTAAATGGTTTTAGAAACAGCTAATTAACTAGCAATCCTGTCTAAGGTGAGTCAGCTACTGAAAGTTTTGAGTTCATTCTTAGAAGTGCCTGCATAAGCCGAGATGAGAGTCAGCCAGAGAGTAAATTCAAAGACTTTACTACATATTATTTCCACCTCCTCCTCCTCCTCAATCTATATACTTGTGATTTTCTCATGTACCTGACATGCCGGAGCCTCTCTTGGTTTATTCTGCCACTGAGGAAGTGACAGGTCCTAATTATAAAGCCCGGAGGCGCAGAGACACTTAAACATTAACAATTACATAGAGATAAAAGTAGAAAAGCAAATGAAGAATAACAAGAATGCAAGAAAAAAAGGTAAGAAACAAAAAAACAGAAAATTTATTTAAAAATGAAAGGGGAAAAAATAGGATTTGATGATAAAACAGGCAAAAAGATAACATTTGTGAAGAGCAAAATAACAGTAGGGTTATTTTATTCTTATTTTAATATCATAATCAGATTTATAGGCACATCCTGTGTATTTATTCAGGAAGGTTGTTTTTTTTTTTACATAATACTCTTTGTGCTCACCAGTTGTGCAGATCAGTCATGCCTCAGTGCACAGTAACAATTTTTCAACCCATAAGCTGAACCTTTGTCCTTCATTGAAAACCTGAAAACATACAACAGACTGTTATTAGATGTCTTCCTAACCATATGGTTTGTAAGCATGGTAATTGCCTTGGTCGCCATTAGAGACCGTTGTGGATAAATTCATGATCTGAACATGCTGTGTTGTTTAGCAAACAGTTCTAAAGGACACTAGCCTTCTGTTTATGCTGCCTGCTGTAGCCCTCTGAGCACTAAATGGATTAATGATCCTGAGGTTGTCAGTTCAAACACAGGCACAGAGGATACTGCTGATGTGTCCTTGAGTGACACACTTAATCTAAATTGTGTCAGTTAATATCCATCTCCATAAAGGCTTTATACACACATCATAGGTTGTGTAAGTCACCCTTGATGAAGTCAAGAGAAAAAAAAAACAACGTTAGCTCCAAACAGCACCTTGATTCCTGGGCAGTACCAAGCTGCTTTAACCTTGTATGACAGTGTAATGTAATCTATAAGCACATGGTGGGTATTCTTTTAACTACACATATAAATACTTTAGCTGTTGTCAGGTTTTGTTAATAACATAGCACGTAGTTCCCACCTTACTGTCTTGTAAATGTGCAATACACAGTAAACAAAACCTTGCTGTGTTATTCATGTGCAGTGCTTAATCAGAACAGTATAGCTGAGACACTTCGCTGAGTGGGTGGTTGGCTTAGACCTGGACCCGACATACACAAGGAGGAGAGTTTGCAGGGTTGCCCAATTAGTGCTGAAAAGTGTAGCAGTGTGAGAGTGCGTCAGCAGGGAAGTGTGCACCGGAGGAGGCGTGTCATCAATCATCTCTTCAGCTCCAGACTTATTCAAGCCATTTTCACTATCTGGCAGCAGGAGAAGGAAGGGGAGGAGAGAATGACAATCGCCAGCAAATTCCAGCAATGATAACAGACTGCTCAGGAACTACCTGTATTAAATTGTATTTCTGGACATCAAAAAGAACAAGTACTTCCTTTGATGTTTTTTTTTTCCCACCAACCAATATTTAATAGGTTTCTCCTATGTCTACATTACATCTCTTCAATAAGTTTCATGAAATCATCCCTTGGTGGTTCTTTGGTAGTTGACTGTTAAACACAAACAAAAGGCAAAAAAACAAACAAACAAAAAAAAACTAAACAAACAAAAAAAAAAACGCAAACAACAAAAAACAACAACTGTGCTTTAGTTTTCTCATCGTGGCAGTACAACAAATCTGCTATCCACATTATTGCACTTTGTGACATCAGGGTTGAATACCAGATTGTGTTTTTAAGGATTCTGAATAAATCACATTTATAATGGATAAATCAGTCTATGCCAAACGTCATACTGAAGGTGTGTCATCATGCTACTTAAACACATAAAACCTCCAACACTGATTGTTTTCTTACTGTGTGCTACTCGTTGTGGAATTTGCATGTTCTCTTTGCCTCTGGGGATTTTCTTAGATGGCTCTAGCTTCCTCCACAGTTCAAAGACATACAGTATTCTTAAGTTTAATTGGGAGTCATATATGGATTGTAGGTACGACCGTAAACACGCCTTAGTGTTAGCCATGCAGTATCTCTCCATTATCTCATCTCTCCATTAAAACATCCAAAAATACACAATACTGCAGCTTTTCCCCGTGCATTATAATAAATAAACATAAAAGTGAACTCATATTGTAAACAGGTAATGCATCATATCAGTAAAGCCATTTTAGCTCTAGCTGATTGAGAATTATATAAAACCTATCATCAGACATCACATATTGTGTGATGTGTCCAACCACTGATTGCTTTCAGCAAACATTGTCAGTATGCAACATCACGCGCCATGACCTCTGACAAATGTTACAAATTCAGCCTGTTAAATGTTTACACTGCCTTCCCTCTCTTGTGTTTGCAATCTATAGCCAACTGTTCCTCTGGCTTTAACACTCACACACACTGTGTGACACTGGCTCAGAGACTTGTAATGTTTCCAAAAATGGGTACTTGGCTCAGCATGGGGGGTATAATGATAATGAAATGTTCATCATCATGTGAAATGCCTCTCATTTAAGGGAGGCTTCTTGCTACTTTGTAACAGTCTTGACAGTGTCTGTATCAGCCAATGAACGCTTAAGAAATCTCTTCTGAGTATTTTATCATGTAGAAATTTTCCAAAGGCCCCCACCTCTCGTGCTTGGGAACTACAGTTATGGCTACATTTCCTGGCCTGAGTCCTGTTGTTCATTTTATGATTCTGCTCTATAGCAGAAACTGTCCAAGTGGGAAATGTTTTAAGGTAATCGTTCCTTGGGGAGATGTACAGTAATATACTGTAAAGCAGACACTTTCCTCACATGAAGAGTTGAAATAGTGAATTTAGCCAGATGAATGAATTTGCAGTTATATCTTAATTCAACCTTTTACTAATATCTGCATTCCCATGGTTGTAATTTTGGACTGTAAAATCAGGTCCAGCTTTTCAAACACAATATGGTCTATGGCTTAGCATCCAAATGTCTGAAAACCACAGTCCGTAAAATAGTCATCAGCATTAGCTGAATATCATTTAATCAAGCTTTTGTTCCTCTTTTAGAGCAATATTTCATCCCTCACAGATTATCCTCAACATCATTATCTTCATGTTAATGTCCATATGGCATTCTTGATGATTTCACCACTCTCACTGGTAGGATTGTAAAATGTTATTGCACCAATAGAGATTTCCCTTAATTAGGGAAAAAGGAAACAATATTACTACATAATATCATTAAGGCAGACCAGATTGTTTTGTGCTTTTCAGGTCAGAGTTTACTGTCCTCAGCTGTGTTGAGCGATCTCGACTTCATAGCAGCATGTATTCTTCAAAAGCTATCAAAGTCAGGTGGGAGAAGCTTGCTGTTTTAAAGAAAAAGCATCTGCGATCTAGTGGTTATAACCTCTTTTTAACCAGCAGCCATGAAAGGCAGGCTTGACCTACATGCAGTAAGGAGGATCTACACTCTCTTGTTAGTGTGTGCTGGTGTGGAATTGAGGTCCTTTCTGTCTGGAGGTGATACGTTGAAGCTGTAAAGTATTTCAGCAAAGCCTTAGGAAAAACAACATGGGAGAGATAAACTTTAAGAGAAGAGGGCATTGCTCAGCTTGTGTGTGTCTGTATACATGCATGATTCCCTAAAGTCTTTATGGGCCTGTGAGTTGAGTCTGACTGTTTACACCACGTGAGTATCCTTTACTTGTATGTGTATAAATGGTTGTATGTAAAAACAGTAGGTTGATTGACGGCCTTATCTCCCACAACTTTGTGCAGCTCCATACATCAATAATCGCAGACATCAAAGAGCATTCTCCTGTATTCTTTAAGAACTAAAATACAGCTTTGCTGGTTTTTCCTTATTGTCAGACTCTGTGTAAGTGCCTTCCGCACACTTCGTGTAGGTGAGGAATCACTATAAAGTTGCGGTTTCTGACCTGTATGTGTGGTTCAGTGCCACTATGATGGATGACATGGCTATCAGAATTTTGCCTTCAGGATGGGGGCTGTCCTATCATGCTGTCAAGGTCAGTGGTTACCAGGCTTATAACAAAGTGGCAAACTAGTGGACATACTAAAACACTCCCCATATTCCATCCAACATCCATCATGTCAAATGTCAAAACGGGCCAAAACACCCACAGCTGGAGAAGACTGTCTTCAGCAGGGACACAAATTATCGTGGAATTATCGTGGAATTGGAAGGGCAATGAGCCTCAACTACCATTCAACTACCATTTCATACAAACAAATTTGTTTTTAAGTTCTTCCTACGAACCTTTTATGAAGATTGCTGCATTTACCGAAATCTTCATATCTTGGATTTGTTCTTAACTAAGAAGAAAAACAAACAACCACTCACACTCATTTCTGAGAAGAATATGGAATGACCAATTAACCTAGCATGCATGTCTTTGGGTGGTGGGAAGAAGCCAAAAAATAAAAAATGAAAAGCATGACCTTTTCACAAATTGTACAGTTTTAACAAAGGAGTAAAACATAAGAAAACACTGTGAACCTAACTGTGTCTAATTAGACTGTTTTCATAGGCTCTGCACATGTTTTTGGTGATGTCATTCATAACGTTGGATGCACGTCCAACACCTGCCATAGCTGACCAACGCAGCGTGTTTCTGTTCTGTTGACAAAACGTTACAATCCGTTAATCTTCAAGTCTTCATCAGTAGTATGCGATAGGGCTGCAATGATTAATCGACGTCGACAATAAAAATAGTCGACAAGGAATTTACCTATCAACTGTAGTCGGCAAAAAGAGAAAAAAAAACCTACAGCGTCTTCTCTGAGAGTTGCACATGCACACTAAAGTCCGCCAGGGGAAAAATATGGCGACTGACCATGAAACAAAACGGCAGCGGAGGACGTCAAAAGTCTGGGATAACTTCATGTTAAACTTATAAAATAAATTAAATACATATGAGATTTGTAAAGCAGACCTTGCATACCCTGGAAGTACGTCTGCAGTGCTCGAACATTTAAAGAGGAGGCACGTCGGACTTAAAAAACAACTTCATGCAAGATTTCAAAGCTAAAAGTGAAATAAGAACCATTTATTTAATAGTTATGAGATACATAATCCGATTGGTCGACTAGTCGTTTTAATAGTCAATGACTAATCGACTATCAGAATAGTCATTAGCTGCAGCCCTAGTATGAATGAAACGGTGTGGACGGTCCTTTGGTAGTAAAGTGCTGTGTAGCTACAGTTGTTAGTATTGTATTAGGGTAAAACAATAGTAATTAATTAGAAGAAGATATTGCTTAGTTTTTGAGAACGATGACTGCTGGCAAGAATGATCTGCGGTACCTTTCGGTTTCGCATTGGACTTAACAAAGCATTAAACTGAACAGATTCTGTTGTTTCTTCAGTGGGTTGTGTAGAGGATGTGAAGGATCATTCAGTATTTTAGCAGCCTGTGCAGCATTCTTTTCAGCTCCATGGGCTCCAGAGTTTTCCCCAGCACAGAACCAGCCTTCTGAATCAGTTTGTTCAGTCTGTGGCTCTGATGCTGTTGCCCCAGCAGATGGCTGCAAAGCTGATTGCACTTTCTTAGTTCCTTAAGAAGTAAATTCTAATTTGTTCCTTGTATATGGCCTCTGTGTTGCATTTCCAGTGTAGTCTGTTGTAGCTGATCTCCGAGATACTTTTGCACCATCTCACAAATTGACCGACCGGTTCTCTGTACTCATCTTCTTATCATCACTGATACACCTTTCAACTGCAGATTCATCAGAGCATTTCTACAGAAGACAGGACTCAGAGTTGTATTAGAAGTCTGAGGTGTACAGTGTGAAGAGAGCACAGTCCCTTGAGGTGCTCCAGTGCTGCTGACCACCATCTTAGACACATTTCAGTCTGCCAACTGTGGTCTGTTTGTTAGGTAGTAAAAAATGCAGATGAATGTGGAGGTATTCACCTGGAATTCATGGAGCTTCCCACATAACAGAGCAGCTGAATTGTATTAAAAGCGCTTGAGAGCTCAAAGAACATGATGTTCAAAGTGCTGCCTCATTCGTCCAGATGAGAGTGGTCTCACTGAAGATTTAAATGGCATCTATAACGACAAGTCCATTACAAAAAGCAAACTATGATGGGTCCTGAAAGGTTTTTACTTGCTTATTGAGTTTAGCAAATAACAGACCTTCATGATGTGATATATGATGATATAAATGCCAATTTCACAAAATTCAAATTCAAGTAGATAATAATGAAACAGATTAAACGTGAATCCAGAGGCAGCACAGTCTCATGAGCTATTTCAAAGTCTGAAATGTTTAGTTTCAATTAGTTCAGGAAAGCTACAACTTTAACTTATTTTATTTATATTTATTTATTTATTTATTTTATTTACTGAACATTCATGCTTCAAATAAAGTCAAACATTTTTCTTAGCCTCATTATTGTCCACAATAATTTAAATAACTAACAATGTTCAAGTGGAATGATCAAAAAACAATCATTAAAATGTATTAAAATGAGCTGCTGAGAGCAATGCTGTAAATATTGGGGCACACCTAAATCTTTTGCTGGTGCACCCAAATGAAAAAGTTAGGCGCACCAGTGCAACCAATGCTAAAAGTTAGTCTGGAAGCCTGCCAGTGCTCAGTCTTTCACTATGAGTGTTGTGTTTTGCTTTGCAAGAGACTAATGATGCATTCACACTAGCCATTCTGATTCAAAACATAGTTTGTTTGCTCAGAAAGTCCTGTTCATTTGGGGAGGTATGAATGCGTAAACAAACTCTGATGTGGATCAAAGAAGTTTACTTTGGTTCACCTAGATGTAGGTCTCGGTCTGCTTGAAGTGAACCAAATACAGGAAGCGGACTACAACACAAAGGGTATAGTGGGTAAACACAACCAAAATATTTAATGCTTGTACAATGATCGCTGGCTCTGGCCAGGATAAATGTCTCGTAATCAGATGTGGAATAAAAACAGGGTTAAAGTTCTGATACAAATATGGTCAGCCCAAGACCGCTAGGATGTGGTGCAGCTCCATGTTTTGCTCTTATGTGGTATAAACAGACGTTGTCTTGTATTACCCAATAGGTGAGTGAGTTTTCTTCTTCGTTGTTTGTATTGTCTTCTCCATCAGTAATTGTTGATGCACCGCCACCTTTGGCGAGGATAGGAATACTTTATTTAAATGGTCTGGTTCCTCTGCGTACTTGCAGTGTGAAAGCAAACTCAAGCTGGAAGAAAGTTGCACCCACAACTAAACCAAGCACCTAATTCTACGAAGACTATCCGGGTGTGAATGAGCCCTAAAATGTATCAGTCTTAAGGGACACATTTTCTTTAACTTTTTATTTTCTTCAAGTAGCAAAAGCACAGAGATTAAAACATGTCTTTATCTTGTTAAAAGTGTAGGTTAAAAGATTGAAAAACTATTCCAAACCCCAAATACTCAAATTATATGAACATGACCCAAACCAAACCTGATCCTGATTTTTTTTTCTCATCCCAAACAAACAAACAAAAAAACAAAACAACAACAACAAAAAAAAAAACAACAAACAAAAAAAAACTGAACCCAAAATCAGTCGGTGCACATCGGAGCCTGTTTCTATTTCTATCCGAGACAATTTTAACTTCCAGGTTGCCATTTAAACAGTCTTTATGTTACTGCAATGTTAGTTTACTAGATAGAATGGTGAGATGATGGTAGCTGGGATTATTATTAGAATTTATCAATTCCAGTATCACCGCTGTCATTGCCTATGGATATTGACGTGGCTATTTTAATTGACATTGTTCACTACTAATAAGAACAGTTGAATCTAAGAGGTTTTTGCAGATCCATGTTGAATTGAAACTTGTGTTGACTTAAGAATTGATTTTGAATGAAATCATGACCCTAAATCATGAAATATTAAAAAAAGAATAAATAAAAAACAAAAATGCAAACATTTTAAAACTATAAGTAGATAAGTAAAGATGCACTAACTTGTTAAATATAGGGGATTTAAATATAATTTAGGCACAAGACATGCTGAGGTGTTAATATACTGTACGTTTTCCACTACATGAACAGCGTCATGTCACTGAGTGACATCTGTGCTGTGAAGAAATTGTCTTGTTGACAAAGTAGCTCACCCTCCAAGCAGCCAAAGCAGCCTTCTTCTGCTATGCTTAATTGTGTTTTAAATAGATTTCATTAATCCCTGATTTTCAGCGTGGATATGATTTACTTGGGCGATGTATAGGATGAGAGCTTATAACAACTCTTGCTAAAACATTTCTCCAGTCTTTTCACAGGAGCCTAGGAAGATTCCCTGCAGACATATATTAAGTATTTTCAGATGTTTAAAATATATTGTACAGTAGTGTCCGTATATTATTAACTTATGTTATTATTTCCCCATTTATATTTTAAGGTGCCTAATATGATGCATTAATAGCAATGAAAGCATTCTCACATCAAAGGTATGTCAGTGGGAAAACCTATTATGTTTGCCTTTAGGCACTTTTCTTTTTAACACCTTTCTCTTTAATAGGGTTATTCAATAAACCTTGTGGCCATCTTTAACTAATTGCCCGTTTCATAAACTGATAAGGAAAAATCACACAGGTTACATACTGCAGCTCATACATCTTATGCAGATATCTACACTTCTTTAACCATCCAATTTAGGAGCTTAGCTGACTTTGCTTCTTATCAAACCATTTCACCCTCAGCTGAAATTACATACTCTACAAACTGGGTTTTGGAGGGCCTCATTTAGTGTGTGCAACACACTACAGTGCTGTGATTTCAGTCATACACGTGATAAATAGGAATGAGTCTGCTTTGCAAAATCAGTTTAGTGTTGTATTTTAGAACAGTGTCTGATAAGGGGAATTTGTTGTATTGTATGCAGAATTATCAGTTCATCCCCTCTCAAACCCCAGAGAGTACAGTATTGTGTTTTGTGTGTATTCTCATTTGCCATTGGCTCATTTTAATGTGTGCAATGTCAGTAATGAGCAGGCAGAGTTGGTGAGGCATAATAATGCTCAAGGAAGGGATGAGATGGATTCTCTGTTGGGTGTTTCAGTTTTACCATTATTATCCTGGTTGCCAAGATTTTAACGTTGTGTATGCTGCAGCATTTATATGAATTTAATGAACCTTCTCTCTTAGAAATGCATTCTCCTTCTAGCCTTCTTCACTACTGGCACATGAATGGAGAAGAAATGGTCCCAAATCACTATCTTAGGCCCATTTAATGGACTTTAGATGACATCATGACATGTTTATTATTTATTTATTATATATTATTATATTACACTTATATTATTACACATTATTTCATTTATTATATTATTTATTATATATGTTTATTATTTATCTTTCCGACTTGGTGATGCTTTTGTATTTGTGCCATTGTATTTGCTTATGTTTCAGTGACTTCATCTAATTGGTTGGCTATGCTAAGCAAGAATAACAATATTCTCCAGAATTTTTGATTGGTTTTCTCTTTCAGGAGCTTAAGGGGAAAAGTAACAATCATTCATGAGGTTATTGAATTAGCCCACTTTTTGTACTGCTGCTCTTGGGATATTTTCTGTGTTTTAATAAGTTGAAAGATTAGGAAGACATTTACACACGATACAGGCAATTTATAATTGGAAGCAAAACAATCCTTGTGTGCTCCAACTTATTCTTTTCAACAAGATTATTAGACAACAGGTAACTGTTATCCAGATCCCATATGCAAAATATAATTATTTAATTTTTGAAATTATATAAGTGTTCTTTGAAATGTCTTTACGTAGAAATTGATTTATAGTTTTTGGTAGACATATTTATTAATAGCATTATGATCTGGGAGATTATTTCTCAAACCCAACTGACATTCAACATATAATTTCTTTTCTTTCTAGCTGTTAACATGATGGAAACAGGACTCATAAGCTACAGAGAAGCCAAAGTTTACCTCTGTTGCCCTTTAGTTTTCCTTGTTGAGGGGCTGCAATGATCTCTTTGAAAGGTTCACAAAGAAACTTGCTAACTCTTGATCTACACAGTTTATACTTGCCTACCATTGCTCCTTGAAGTTAATATAGTTGGAAAGTAAACAAGAGGAAAACTCAGCAAGGAAGCAGGGAACTTAAAAAATGTCCCATGTCTGTCATTTAACTCAAATTGTTTGGTACAGCTTACTTTGCACGCACCACCTGGAGCTTTGAATTGTTTGCCTCTTTTAAACTGTATACCATTGTTGACGCTCCTGGAGGAATTGGATTGTTTTTCACCCTGCTGACCACCACTTCAGTCAGTTAAGTGCAATAGGCTCTGAGCCCAGGTGGAACGAAGTAAATGAGTGGCTCTCCAACCCATGTTGTGCCCCCTGTTGGCTGTCATCAGGAACTTGTGTTCAGACTGATGGTTTGCTGCCTCCTGCCTGACTTATTCCTTTCACTGTGTCCTGAGGTCAACCCAGCTCAAACCTCTCTAGGGGCATATTGATATCTTTAATTAAAGTAATAGTATTTTACTCTCACTAATGTCTTTCTATGGAGACCTTACAGTGATTAAGGTAATTGCAGAGCGAAGTATTTGCTCTATCTATAAAATTACTCTCTCAAATCACTGTTATGAATCAGAGACCCTGTTCGTGGGACGGAACCTGAGCTGAACATAATCCTTGCCAAATGGACTGGCGATTAGCTTAACTAAGGACTTTTTGGTCCCTGCCAACACACAGGCTCTGCATTTTAAACAGACGAGCATTCACTGAATTTCTGTATTCATCCAATCTTCTGCTGCCTTCTGCTATACAAACAAGCTAATTTATATATACACACATAAAAATGTGTTTGCTGAACATTTTATTTTCCTCTTAACAGACTTTAAATAGTATTTAATGTTTAAAAATGTTCTATTCTTACTTGGCAAGAAGCCATCTGCTAAATTCTATCATAATACTAACAAACTTAAACTAAAGGCTTCATACAATCCCTTAAACACCTCTTGTCTGCCCTCTATGATTCTAATACTTGCAGGGCTTCTAGATGAAGTATTCTTTAGTGCTTCATAGTGAAAGCTGCATGTTGAAACATATGAGATGTACAACCCAGTTCTTCTACCCTCTTTCTTAACTAGGAGAGGAAACTGTGTGTACTGCATGCATCTGTGTAACACTGAGCCAGACAGAAAGAGAACCATCCCTAAAGCAAGCAGGCAAGCACAAATAGGGCATGTAAAATATGACTATACCCAGAGGGACCTCTCCTTTGCTCAGTGTATTTATTCCAATATTTGCAGATGACTGAAACCAGTTAAGTGCTGTGGCAATTGCTTATTTCCCTTTGTCAGAGTGATGAATGTGGTCGCACCTATCGGACTGTGCAGGAGTTCCAAAGTCCACTGACAATGAAGGATTGTTCATTTGTGCCATGGACAGAGCACATCAAAAAGGGTGGATAAAACCCTCCGGGAAAGCAATGGCAAACAATGCGTTGTTACTGTCTTTGTTTTTGATGGAGTGAATTTAAAGCAAAGAATTTTTCATTTGACATTCATACACTAAACGTCAGACACCATTTTACATTACATTTCATAGGTACACAAATATCTTTTATCCCTGACAATCCTTGAATTTTACCGCAGGGGATGTTTTTGATTTTAGATGCTATTATAGCACCTGCAATATGTTCATGGATTTATAATTTTAGAATACAGATCATAGGTTCCAACCGCACACTGTAACACTGCCCAATGGCCAAAACAACATGTAGGCCTGTCACAATAACAAATTTTGCTGTGTTAAAAATTTTCTTAGAAATGATTGTGTTAAGCGATTACATTGCGCAAAGTGATAATGTTGTCATTTTGAGACCATTTTCAACTAATGACAATGCCATAATAATGCAAGTACATCAATCAAAGATCAATAAACTTTAATTTCTAAAGAACATTTTACACTGAGACTGGAAGAAATTTTAAATAACAAAGCAAAAACAATAAATAAAATGGACTCTCAGTCTCATTAACAATGAATAAAAACCGAAAATAACCAAAAACAATAAGTATGACAGATAATAAAGCCTCTGTTCTGTACACAAAACTGCCCTTCAAAAAGTATATTAAAAAAATATTAAACATGCTGCTCAGACAGGGAAAACCGTAAAACTGCCAGTCAAAAATGCACAGATTGGTAGACACCAGGCAAGTACAGTAACATATTGATGGTAATGATAACCATCACAGATTTCCTGTAGAAAACCAGATCTCTGCTTCCATCAAGGTCCGCCTGCATTGCATGTTTCTGACATTGTGATCAGTTTGGCTAAGCTGGGCGCACAGATAAAGGAGGAAGTGGGAATGCCAGAAATGGAGAAAATACTTTTCGCAGAAACATTATTTCCTTTACGTCAAGAGAAAAAGTGGCTTCTGTACATTTGTCTACGGACTTCATACCTACATGATTTTCCTATTCTCCTTTTACAGGAACAGAATTATAATTTGAGTTTTAAGTCAGTGCTTTCTTTTTCTTTTTTGTTTTTTTTTTTCTTTTGTATCATATTAAATTTGTTGGTCACCAGAAACACCTAAAAAATACAAAAAAAAAAAAAAAAGAAAAAAAAAAGTAGAAGCACTCGGAGAGAACAGGCCTCCGTCAAAACCTTAGGGTCTCTCACCTGAGACAAACCCCAAAAGGCTCAGCAGCTTATCCAATATCCCCTTTATTATGAACCTTCTGGATCATCAGATCCAGAATATCAACATGGTCCGTGTCATGTTTATATAATTATAACATGCACCATGATGTCATCTGCCAGTGATTCTGGCCATTATCTGATGAGTTAGAAGCTGATGGTGATCTGGATCACCCCTAAAATGTAATCACTTGTTCTTTATTGCATTTCTGACAATTCCTGAAAATTTTATAAAAATCTGTCCATAACTTTCTGAGTAATGTTGCTAACAGACAGGCAGACGTACGCCACAGAAAACAATAACAATAATTGTTTCTGGCAATTATTTTAGATTGTAATAATAATAATAATGAAAACAACAATAACAATAATAAGACTGCAAACTGCTGTTACTGTTACAGTTGCTGTTTTTACACAACATTAAATTTAGTAATTAAATTGTTGAATAATAAAAAATTTTTGCTGCAACTTGGTGTGAAAAATTAATCAACAACCAATGGGACATGGTGGTTACAATCTTTTTTAGTTAAAGTTAGAGTTATTTGATTTGATTAAGCCAACTAGTCCTATTTGGACATTTTTGGGATTTAGATGGAAATAATATAGTAGTTATGTAGAAGTTATCTTAGCTATAATTAACCTAACGTTCCATCTTACACACAATGAGAGAACAAAAAACAAGAAAAACAATGCACTCAGCTGTGGCTGACTTACAACCCTAATTTACCTCCAAAAATTGGTTTGCTGTTTAAAATGTCAATAAAAGAAAATGCAAAGATTTACAAATCTCACAAACACATATTTCTGAATAGATCATTTGCAACATAACAGATATTGAAACTGAGATATTTTACCATTTTATTTAAAATATTAGCTCATTAAGTATTTGATAGCAGGAACATAACTCAGAAAAAGTTGGAACAAGGGCAACAAAAGACCAAAAGTAATTGGCACAAATAAATAGCTGGAGGAGTAACAGCTTAGGTTAACTGGCAACGGGTCAATAACATGACGAGTATAAAAGGAGCATTTCATAGAGACAGAGCCTTTCTGATGTAAAGATGAGCAGAGGTTCACCAATTTGATGAACTTCCTGAAAACTGTGGAACAATTTCAGAAAAAAATTGCACTTTGAAGATCCCCATTACACAGTGTATAATATCAGGAAACCATGCTGAGAATCAGAAGAAATCTCGTTGCACGAGTTACAAGGCCGGAGGTTAATGCACTGCAAGGCAAGGTTAAAGCTCTATCATACAAGAGGAAGCCACATGTGAACAGGATCCAGAAATGCTGCTGTCTTTTCTGGAGCAAAGCTCATTTAAAATGGTCTGAGGCAAAGTACAAAACTGCATCTGGTCAGATGAATCAAAACTGTTTGTAACTTGTTATCAGCAGAGAGTTTAATAAGCCTGGATCCCTGATGGTATGGGGTTGCATATGGTCTGGGTAGGATACTACATTTTTACAAACCAAGTAGAAGTACTTCCATTTGATTAATTGCCAATACTGAGTACTGATATGAGTACTAATAAATCCCATTAAAGTTCACTGGTAAGGAGTGTGAACCAGATGTGACGACTGAGTGGTTAAATGTTTGATATATCATATGAGTCATTTTGCAGCCATCTTCTAAATGTAAGGCTGTCTATCATAAATTCAGAGGAAAAAGTGGTTTTTGGTGGATTCTGTTCACCATTGTGTAAAAGCACCAACAAAATAAATTTCTTTTGCTAAGATAATGCCAAATTCACATTTACAATATAGCATGAGTAATAAAAACTTATAACTTTGTTATATTGAATTAAATAAATAAAAATGTTAGGTAGAGGAGAAAAAATAAATAAATAAAAGAAACAGTTAAATAAAAAAAAAGGAGAATACTAATAATGATTGTGATTACCATTTAAATTTAAGGTAGCTATAATTGCGCATAGCAAACACTGATCAACATCAGGTCCGATTCCATTTTTAACCCCAGAACTAATCAACTAAACAGTCAGGAGGGTTTAACAAATACTTGGATGAACTGCTCTGCCTCACTGACACTGAAGCTGTCATGCTGTGATGTGAAGTTTGGAGGGTATAGGAGAAATGGCTTCAGTCTCAGAACATCACTTTCTTATATTCCTTCCTCTGATCGAGCACCTCTGAAGACTTGTCTTCATAAACTGAATGAATGATCCTGGTAAAACTTCTCCTCCGAGCCTCCCGGATCAACTGTTCCCTTCTCTGGAAGTGGTGGAAGCAGAAGATAGCAAGTCATGGCTTTAGATTGAGGGTCACTCTGCGGTGAGCCCGGTCCAATTCGGGTGTGGAAGAGAAGATTTCCTCACAGCCTCTTGCAGAAGCAGATATTGTCTGGGCCATAGACACAATTTTTTTTTATTGAAGGTTGAAAGTTGAAGGTAACAGGGCAGACAGTTTGGCCAAGAGACCAGATTTGAGAAACATACAGAAAATGGTTGAAGTATTGAAGTGTACTTGACAGTGAGCTCTACTATATTGCAAAATGCATAATGATGATTATGAAGAAAAGAAAAAAAAAATAAAATGCCAGTACAGTTGAAACTGTCCTCATGGGATGAAAAAACTGAGTTAGCATGGCACCCTTTTAAAAAAGGAATTTGCACTTAAACACACACACACAATTCCTTGTCATCATAAAATATTGCCAGTCTAGCCAATATGCCAACCCACTTGTTTGAGGTTTGTATGGTTTAAGCTCTGTTACTGAGCAATGTGATCATCTGTAAACCCCAGTGTTTGCAGGTTTTCAGGCAGTGAGAGGCTTTATACCCCACATTCCGCTTTGACCTTTCCCTCCGACTTTCCCTGATCTCCCTGGCACACTGCCAAGCCTGACCTGCCACTTGGGTGATGAGTTGTGTGGGTAAACAGCACCAGAATATTCAGCTAAGCACATATGGATGAAAGGAATCACCTTAGACACACACACACACACACACACACACACACACACACACACACACACACACACACACACACACACACACACACACACGTGCACACCTATCTATCTATCTATCTATCTATCTATCTATCTATCTATCTATCTATCTATCTATCTATCTATCTATCTATATTTAATGGCTGGTTGCAAACTTGTACATTGTCTCTGTCTCTAATTATCTATAACCATGCATCTTGTTTAAGGGTTGAAAACTCAGACTTTTCTAGGGCCTGAACTTTTTTTATCCATCTAAATTTGCACATAAAACCTTACTCCCAGTTGCAGTGTTGAAAAGTGTTTCGTCTTCATTATGATCAGTGTTGCCTAAACCTTTACATGCTATTGTATATAGTGAGAGCAAGTACATATTTGTTTGAACTAGTAAACACAGAAGTTTGAGAGTAACAATCGAGAAAGGAGGGAGAGAGGGAGGCTGACAGAGAGAAGGGATTAGGAGGACCTGGGCACAGATGGCTGTGGGAAGCAGATGTCCCTGCTGAGCTGTTCAGGGTACTCCCTGCCAGCCCAGATACAGTGACAGAAGTACACAGAGCAAATACTCTACTTCTGAAGGGGAGGCTAGATCTGGGAAAGCAGATGCTTAAAAAAAAAAAAAAAAATCACATCATGCATGAAAATGTCTGTAGAACAATTCATCTGTGATCGACATCTAAGTGTACTTCGAAAACTGAGACTTTTGTATCTTATTATTGAAGTAATCTTTGTGCTTATCTGGCCTACTTTGCTTTCATTTTTTACGATTTGTTGTGATTGATTTTTGCCATTCAGCTCTTCTGCAGGTAGTTCTAGCTATACTCAGTAACAAGTATCCTTTCTCTTCAGCTTTCATGTTAATGTTTTTTTTCTTTTTCGTTGTTATTTTGGAGTCTGTGATACAGCATCATTATCACGTAGCATACTGTGCTGATGGAAACATCATGCTGCTTTAATGATATTGTAGTACTATAAATGTATATCAACTTGATAAGTGTAAATTTATCTAAAAAAGACCATAAAGAAATTTCCTCTATTATGATGTGTTATGAATAAGCCCATTATGATATTTTGCCATTGATTCATATGGTCTATGTTTACCCTATAGGCTGCTTTAAACAGGGATTTTACAGATCTTGTTACTAAATGAGTTTGTTATACTCTACATAAGAAATGCAAAAGCGTTTTTTCTACAAAATTAATGTAACACTGTTTAGACATGCCAAACACTTTGGAGATATAACTTATATTGTGTTCTTCTTATAAGAGACTGAAGGGATTGCTACTGTTGGTTACTTGATTAGGTTTTCATTTAAAATGTGTAAATTACTAATAGCAGGCAGTACATCATCAGAGTTAAGCTACATTCATGCTGAGAAACAGATTAGATTTTTGCTTTAATTGCACAAAGTAGTGTTTCTCCTGATTAAAAAAGTTCATATCATATAATTTTGCGGCTGTGCACTCTTAAGTTTTTTTAACTTTTAACCTTACAGCTTTACATGCTGGAATACGCTTTAAAGCACCATATGCAATAAGTATCAACATTGGTTACTGCAGCATTAGAACTTTTAGAACAACACAGCATCTGGTCATATAAGTTACATGTATTTGTTCAGATCACCCAATGCACTAGTTATGACTTTGGTTTTGTATGATAATAAACTATAACTCAAACAATAGTACGACAGTATATTGATAAATGGAATTTTAAGAGCCAGATAATTCTTTATTAACCATCCTGTGGCCCAGCTTCACATTTGAGATACACTGCAGCTATTATCCGATATTAATAGAACATTGTTGGTTAAATAGTGAAGATGCCATTTTTAATGGTTGATTTAGAACATTTTTTAATGCATCTCTAATCAAATAATAAGCACATTTATCATTAACAAATGAATGAATGGCCTCAGTCATAGAGAAGAGAAACCCCATGGTAAGTAATGTGGTTTATTGTTGTCTCTATGCCTGTAATAGCATTTTTGAAATGAAATCAAGCATAATTAAAAGGCTCCCAGGGCCCAGGCAACATGACAGCACCCACAACTCCAATGTGCTTGTCTGGGGTTTGTCAGCCACCCACTGCTTGCCTCAGTTTGATCTCTGGCAGAAGCAGAAATGCAGTTATCCCCCATATTTGCATTCTCTTCTTTTCCCCAGCCATTGCATATAATCCCTTCTTCCTTATTTCCATCGAAGAGACACAGACACTTATTCATGGTGAATGCCAAATTCCAGTCAGTCATTACAAACTCACAATTGGTGCATTAATAAGAAACTACAAAACCTTACAGCTGTGAATGCCTCCCTCTGTTTTAAGGAGGACCCAACTGCCTGTTTGTCACAGTGTTAATAACTTTCTTGGAAAGTATGCACTTAATTGCCGGCAGGAACCACTCGGGGTTTTGTAGGACAGGGTAATTTGGTTTGGGAGATGCTGTACATTGTTGGTGGCCTCTGCAACTGCAAAAAGCCACAGTCATCAGGTAACTACAAGAATTCAACAGTGTTGTAGTTTCCTCTCATTTTAGAGCTACACAAATGTAGCACCCTCAAAACTTACACCAAAAAGAATTTTTAAGCTTGTGGTTAAGGTGAATACCAATAATAGTTCTCATCTGAAAATGACACTTCACAGTACTGTATTAAAGAAAAAAAGCGAGAAAAAAAAACAACTAAAAAGCCTGTCCTCCATCTTCAGAAAAAGACTTGTTTGCCATTGCAAATAGGTTTTGAAGGACATGTAATTGGATCTGAATGATTAAATGAATGTCCTATTTTTTAATTTATTTTTCACTAAGAGAAATGCAGTAGACCAAATTATGTTGGTCTTACTGGGTTTTTAACATATTTGGGTTTGCAAACATTTAAGAATTTGTGCAATGTGTGCTATGGATGCAATTTTGATGTGGATGTATAATTCAGCACTTGTACACACAATAATACAAGGGAATTGGCTGGAGGTGGAAATGGCTTGCCCATTATCCTCCTGTCCTCCAATAAAATCCAGCTCTCAACTTTTATTCAGCAGCTTGTAATAATCCCCTTTTCTTTTTAGTCTCTTCAAGTTGTATTAATTCAGTCAGTCATGTCTCAAAAAGGTACAAGAATGAAGGAATCAATAATGTGTATTAATTCACAGATTACTTGTGTTGCGCTTTGAATGATTTTTCTGTACCTGAATTAGTTTTGGCAGAAAGACTGTTGTTGTTGGATGCTCAAACTCACATGGACAGTTTGTGAAATCTTCCACCTGTGTAAGTTGGAGATGATTCAAAAGAGCTGCTATACAGCATGTCAATTTTACATATCAGAAATGTGCTCTTCCTTTTTATATGGTCAAGAGTACAGGTATTAATTTCATATAATGTTTTGAGGACCTAACCAATAGTTTCCTTAAAAAACATTATAGTGGAATTCATTAAAAAATGTCTTCAGAAAATATACACTTCAAACTCTCCTTACTTTAAGTGACATTTTGTTTTTTTCTTTAATGGCCATGAGGCAGTTTTTATACCCTTTATGTGTCTGTGATGTTAGATGTTAGTTTCATCAATGGGTCTGTGTGGATTATAGCTGGAAAGCTTCAGATGTGCACCACCGTTGGCCACAGTCGACAGGATTATATTAGGGATTAAGAGCCTGGTGTCTCTGTACCTTGGTTTCACAGCGCTGCTTTATGTCCTCATTGTTCCCATCCTCAGCAACAACCCAGCATCCAACTATAACTATACTCTTCCTACAAAGAAACACCACCACAAACAGTAAATAAAGTAAAAAGTTTCAAAGAGTACGGGTTACTTCTGCAATTCCTTTAACAACACTTTCATCAACATTGTCCCTCACCTTTAAGAAACTGTACTTTTTTTCTTTTTTCAAGCAATACTGTACTACTGCAAAGACAGTTCTGAATATGATGTTGCATATAAGCTAAATCAAGCTAATCAAATATAATCAAATATAAGATATAAGCTAAGAGATGGCCCTGAATGCTACACAGAATAAATTATTCTGTTTGTCTTGTCTTTCTACACTACACACTTTCACCTGCCCTGGCTTTTTTTTAAAGACGTATGCTTGTCTGTTTGGTTTATATGCTGCACTGTTGAGTTTGATGTTTTATTTGTGTTTTTTTTTTTTTTTTTGTTGTTGTTGTTTTTTTTTTGTTTTTGTTTTTTTTTTGTTTGTTTTATAACTGTGACATTAAAATAAAATAAAAAAAAAGACTAATTGTTGAGATTGCTCTTCCGGAAAATTCCCCCCAAATTTAAATTCCCAAAAGTAAGGCTAATAATACCATAACTCTGGTTAAAGAAAGCAGTTGGCAGAGCTGTTTCCTGCTTTTGGAATGTGTTACATCCTTCATTTCTTTTCTTGCTTTCCTGTTTTTCCTAAGCATAACTAATTTAGGCACAAAAGTACCCCGACAATTTATATTCCTTATATATATATTATATATAAGGAAAAGAAAAAAAATCTTTTTGATGATTTCCCAAAAGAAAAGGCTGAATGTCTCCATACAATCATCATTCCTAGTCTTCTTTCAGTTGTGTGAGTGCATTGTGTTTCCATTCTCCCTCTCAGCTCTTTCGAGGGCTCTACATTGATCCAGAGGTCGAAAGCGTATACTGCAGGTAAAATCATTGCTCTTCTTATGTATCATGGTAATAACGGAATCAAAAACATCTCCCTGAATAAAAAAGTATTTCTTACACACAATTATTATTGTTCAAAATACTTGAATGTTAATATACTGGAATGCAACTATAGACAGCAGCACAGGATTACAGGGCTATTATCCTTTTTTTAACAGATAAAGAGAAATATTGCTATTGTAAATAGAAAACTTAACATGGAGTTTAGTATTTTTCATTAATTATAAAGTAAGAGGGGGCTGCATTGTGTGGTATTTAATACCAAGACGGTTTTGCTAGGTTTTGCATGTTCTCCCTGTGTGGGTGGGTTCTCTCCGGGTACTCCAGCTTCCTTTAGTCCAAAAACATGAATGTGTGTCTAAATTCTAGTAGCAAGCGCCAGCATAAGTAGTTGTTTGTGTTTGAACTGTGATGGACTGGTGACTAGGGATGGGACTTGATAAGACGTTATTGATATTGGACTGGATATTGTTATTGGACTCTCATCCAGCTTTTCTGCCTCTTCTTGCTCAGGCACGGTGAAAAACAATTAAATTCATTACCAACAATCCTTGGATATGGATGGCAAAAGTACCGATCTGGTCTGAAAAAGGAAAAGTAATGCATTACTTGATAAAAATAGAAACACTATCAATATTTATATTAAGTCAACCAATAATGCAATAAAATAAACACTGACTGCTGTATTGTGACGCCAATTAATGCAAACCTGCCACTTTAACCTGGAAAAATTCCCCAGGTGAATAAACGAGCGATGCATAATTCCAATATCTTGCTTCTGAATACATTTCAACAAGAGTGTTTCTCTTACTCATGTAAGGAGCGTGGAGCAGAGTGGTAATTAGGCTGCTGACTTCTCCGTGCAAGGATATAGGTCTGTCATATGATCTGTTACTATTATTGGTTTTCCCAAAACAGATATTAGAGTAGGGCCGCTCGATTATGGGAAAAATGATAATCACGATTATTTTGATGGAAATTGAGATCTCGATTATTTAGCACAATTAGAGCAAGAGAGAGAGTGGGTGGGTGGGTGGGTGGGGGGCTGTCAGTGTGACTTTTGAAACGTTGTCTGTGGTAATCCAGACTAGCATCTTTCCACCAGGTCCCAGAAGCTATTGTTTGTCTCAGACCAGCAGCTATGTTCTGCCCGGTGTGATCTGGAAAAAGTGAGTCTGGAGACATTTCATTTTCACCTTGAAATCCCCGTCAATAAAACGTTGTGCTACATTTATATACGGCTCTATGATGCAGCTTGACCACAGGTCATTAGGAGTCTGCACCAGAGCGCAGCAACGCCAGTGACGCTCAATTTGCAACTGAAAACAGCACAAGAGGAAACTGCGTAGGACAAAAATAATCAGATCATTTAGTTTTTTTGATCGTTGAAAGCCCAGATCGTAATTGTGATTAAAATTTGATTAATCACCCAGCCCTATATTCAAACTTGTGCTGTTGTCATGTTTTCTAATGAAATGGAGCCATGCTCTGGATCACCTGTTCTGGCAATAAATACGGGCATTGATAAGCCCAGTAGAGAACGTTCTGATTATTTGGAATATTTGGAACTGGCTCCTGTGTAGAACTGTTTTTTGATTCCCATCTCTACTAGTGACCTGTCCAGTGTGTGTCTTGCTTCTCACCTAATAGCAGCTGGGATTGTCCTTATCCACTGAACCTTAGCACAGAGAACTATCATAAGACGTTGCCTTTTTACATGTTTACAGACAATGCTCTTTATCCTTTGCCTGTTCTGTTTATTTCAGGGCCAGTTGCCACAACAGCTTCAAAAATCTGTTTTCAAGATATAGATATTCAAGATATACATGTCACGACTCCAACCGGCTCTGCAAGTATTGTTACCATGACTCAATCACCGGTGTAGGCGTGTCTAGAGCAAAGTGCATATAAGAAAACCCCAGCTGTCAGATGCATCAGTCTGCTGTGTTTCAATTTCTTGCGGTGCAGGTCCACTTGTCTGACCGTCATCCCCAGAACTCTGGACTGGTCCACTGGATCCCATCTACCAGAGTTTGGTAGATGGGATACCTCACGACATCTCCCAGCCTGTTCCGTAATCATGTAATTTATTAGACAAAGATGATTACGAACAACAAAATCCTCACAGTGGTTAAAGAGAGGGAAAATGAGTTCACCCAACACCTGGCTTTCCTCACACTTCCTCTGAGTCCTCGCCCACCTGATTCACAGCAGAAATTGTGGTTGAAAAGCTACTTTGGATCTTGGTGATTAGTGTGAGCTTCAGCCATGTAAGAGGGGGCTACTTCTTTTGCCAGAGTTTGTGTGGTTGCAAATGAAGGGCTCTTCTCCCTCACCACTCATTTCTATCTGTGTACTTTATATCAGCCTCCTATTAGACAGACCTCCAGTCATAAATCAAAACAGATGTTATTTCAAATGTCACAGGACCATCATGATCATTATGAATATATAAACGGCAGAGGAAATGGAGCCATCAAGGCCTGAAAGAGTGTTTTCAAGCTCCTCAAAAAAGTGGTTTTAAACTCCTTAAACAAAGTTGCGCGGACTAAACGTCAATACTTTAGGTTAAATCTAGATGGGGACTCCTTTTTTCTCGCTCATCTAAATAAAAAGTTCAAAAATGAATTATTTTACAAAAGAGGGGAAAAAACAGTCTTTACTTGACATATTTCTGAAAAAGGCGCAATTGTGATGTTGGGCTTCAAATTCAGACAGGAAAAATGTAGCAAAAACCGAGCCAACAGGGGTCTACACAGCTGAAAATTCAAACAGCCTCTCTGTTTATTATACTTTTCATGTAACTGCTACAAAAGAAAAACTCTGATAGTACAGAGTGACCCATCAAGAAATGTATTAATTTCCTCTCCCAAATGCCAGGGGAAAAAAAAAACTGCTGACTGCAAACTAGCAGGCTGTGAAATGTGTGAATGATGTTTATAAGGTGAGATCTGTGGAGTTGGTGCCAGGAAGAATATTTACTCTTTAAGAATCTAGGGAACTATTTTAGAAAGCAAACAGAAATCTGGGTCAGAATAATGCCCCATTTATAACTATAGTATTGGATGTAATTAATGGTTTGTTGTCATTCTCCATTCATGTGCGGTGCCTAATCACCTGCAAATCCTGTTCCTTTTCCTACTCATTGTTCATAATCACTGGAGTTTGAACATAAGTTGATTCTAAAATCCAATACATAGTCATATTTAAAAAAAAAAGGGGTGTGGGGGCTGGCTTGTGATGAGCATCATTCCTCTGCAATCACTAGTTGGATATAGGGATAGAATAAGTATCACAGAGCTTTTTTCAGGGGTCAGAGAGGCTTCAGAAGACTAACTGGTGTTGCACGCTTCATCTAAGAGAGTCAACCAAAGTTTTTCATTTTGTGACAGAAGAGCAGAGAATTTATGTACTTAATGCCATGATTTGAACTTTTATTTGTTATAATTTTTATAACATTAAACGCTGATTGAGAATTTTTTTTTTCATTTAAGTTTTTGTTTTCAGTTGTATTACTTCATAAATTTAGGGAAGGAAATTTCTAAGATTAAAAGATATAAAAAAAACAAACAAAAAACAAATATAAAACCAGACATAAAGCAGGATTGTAAATATATTTCTTTGACATACATATAATTTTATCACTCTTTTATGTGTACGTATGTCATCTGTATGAATTGGTTCAACGCCACTGATCTTCATTGAGGTGGCACTCTATACTCAAATATGATATCACAGGCAGTAAAAATGGCTTAGCCCCAGCAGCAGCCCAAATCTGTCATACCTGGATGTCTCATCCCAGACTTGGAAGGAGTTTCTGTGTTCTTCATATTGAAGGTGGCAGCATAAAATAGTGGAGCAGCCACAGTCAACAACACTTGAGACAGCGTGCTAATGCGAAATGGCTTCTTTTATTACACTGTGGCGTGATTGGATGTATAATTACAGTCATTTACATGAGTATTCTGTAAGAGACCATGGAGACAGTGAGATAAGAATAATAATTTCATGAAGGGAAATGTAAAGACCCAGAAAACAAAACCCAAACTAAAAATAATAAAAAAAAAGAACTGTGAATAAAAATCAAGGATGAACTCATCAATGAAAACATGCTGGTTTCCTCCAGCCTGACTTTTGGCTACAAGGCTTTTATTAAATATTTTTTCTAACTACATTTGTCCTTGAAAAATGGCCGTAAAAAGTTTGCTCATTTTTTTTTAACATCCAAAGACCAGCAGTTCTCAGTATTTTATGACACCATATGACAGTAGAGATTTAGAATATTTTCAACAAACCAGAGTCCTTTCAGACCTGATTTTAATTTTCAAACCAAAATGCACCAACATTGAAGTCCAGAGCTTCTTTTTTTTACAGCCTCTTCTAAAGCTGACATTGAAAACGTTTTTTCTTTATTTTTTGTGAAAGGACAATTTCAAGAGAAGAAAAAAACAGAGAAATCAATAGCATCCACACTGGTATACTTACAAATAGGTTTCTAACAGTTACTCTGTCGTAGGAATGTAATGATGAAAGCCCAGCAATTTGTGGACAAGCTGCTAATAGGTGCAGTGTGCATGTTTAGCCCTTGAACTGGTCCTAAAAATGCCTGTTAAATTATCAGTTATTAAAGGCTTTTGAACATAGGGATTGGTAGCAAGTCTTGCTGTACTTTGAATAGCAGAACAACAAAATATATTCACAGTTTTTCTTAGGTCAGGGTGAATCAGAACTATTTGCACTTTAAAAAGAAAAATATTACCTACAAGTAAATCATGTTAAATAATGAGCATCTTTTTGAGATAATAGAATAGAATAGCAAAGACTACATCCATTAATCCCAAGATGGGAAATCAATGCATAGCTTTAATTTACGAACAAGAAAATAATAAGATTAAAAGGTGTAAAAATTGCTTCATGGAATTTAAAGAAAAGATTGCTTGTGTACTAGAAACAACACAGCTCAGATGGTCAGTGGGATAATCATGGGATGGGTCTATACAATCTCTCTATATAGCCTAAACTTCCCTCATGTTTTTCTTTTTTTTTTTTATACATATATCCATTCCCCATTGTTTACTCCTTAATTGTCACAATGCTTTGAAGGCAGTGATTTTTCCGGGAGAAGGCCAGCCCGGTAGGCCATCTTCCTCTATCCGCCTTCCTGACAGACACTTTCTTGGCATAGGAGGTAAAGAGCTTTGTGGTTAGTGCCAAACTGATTTCCTTGGTGGCTTTACTACCGGTGCTGACAGTTTGCATGGCATGTTGACAAGAGCTAAAGAGCCAAACTTGATTGCCTCTTTTCCTCCTCATTATTACAGTATTTGTCACAGAATGTGATGCGATTTCTTTAGTCCAGACAGCGCTTGAATGATGAGCAAGCTAAGTACCTTTTAACCAACATGATCAGATTAGTGATCATACTGTACAATTTACTAACACTTAGTATGTGTTCATTAAGTCTCCAAAAATGAAAAAAGATAAAAAAACAAACAAAAACAAAAAAAAAAAAAGAACAAAAAAACAGATGAATAAATAAAAGTTTTGGTTCTTAGTTTTTTTTTCTTTCATTAACCACCACATTCAGCAGTCGTGGATGTGTCCTGAGACTTTTCATTTTAATGTAATCAATAAACATTAGCTTAGATTCTCATAGAAAGTATTTCTTATCCACTCTTATCTGAACTTATTCTTTCTTTTCCTAGAGATTTTGAACTTAAATTACGGCACTTTATGTATCAGGAGCATACTCTTGTAAGATCTATAAAATATTAAAATGTAATTAAATAAAGAGGAAAAAAATAAATAAATGACAAGAAAGAAAAAATATTAATCCCTGAAAGAAAATTTTAATGTTGTAGGAGTTTTTTTTTTTTATCAAAGAAAATATATATGATACAAATGCTTAAAGATATGATAAGAAAATCAACAAAATATGATAATATACAAAATATGTTAAAATATGATGAGAAAAGATACGATACAAACAACAGAAAAAAAGTATGATACAACGACCTAGATAGTAATCAATTATTTGGAACTGGATTGGTTTTGCAACCTCAGGCTCAACACAGACACATTGCTATATTAGTTTAATGGCTGTTGTTACCATAGGTGGAAGCACAACCAAATTATTTCAAAACCTCAAACAGAGACATGCAGCCGACATTCTTCTCACCACTAGATGCACAAGACCACAGCAGCCCACAAACACCAGCTAAGAGATAGCTCAATGCAGGAGAATTGTTTTCACTATGTGCTGTATGTTAAGAAAGTGTCCCGTGGAAGTTATCATGATGCAATCATGTTGCATGTACTTCGAGATATTTTACCGGCTATACACAGAAGCCAGTAGTTCCATTCATACTGTACCAAAGTTACATTGCTTTTCTTAATAATGTCGCATGTAGCATTTTACATGTTTCAAATTGTGTGTTTTGTTGTTCTTTAAATTTAGGTAAACTTCCAGAAGAGATGATCAAAATACAAAACTTGTTTTGAGTAATTTCTGTTATTTGTAGGATATTTTTTTCTGAAAGGAAAGAAAAGAAAAACATTGAAATTGGAAATTGAGTTTGGTGTGAAAAATGAAGGCTTGTTTCATACTGTAAACACTGCTTGTAATACCTCATTTTGCATCCTTCTTTTTATTTTGTATGAAGAAAACAATCTTGATATTTATTGTATACAGTAAGGTTCAAAGAGGTTATGTTATTACAATAAGATGGCTTTAGTCATGAAATAAAATTAAGTGAAAAATATTTAACTAATCCTTTAACAGAAATGAAAATTTTGTGGTAGGCGTTGTTTTTAAATTATTAATCATTAATTCTTAGTCAAATCCTGACATTTAAGTTCTTGTTCTGGAGGGTGATGGACAATCAGCTCTAGGAGCTTTAAATTTTTCTCATTGTAGAACCAGCCTACTTGATCAGTTTGTTCAGTGTCTTTAAATTTCTGGTATACCTCTACAGATGTGTCATCTGTAGACCCAATGTTGTCCGCAGAGGTGTAATTCCTTGCTTGAGTAATTAAACATAATTTCACATAAAGAAAAAAAGTCTCAACTTCTCAAATGCATCTAGAAGAGAGGGAAGGTTTCCAAACAGAGCTGAAAGCAAGTAGCAAAGATGGAGCTCAGGGTTCAGTTAGGAGGTGTGACAAGCAATGGAAACATACAAAGCAACTATACAAAAACTGCTTTAAAAAGATGTGCAGATCAGGGTGGCATGAGGCAGTTTTTGTTTTCCATTACTGGAAACGGTGTCCTCTCTGCTGAAAGCATGTCATGCCACAGCTGATGCCACTGCCATAGGGTGCATACTTCACGCTTTATTTAGCTATTTATTGTGTTTTTTTTCCCTTCTGTGTTTTTTAAGCCACAATCGTTTGTTGTGGATATGAGAGAATTGAAAAATGTACCACAAACACTATTGTCATGTTCTTAATGATTCATTGTTTAGCTACAGTATACATGTGTATGTGGAGACTTAAGCATCACTCTTCTTTTTTCAAGCAATCTTATCAAGTGTTTCTTGTCTTCTTAGGTGCTACCTGTTGGATGGGATCTCTAAAGGAGCCTGGCTGAACCGCTCAAGCATCATATTTGCAGGGGATGACAAGTGGTCTGGGGACCCTCGTGTGTCCATAGTGTCTGGTATTGGAGACAAACACGAGTACAGCCTTCAGATACAGAAAGTGGATATAACTGACGACGGCCAGTACACATGTTCAATTCAGAGTGAGCGTAACCTACGGCCTAAGCTCCTCAACCTTATTGTAAAAGGTGCGTATAGCTGCTCATTACAGTTCTGTAGAGCAGTGTGTTTATGAGTGTGTGTTGTCTTTGTGTGTGAGCATGTCTTTACTATTAACACATAATGGGATCATTTACATTATTTGCTTTTCAAGCCATTAAAAGACTTAAGCTGTCTGCACGACTACAGTGTCACATCATTTGTTTCATTTGTGGGTGTGTTGAAGGCTCATCGCTACTAACGTTTATGTTTTCTGTCCTCTGCTTTTTTGTGGTCTAACATCTTATTTGTTGTTTACAAGAGCAGGAGCTTGATTTTTTTTTTTTTTTGTGAGTAGGCAAACTGACATTGTGCCTTTAGGCTATGCAACAAAGTAGAAGTCTGTTGGTTTAAATGACTGCAGGCAGACTGTGCAGCTTTAATCAGGCCTCCCAGGGTTTTGTCACAGCAGGTACTACAGAAAGATGTGATTCTTAGGACTCTTAGGCGTGTTTTGCACTATTATCGACTTGCTGTATACAGTGTTATGGCTCAGTTTGTATCTCAAACTGAATTTGCTTTGAGCTTCAAATCCATCTTTCAATTGCCTTGTTCTGTGTCTTGAATAGATTGACTTTTCTAATTTATTTTTTTCATTTCTTTTTTAATACAGAATTACAATGACAGTCTGTCAAATGAAAACATTTGTTTTTTCTAGGTTCCAGAATTTATTTCATAGAATAAAGTGACGACCAGCATTCACTGCTCTCTCCCTTGTAGCCCCAAGCGGAATAAGATGAATTATAAAGTACAGAGTAATATATTCTTATTCTGTTCAAGCCAAGTTGAGGTTAGCATTCATTTCCACAGAACATAATTTTGGAATGGTATCATATTAACAGCAGAGTTAAGGGTCAGGCATGCTCCATATAGAAGTGTGAAGAGTAAAACATGAAATTTACAAATGAAAACAGCTTTCTAGCTGGCAGTTCTTTTATGGCATATGGAGTTAGCTTATAAAGATGTTATTTCAGCTGAGTCATTATTCCTCAGTTTATTTTGTTTCATCTGCACTATGATGAAAGTGCTAATCACCAAATTAGTAAGAATAAGTCTAAAATCATCATTTTTCATGATCATACTTGCTAAGAAAACACCAAAAGAAGACACCAGTGCCAGCATGTATCAATCACCATCCTAAAACCACTGACATTCTTTATCTTATTTAACTAGAATGTTTTGATTAATCTTGGCATTCATGTATGCATTACTTTGATAAGTAAACTAAACAAAACCAAGCAAAGCCTCACTTTGAAAGCAGTTTCCCCACAGTCTACCTTAAAAAACAACAAAGGAAAAGCTTAACAAACATGACTGATTTCTAGCTGGAGCAAGCCTGATCCATGCAGGCCCAGCCCTGCAGCACATAGGACCCAAAGATTCCGCTGGTAATGATCCAGTGCCAGACTCTAAGGGCACATTCACACTGGCACTGTTTGGTTCGCTTTGAACAAACCCCGGTCCGCTTCCATGGATAATGCGGTTTGTTTGGATTAGTGTGAACACTCACTCGCAATGTGTCACGTCCCCTGGTCTGAAACCTGGGTACGTGTGTGTGTAATCTGGTGCCTGGTCTGCAACCCTTCACCTGGCCCGCTGAACCTCTGAGGATTCCCTCCTCTACAGTAATAGATCACCTATGATTCTGCATTCCTTTTGGAGGGAGATCAACGTAGGGATCTCATTAGACGAAGATTCCACAGCACCTCCTCTTTCACAGCCAATCAGAGTCCAGGATGGCCTTTAAAAGAGGGACGGCTCCAGCAATCAGGGCAGCTGTGTTCCTTTGGCCCACAGTTCGCCAACTCTGGGATTTGCGATTGTAGTGGCTGGTCGGCGTACGGTTGGTGGTTTTTTGTAAGAGCGTTAACTTCCCTTAGTTAGTAGATACACGACTGTGTTTGTTGGATATTGAGATTCTGAGCTCTCCTTCCTTTTGTACGTTTTGGTTATTCCTTTTGTAAGCATAATTAAGCCAATCTTTATTTTGTTAGAAGGATAATAATAAGCAGCTCTATTTTGTGTTAACGTTAATTGTAAGATTGATATTTTGGTTTGTGTAGTATTTGATTTGTATTGGATTTGTATAGTTTAGTATTGTAAATATATTAAGGATAAGATTAAGATGATTTTTGTTATTGACAAGTGTTTGGTTAATTTATTATCTCAAGTGAGGACACCTTGTGTTAATTGGATTTTCTTTCTTGAATTTGATTACCGTGGTTGTCCTGTAGTATTTCAAACCTGGTTGTTTTTTTTATTTATTTATTATTATTATTAAATAATTGTAAATACTTTAAATTGATCCATTGTGTTTTTGTTATGGACCCCAAATACCCCTGGTTACAAAAGGGGTGGTCGTAACACTCTGGTACAGACCAAAGAAGCAAACTAGAAATGTTTTCAGGGGTGGGGGAATAAATAGTTTTTTAGATGCATTATGATGCAGGTGAACCATTATGAATCAAAGTAAAAATGTTTAAAAATCCGTTCTTTAAATGTTAATTAATAACACAATTTTGAGAAACGCAAAAGGCAGAATTTGAAAAGTGCAGAAGTGCAGCAACCTAATCGTCTGTGCACAGAATAAAAACATTGATTTCTGTTATATGGAAGTCTCTTTTATTAAGATACTTAATGAACATCTACATGCAGCTGACAAGACACTGGGAGAATCCTTCTCTGTGCCTATGAATTCATTAGGTACAAGTTGTTCAAGTACCCTGAAATAACCAGTTTTCTTCCTCTGTTCAATCAACTTACAGTCATTAGATCTTTATAGTAAGACAAAATAGAAGAACACAGAACACTAAAATGTAATTTATTTATTATTTAAATTTACATACCAGAAGAGAAAAGATTGGACCCCAGTTAGACTAACTCCAGTTCAGGTAGTCATGACAAAATGGTTCTATGAGCCTGTGATGTGATAACAACAATTTAGTGTCAAAATTGCCCCACTGCCACACCACTAAAGCAGTGGGACTTTCCCGTAATATCCTGTCCAGATACATTGAAAAATTTGCCTTTGGCTCTGCTTCCACTCCAAGACTTGGTGCTTGAAGCATCCAAGTGTCGATGTGATAAACTGTAATCAACTGCTTGGCAGGCAGTAATGGTCACTACAGGAATATCATGTTTTTGTAGGTGTTGGCTTTCTGAAGAACAGTCTGTAATTTGAATCCTACCAGGGGTGTTTCAGGTCATGGCTGGTCCTCACCACTGGCCATATGGCCACGATCAAACTGAGACTAATGTGCCAGCTGTCAGCTGTATAATATGTTTTGTAATGGCAGTCTTCCTGATGTTTGTGACCTAGCAGCTAAGATCTGACAATGCTTTAGCCCACAAATACAAATTTTTGTTCACAAATTGTAATTTTACTCAATTATGTTTCTCTCACTCAGTGAGTGCCATGCTGGCTGGCAGCCCTTGTAGATTTATTACCGTGTGGTTGTTAGATTATGAATGTAGCAGTCACTTTTGGCAGACCACTTTTTCCCGGTTCAGCCATACAGGAGCAGTGGACTCCCACACCCGCCGCCGCAGTGAACCTCAGCCAGTGTTAGGCTATCATCCCCATTATCTTAAAGGAAAACACCTGAAAATAAATGGCCTTATTAGGCATTCCTGCTTGTACTGGTATCTCTCAGGTTAATGTTTTATAATTCATTTTGTGGCAAAATCCAGCTTATGGGCCAAATTTCCCAAACAGCTTTCAGACACCTGAAGACAGCAGAACTTTGTCCTCTCTCAGATTTTTGATGAGACAGTGCACTTATCCAAATAAATGGAATAAAGCTATTGTAGTTTGACATTATGACATGCAAGTTTATAACTTGATCTCATGCTATCCCAGTCCTAAACAGAGCATGTTTTGTATGCCATTTTAGAAACCAGTAGAAAACATTCCAACTTCCTTCCTATGTAGATTATATAAACTGCCACAGTGTTGATGGCTAATTTTGGTTGTAATATGCCCTGCAACACATAAAAAACAGCATATGGATATGTTATAACAAGGTTAAAAAGTCTATTTCGATCACAAGGGGACTTTAAAGCTGGTTGTGTGAGGGCTACTTAAATTTGCTACTTTTGAATCATCAGGCAAATTGGTGCGATTTGCAGGCAGGAAATGTGTGAAATACAAATGACTCACCACGGGTGATAAATACCCATGGTCATGTTTCTGACAGGGCTCTGAGGTAGTTGAAAGTTTGCCTCATCAGACTGCCAGTCAGTCTGATTTATTTATGTATTTCTGTCTAACATTTGTGCAGTTATAGAACATCTGTAATGTCACACAGTTGTACTTTAGTTTATTTGTTTTGTAAAAACTCTGTTCGTTGTGAAACATTACCTGTCAGTGTGCAGCACTTGTGTACACATGCTTAAGCCCACTCATGGAGAACAGAAGGATTTCTTTACAGATGAGATGTAGCAGAGGAGCTGCTCTGTCATGTAGCAGAGGCTTCTGGGAACATCCTGTTTTTTTTTTCGTTTTTTTTTTTTTTTTCATCTGCTGAAATGAAAGGGAAGACTTGCAAAGAAAAAATGCAGACACTTTAATCTGGGCTTTTCAAACCAAGCATACACCACTTAATACTAAGACAACTGGACAACTGTTACAGCTGATGTTAAAAGATTTGATGGCATTGAATTTTTTTTTCCTTTCATGTCTTCACTTTGCTAGTCCATGCACTGAGAGGAGTAACATGGAAAATTGGAGCAAGAGGGGATTACTGTATATTGAAGAAAACATACAAGGGTTTTATTTCATTTCACGTGGAAATTCGATCTTTGACCAGCTGATCATGCTTATCTGAAATATCCATTTTTATACTGCTGGCAGCCTGCTGCATTGGAGATTGACAAAAGATTTGGCTTTCGGGGGGGTGGGGGGGGGACAACGAAGACAACAACTGCACTAGCTTTTGAAGAAAGGCTATATGCATGTGTTGTATGTTGTGTTGTTGGAAACAACTTTAGCGATGCATTACTGCTGCTAAACGGTATCTGAAACTGAGGTCGGCACGCAGAAGTGAACTGAACCTAGCACTGCCCACTAGTGAAGGAATTGACTTAACAACCATGGCAAAGCAAAAGACACATGGACGTAAGACGTTGCTATGTATGTATGTAAGGGAGCATAAATGGGCCTTAACTGGGTGTTTGTGCAAAACTGAGGAGAAAGTGTGAGTGACTGTGCCTCCCCATAGTCTAGGATGGGCTTCGCGCCTGTGGGGGGGTGCAAAACCTATCAAATTTTTACCATTGAGAGGATTCAACATCTTAAACAGATGAGGCAAATACGAGGTGGGGTACATAGTTAAATTAAGCATTATGTGACAGCTACACTCACCTGTTTCCCTAACATCTCACATCATGAAAGACTGTTTTATGGCGCACCTCAATAAGCCAGTGAACGCCTTTCAGGACCCATTAAAGATTGCCGGGGTCATAATGGGGTTGGGGTTGAAGACGCCATCGTCTACCTGCTTCAGAGAGACCACCCTCATCTGGACCAATCAGGCAGCACTTTGAGGATCATATTCTTTGATTTCTTAAGTGCTTTTAATACAATTCAGCCTGCTCTGTTGTGGGAGAAGCTCCAGAAATTCCAGGTGGATACCAGTGATGGACAAGAAGCTGAGTACAGAAAACTGGGCAGTCAATTTGTGTCATGGTGCATTAACAATCACCTCATCTTAAAAAAAAAACTAAATCAAAAAGATGATTGTTGACTTCTGGAGAGAACAACAGCAAACATAGCACTGTTTACATCCTGGGAGAAGAGGTAGAGGTGAATATACGTACCTTGGAGTTCAGCAAGACAACAGACTGGACTGGAAATGCAACACAGGTCAGCCACATAAAAGGACAGAGCAGCCTCTGCTTCTTAAGGAAGCTGAGATCATTCAATGTCTGCACCAAGATTTTGCATATCTTCTATATGTCTGTTGTAGAAAGTGCAGTCATCTTTGCAGCCTTCTGTTGGGGCAGCAGCTTCAGAGCCAGAGACTTAAAGAGACTGAACAAACTGATCCAGAAGGCTGGTTCTGTGCTGGGGATAACTCTGGAGCTGCTGCAGCTGATTGTCCGGAGATGAATGCAGCACAAGCTGCTAAAATAAATGAATGATTTCACATTCCCTACACAACACACTGAAGAAACCACAGAGTGTGTTCAGTGTGAGGCTTTGTCAAGTCCAGTGCAAGACAGAAAGGTGCCAGGGATCATTCCTGCAGCAGGTATCACATTCCAGAACAAAGCACTCTTCTAGGTTATTATTGTTGTTATTAAAAAATGTTTTATTTTATTTTGAGACTGAACAATACAATGATTATATTCTTATTTTTTTTTATTTTTACTATTATGATAAGAACACAAACACAGATATCTTTGTGTTTGCATTTAACCTGCTTTCAAGTAGTATCAGCAGTTATCCACTCTCTCTATTTCCACCATCACTGTTCCCTGAATGTATAATAAAGCTGTTCCCATTTATATTCTTATTTTTTCATTCAGTAAAACCTGTTAGTCAGGAATAATGATTGAACATTCATTAAGACGATGTGCTAACCAGCAATCACTTATTCTGCAAATATGTCATTGCACTCAAAAGTCATTGATGACGTCTGTATTTTGGTTATATTTACATGTAAAACTATTCTGTTAGTTCTGATGCAGTACTGATAGTCAGCACTGAGCAGGGGAGGAGGTGAAGGTGGAAAAACAAGTGGGGGTAGTTCTGGAGACATGTCTCCAGCATGTTTCTAGTTTTAATGCTACAATCTAAAAGAAAAAGAAAAATCTGATAAAAATGAAAGATTTGGTAAAACACTCAGCTTTAAAATCAAACTGTAAATTATCTACTCCAAAAAAAACAAAAAAAAAAGGCAACACGATTCTTGTGTAAAGATATGAGACATTTGTTTTTGCTCTGTAATCACATCCCATGAGGTTTCTGTTTAGAACATTACAACAGTCTTACACAACAGGAATCTCTTGTTATCATCCCACTTTCTAACACACAAATCACATGCTGCTGAATAAGAGGGTGGGTTGAGACTGTTACCTCTCTGTCATGTCTAAGAATAATTTAATCTCAGAGGGACATTTATCCCCTCTGAGACCTTATGTCACCTCAACAAATTAGATGTTTGCATCTGTGCCTCTCTCCCCTTAGCTGCACTGTGATTAAACAGCTCTTGAGAAGTGGAAATTCAAATCACACAACTGCACTGGCATTAAAGCCCAGAGTCAGACACAGTGAAGGGCACAATCTGTTATTTTATTTTCACTCTTTGTTCTTGTTGCACATTTAAGAAATCTGAAGTTCCAAATGTTGATGGTAAAAATAAATATGTAAATGATAGATCTGTGCGTGATACAACATTAGATGTAGGCAGATATGTTTGCAGCATCACATGCATACCTCAGATGTTGGAAGATATAAGCGACTTACATAATCTGTAGCATGAGGAGTAATCATCAAATGTGAGTTTGCTAAATGACCAGTAGGATCCTTCTTTTCCCCTGCACTTTTGGTATTCTACCAAATTGCGGCTTCATGCTAAATATTTAGTAAGACTGAAATACTTTGACCATTAAAACATCCTGTTCCACGTGACTCTGGCTGTTTTCACTTCCTTACTGTACTGCGCAGCTGGTATTTATCTGCATGTCTTCATCCTTGCCTTTTTTGGCCTATTTACAGTCTACCCCGAGCACTATCTGATCTAGGATACAGAGGAATGAGAGATTGGTATCAAGCCCACTCTGCGCTTCCATACATCACATGACTATCTTCCCTCTCAGCTGCCATTCTTTTCCTCCTTCTCGGTTAATTAAGATTGAAGATGTGATAATGCATTAAATATGCACAGCACCTCTCATCTAAGAATATCTTGTCCCAGCAAGGAAGGGTAAAAAAGACATGCATCTCATCTCCAGCAGTAACCGTTTACATGGGTGTTGGTAATGCATTTCAAGGTTTTACCACTACAAACTTAAAACTGTAGACCATGAGGTTTGAGCTTTGAAATTCATGAAGTATTGTAGTTAAAATCAGCTTTTTTGCTAAATACACAATGCTTGTTTTTGTTGTGCATCTTCCACCACACTAATCATATAATACTTAAAGGCTCATCTATGCTGCTGTGCATCAAAGGATATAAAGATTTTTTGGAGAGCCTGCATGCCTCATGTTAATATATTGTTTATAGTTACCATTTACATATATGTGAGAAATAATTCTGTATTAGGGGTTAAAATGCTTAGGATGTTAATATGGATCAGAGCAGATCCACTGTGAAACCTCATCGCCCACGCCCCCAGAGTGACTCAGTGTAGAAGCAGTGTTTCTCAGTGAGAAGTGAAATGGAGGGTTAAACCTCCAGGTCGCAGCTTCCCTCTTTAATGTCAGGAGAGGGATAGAGTATAATTACAGAGCGCAGCATAAAAGGGCTCAGCAAATCATAGTTTATTCCTAATATGCTATGATTCTGTTTAATGGTCTGAAGTTATGGGTTTTTCAAAGGCTGGTGCCAATCATTTAGAGAGCAGAGCAGCAGATGGACTATAATGGCAGCATCACGTTGTTGATTCTTTCTGATAGATAGAGAATTTGATTTTCAATCTTACTCAGAATTGCTGAAATTGATTAAACATTTGTTTAACACCATTATGTCTGCTTACTATAGCAATATGTATTCTATTCTCTGAACCAGCCTTCCCCAAACTGGGGGTCCTGGGATAATTTCACAGATATAAAGCCATATAAAGCTTTATTAAAAAAAGAAAGAAAAAAAAAAGAAAACGAAAAGGATTTTATCTGGGCTGTCAAAATAAATGCATTAATACAAAGAGGTTAATCAGTGGAATTGTTCATTTTTAATGCATTAACGCTTAAACAACAAAGTTATTGCTCATGCCTTTTTTTAAAATACAAATTTCGTATCATTTTGGTGAGAGAAGCTGATTTTGGGCATGTAGGTGAATCCACCACAACCACTTTATTCTCTTTATTTATGAAGATTCTGACAGTTTTAAGCCTTACATTTAGAGGATGGCTGCTGGATGACCCATTTTATATATCATGCAATTTACCATTTAGTTTCCCCATCTCACATTCTGGACCACAGTTCTTACCAGTTTATTGGTAATGCACCAAATCCTTACATAACAAAATAAGAAGTCATCTAATTTATGTAATTGTTGATTGTGACCACAGTGGGTTGGGAGAACCTGAAAAAAACAAAAAAAAAAACAAACATCAGCCTTAGATGGGAAGCTTGAGGAAAAAAAAAAACAATCAAACACCCAACAATCAGTGAAAACGCTGCCATTTGCAGAAAGAGCAGAAAGGGATTTTAGATTAACCAAAGTACCTCTATCTCAAAGTCAAGTATGTATTTGTTAAGGCTGCTATTTCAGGTTTTACACCTAGTGAATGTATGTTATCTTTGAGGTCATGGCTCAAAACATTTGGAAACCATTGCTCCAACACTGTGTGCAGGGAATTTCTTCAAATTGAAAGCAATAACAACAGGCAATCACAAAATTAAACTTCGCAAGAATAAAAACAAGTAAAGATACACAACATTAAAACCAGCAATAGGTAAAGTAACTGTGTTCATCTTGCTGTCATGCAATGTTTGGCTGGGAAAAATCTGCATCCTGACATTAAGATGCTTACTTTGCCACCTAAATAAAGATTTTTGTATTTCTTGACATGGCAACAGCAATACCCTACAATAAAAGCCTTTTACAAAAGAACAGCAATGGCTTGCCCAAAAACTGCTTAGGAAGGGCTCAAATTTGCAATTTTATGGGATCTCATGGCATCTCTGGGAAGCAAACCCAACCCACAAACCCACAGGACCTAAATAATAATTCTCAGTGCCACGGTCAGAGCTCAGAGCTATTTTGATGGCTCTTTTGAGAGATTATTGCATTTACTTATTTGTGAGAGACAGCCACACTATAGCCTTCTTGCACTGGAAACTGTATTAACTTTTTGTTCTTCAGCCTGCTTATACAATCTTCAAACAGCAAATAATCAACTTGATTAATTGATACAATAATTAATTTATCAGTTATTCTGTCACAGATTTACATGACCTGAGTACAAAAACAGTCCGGTCAACTACATTTAAAATAGCACACTAAATTAGTTGTCTGAACAAAAATGGCATTTCCCCCTCATTTGCTGGTGTGTGTTTCTCTGGAGGATTAGGAACGTCAATATAATAGTTGGTGAATAATTGTAACCTCGATCTACCTTGCTTCTTATGCAATTTAATATCGATTGCTCTCTGCGAACATGTCGGTTGAACAATTTTCCATTTAAATTCAGTGTCAAGTAGTTAAAGAAGTTTAATGTTGAGTTTTCTATATGTCATTTAAAGTGAAACATAGCATGGCATTTTGTCAATAGTCATAGTAACTCATCCTAAGAAGTAAGTGCGTTCAGACCAACAATTAACTATAAGAGCTTGCAAGAGTTGCAAAGACTGAACATACTCTTGTCCATATTGCAGAAATTGTACAAACCAGGACATGATTTCACAAGTTGTGGTTGAATTTGCTGAAATGACAAAGCTTCACAGCTTCAATTAAATAAGTTTTTTGCTCAAATTTAATTAGGATCATGTTTACTTTGTTAGCTTTTAATAAACAAATGAGTCCTAATGAGCTAGCTTTCCCCAGCTTTGGAAAAAAAAAAAAGATATGCGGTCGTGTGCTGTGGCTTGATTTAGTATCCCAAAAAAAAAAAAAAAAAAAAAATAGAAACAGACTGAAAAACAGAGTTGCAAATGACTGACTGTATGTGTGATAAGATGTTTGTGTGCTGTGAGAAGAGCTGGAATAATTGTGTATCAGGAATATGAGATGAATAGTAACACAGTGAAACATTGAAATTGCAGGCAGAGAAAAAGACTGTGCCTACTGGAACAGATCTGCCATTATGGCCCCTGACATTTAGTTAGCCACTAATCATTGTCATTTGTGTGTGTGTGTGTGTGTGTGTATGAATCCTGATATTACTCTGTGAAATTCTATCCTCTAGGATGCGTGTGCGTCTTCATACGTGTATGTGTAGAAGATTGTGTGTTTTTGCGCTCTAATGTGAGTCCTCATCATGGAAATGGCTGATATTAACTATGGTTAATTAAAAAGAGTAAGGACAAAGGTCAGCCACTCAACTCTCACGTGTCTCTTCTACTGAGAGGGAGAAGATACAGCTTGACTGGAGACGGATTTGGGCATTTTAATTTAGACACTTAAAATGATCCTTTCTGGTAAAATACTTGCAATGTAAATATGCAGATGTGTGTGTATATATATATATATATATATATATATGTATGTATATATTACACATTTCAGTACATCGTCAGCTTTGTCAGTGTACAATAAAATCACAAAGCAATTTGTTGTGGAAAGTGAACTGCTTTAAGCATGCAGACTCTGACCTCTCATACTTATAAGTAGATTGTTTTTCTACTTTATGAACTTTAACATGCATGTTTGAAACTGCATGCTAAATTAAATTAAATTATCTGAATTAAAATTTAGAAAATTGTAACAGGGTTGTTCTTGATTTTGTTACCTTCTTTGATCCTTCCTTTCTCAAGTAGCCTTCTTTATGCTATTACTTGTGAAAGATAGGTTAAAGCGTAAAAATGTTACTGTTGTCCTTTAATGTTGTGGATTAAAAATGTTAACAATTAACTGAAATCATTCATACCAGCAAACTGTAAACTATCAAGATGCAAGTGTTGGTATATGAGGAATTATTGAACATTTTTGAGTAATAGATTAATTAAATTCAAATAAGAAGGTAGAAGCACCTTTTTATTGAACCAAAAATATTAGGACTTAATTATTTAAGTTCCCCCAATTAAATGGTTAAATTATACTTGTTGTGTTTTTGAATTGGATTATTCTGTCCTTACAGCTGTGTTGTAGAAAGCTGAAAAAGTTTAGAAAGTCATCCACTGTCTTCATTCCACACCACTTTAGGACCACCTATGTATCAAAAGTAGTGGTACTCTGTTATTCTGTATCTAAATGCCTAACTTTTGAAAAGAATTATTTTAGTTTAACCCGTTAAGGCCTGACCCATGAAAAAATGGTAAGAAAAGACCCATTTTGTAAATATGGGGTTTATTTGCCCATTAACAAAATGTAACAAAAAAATTAACATTTTTGGGGGGGATATCTACCATTTGTTACCATGTGATACATTAATAATATTATAATGTGGTTTTCTGCTTCTGGGTATCTATTAGGGGACTGAAGACAAGTATCAGATTGTGTTCAACAGGATTTTGAGCAAAGTTTATACCACGAATTGAAGCAAAATGTCTCAGAAACCGTAGGTGACAAATATGTCATGTTGGGCCCTTGTGGGTTAATTGTTTTTTTAAAACTACAGCCACCTCATGTTTTAAGGCTTTTTGTCTTTTTAGAGTTGCTTTACACATTGTCAGTTTCAGACTTTTAGTGACGTGTCACCATTTTCCATAGTCGTTTTATTTTTACCAGTTACAGATCCTGAATTCCACATATGATGTTTTGACGGTGGTGTGGTGGTTAGCACTGCAGCCTCACAGCAAGAAGGTCGCTGGTTCAAATCTTGGCTGGGGGGAGGTTCGAACCTTGAGGGCAGTGGCCTTTCTGTGTGGAGTTTGCATGTTCTCCCCGTGTATGCGTGGGTTCTCTCCGGGTACTCCTGCTTCCTCCCACTGTCCAAAGATATGCATGTTAGGTTAATTGATTACTCTAAATTCTCCCTGTGAGTGTGAATGGTTGTTTGTCCCCTATGTGTTGGCCCTGCGATGGACTGGTGACCTGTCCAGGGTGTACCCTGCCTCTCACCTGTTAATGCTGGGATAGCTTACTCGGGACCCGTAATGGAACAAGCGGTACAGAGAATGAATGAATGAATGTTTTGAATTAACCTGGTGGTTGTTATTAATAAATACATGTTGCCATTCATGCTCCAATTATAAAAATGGCAGCAAGTTTATAGTTTCAAACAATACTTTTAAATATTTAATCCGTTTACAATATAAAACATATGGATTTCTTTTCCCTGTGTAAATTCAATAATACAAACCCTCCAGATCTTTCGTATTCAGTGTCAACCACCACTGGCACAATCAGCAGTCTTGGGGCAAACAGCAAGAAACTTTCAAGAAACCTTCATTGTTTAACATCACTGAGAGTCCTGCAGAATATTAGATCTGAAGCAAACGGCTGGATATCATCTCTAATTCCTTGAATCAATTTGATTCGATTCACAGCAGCCCTTTCAATTCAATTTAGAATAAATTCAGTTCAGTATTGATTCATTTACAAATATTTTGTAACAACACCAATGTTTATTCCACATTCCACATATTTCTACAAATGTACAAGGAGAATTACACTATTTGACCTAATCTAAAGGATAGAATGTAAGAAAAGAAAAAAAAAGCAGAATTGTGTCTTCCACAGTGTTGTGACATCTCAGTTTTATCACATATTCTCAGGACTTCCCTCTCAGTTGAATTTATGTCTGTGTGATATTGCATCTGTACTGGGTCCAAACTGACATAATTAAACTTTCACTTTGCAGTTTTCTTACTCTACTTTTCCTTAAAATGTTTCACACATACATGCTTTAGGTTTAAGGTGAAGTTAAAGAAATAAAGATTTAATCAATAGAAAAAATATTTGCAAGACATTTACGGAGTGCGACCTGCAGCTTAAGTGGGCATATTCAGATGTTGCTAGATGTCAATACATCCCTCATACTGGATGTTTAGTCCATATCTGTTTTAGGTTCATGACAGTCATAATGTTTATCATTAAATTCTGACAGCAAGCATTCATTGTTCTGTTTATCTAAAATGAAACATGTTAGTGAAACATATAAATTAACAAACATCAGTGTTGCTTGTTAAGTGATTGGAATTCACTGTCTAACATGCTTTCTGTTAAATTGTGGACATGCAGGCTACTCTGGCAACGTTGTAAGATAGGAGACAGGCTGAGTGTGTGAACAATCTAAATTCATATTTCTCGTCTGTCACTGGTGTGAAACTTTGGCTTTTGTGGTGTAAAACAGTTGGTTTTCAGAGGTGTAAACCACAACTGAAATGTGGATTCTCTCACTTTTTTTTTTCCTGTGGATCCACGAACAGTAGGTCCTCTAGGCAGTGCTTATCATACAATGCAACTCTCATCAACAGAGGTGGTGGAAAAGATTTCCTGGAGGTGGGGACTGGCAAACGTTTCAGCGACACACTGGCCTTAATTGGGCAGATAAATATCACAGGCTAGCCCCACAGCACTGCTGCATACATCACCCTGAATGGCGACTGACCACTGGCAGCAGGGTGCCGCCTGCTTGTCTCCTGCTGGAAATTTATCTGATGCCCATTCTGCAATGAACGAGTGCGATGTGCATCAGAGACTTCCTCCTTCAGTCGGCTTCTGTGACTTTTAGCTCTATTAGGATCAAGTTGCAGAAACCCTGCTGCTTTGTTAAAGCCCAGTGGTCATTTTTATTCTGAACTGGAGTAACAACACTGGATGTATCATCTAAGAATTACAATATAAGAGGTTGGATAGTTTAGCATTTCGAAAAATCAGAGTTACTGTTCTTCAGTGTTAGCATCATGACTCCAGAGTAACATCGTAAACAAATTGCAGGAACTGACATCTGTATGCTGCAAGGCTACTGGGTTTTTTTAATAATGAGCAGTTTATTGAATATTCATGACTTTGGCCTTTTGAAAGCCCTCAGTGGCTGCGAATTACCCTGTATTACCTACATGTTGCTCAGTCCAAATCCTTCCCCCACCAGCCCGTGGGGCAGTCTGTGAAGATACATGGCACCGTCTGAGAATGAATGTGGCAGCTGACACATGCAAACAACAATGAACACACTAAATGCAAACACTCGTTGGTGTGCATAGACACGCTTGCCACTCACCTGCACCCAGACACGCATATGCAAACTCACAAATCCTTTTTAGCACCAGAGAGATGAACATTGCAGTAAACAATTCCACAAAACGACTTTTTTTGACTAATTTACATTTCTTCCTTAAAAAGTCTTAATTTCTTTTGGATCACATGAATAAATCATGGATTCATATTAATATTTAAAAGCAATATCTTAATGGATGGATTAAGACAGGACATTGTACATTGCTCACTGATGGTTGATCTACAAGCCCAAATGAAAATGTGCAAAGAATATTTTAACACAAGTGGTGAGGAAACCGGCTTTCCACATCTTTTTTTTTTTTTTTAAATGCAATATAATATTTTAATGATAGTTATCATCCTTTACATTAAATGAATATTTATGGGACCATGGATTTCGATGGATGGTGACATGACGGCAACGTGTGTGCAACTTCTGTAGCAATGAAACTAAAAACCCTTCGCCTGTTTTGATGCAGTACATATCAGGAGTGTGACAAACTGATGAGCACAGGGCCGGTAAAGAGCAAACCCAAACACCTGCTGAGAGCCAAGCTCTTTTCCAATGACTGAGTGAAGTGTGTGTCTGCTAGCTGCCAAAAGCTTTCTCCCCATTAATCACGACCCAGGTTCTAAAGTTTGAACTCTGACCTTTACCGCTGCATCAAGGCCCAGTGACAGATGGAGGCAGAGCTCTGTGTCCTCACATCAAATCATCCAACTCAGACACACACAGACTAACACGACCCACATGTGGGCTGTTGCGATGCACAGAGAATCACCCATAGGAAGGGTCATTTGGTCACAAGCTGATATTTTGTAGCAGCATACCCTGTCACTTTCGGCGTTTTCTTATGGCAAGAAACTATTTGAAATAAGCTTTTTTTTTGTGCCTTTGCCGATCAAACACTTGGCACAACTAACTGAAAATGCAAAAATCCTTCCTGAGAATGAAAAGAGAGTGGCCAATGTAAAGGAATTTTTGTTTTTAAACAAGATGCTGTGGCTGAAAGATGCTGATTACCACAAATAAATTAGATAGCTTATCTTTGAATTACATGCCTAGTGCAGCCCTCCTATTGAAGATTAATTGCCTCTCACAAGGTACTGCGAAAAGTTCATTTTCATCAATTGATTTCCCTTAATTCTTCAGTTCCCACAGAAATGCATGAAATCGGTAACAAGCTCTTCATAATCACACTTTGTGCATCATTAACTCCATAGGCAATTACTCATCACACGTATTGGTTGTGACACTTGTGGAAGCATGTTATTTTTGCACCATTAGGTCATGACAGAATAATTATTAGAAATGAATGGTTATTACAAGTTGAACATTCATGATGTCCATAGTTTCCTCGGAGATCTGCAGGGATAGAGCTTGTTTCTGGCATTATCATTAGCTTATCTTTATATTAATTTTATATCAGGCAGATGAACTCATTATCTCCCAAAATAATCATGTACATTTACAATCTTGTATGTGTACAGTCTGTACTGTACAAGCACACTGTTAAACCTAACTTTTACAGTTAGAGGTACTTTTTTCTTCCAGCGAGTGTACTACTGAAGTATCAAAGATTCTCAACATGGTCAAAATGATTTTACTGTGACTCTTAATATCTGCACATATGTGGAAACATGTTTGAAACTAGTGGTACAATTGTCTGATGTAATACCTCTCTCCAAAGCTATCATCGCCTTACCAGTGTGTATTGTTGCCTCGTTTTTGGGGTCATTTCAGTTTCCATCAGAGACATGAACTCTGCCTTGAATCCAAAAAAAGTGGGCCAGTAAAATACGGGTAAAAAAAATATAATAATTTTGGGTCACTAATATGGTTTATTGGCCATAGATTTTTGCATATATAGTGAATATAGTGATACTGTTATGTGAGATGTGGCTGCAAAACTATCAGTAGGTCACACCTGCGAGAGAAAAAACAGTAAACTGTCTGCACAAGAAGTCAGTGCAGCTGCAGACCAAGACTGTATCATCAAACTGTACCAGTTTTCCAACACCATCACATACTCATTACACCCTCAGGCAAACTCCTGAAGTACATTAATAGGGTAAATCACAGGATTCATCATGCGTAATGATACCATTATGGAATAATGTTCATCAACTAATGTGTACTTGCTGGGGATCTATTTATGTCTTTATCCATTTGCTGACTGCTACAACTCCCCACATCTCAGTCCTTTATTAGCCGATGCGACATGTAAGCTACAAGGAGATCTCACTATATAAGCAGAATCTAAAATAAGACGAGCAGTAAGGCCTGATGAAGTTTCATGTCTTTGCTCTGCCATTCCAGCACTTAGTCCACCTTCTCTGCTGCTTCTGGGCTCAAATCAATGGAAAGAAAACAAAAACACCTTCTTTTCCACTGAACATTTTTATTGCGTTTTATTATTGGCGTATGCTTGTGTGTATGTGTGTTTTTTTGAAAATTGAGATTGATATGTTTAATAACGTTCTGAGAAGCGCAGCAGGTGATATTGGATGTGCGACTAGAGTGACTTTCAAAGATTATGGGCTGAGAGTCAAATATAGTTTTTTTTATTTTAATGAAAGTAAGTATATTACAATGAAGATGATTATGTGCCATGCTGGGAGGTTCAGCATAACTAGGATCACCAAAGTAAAGAGCCACAGTCAGCAGTTGTCACTGTGTCTTTTAGTCTTGCAAGAAGGGATACAGTCAACAAAGAGCTCAGGCACTCAGTGAGGAGCCCGACTTCCTCAATGCACAGTGACAAATATATGCACCTCATGAAGACAGACTCTGATGCTGCTGCTATGCAGAAATTCAATTACATCTTTGCAGTTAAAACACAACTCATATACAAGGTAAAGACCCAGGCAAGACATAAAGAGGTCATGTAGGCAAGATACTAGACAGGTAGCGTGTTTTTGAAATGCTTTTACATACCTGCACTTCTCCCTGCATCTTGCATACCAATTAAAAGTTAAGCATATGATTTAAGGGGTAGAGTTGCCTTTCTGCATGCACAGAAATACATATACTTAAGACCAGATGACAAAACGTGTCATTTCTCCTACAGGACCCTCTGTGCAGGCTTAAACACAAACACACTTCATCCCATCACTGACCATGCCATACATTTGATATTTTGATATCAGTTAACTGTCAGTTACAGGACAGGTTTTGAAGAGTAAAACAGAGTCAACTGATCAAGCTTGAAAGCTGGGATAACTGACAAAGACACTATCTTTGCAAGGGGGGGGGGGGCAAGAAATAAACAACAAAAAACGAATCAGAGTACCAAGGCTTCTTCAGCCTCTAAGGCTATAAGTTTATGTCTCAAGCAGTAATCAATACTTCATATCCAATAATGACAGATTTGTTTCTTCTTGGATGAACTTTTCCTAAATTTAAGTACTACAAATTACCTGTGCCTGCTTTATGACACTGCAAATTAAGTTAATCCCTTTGAGTAATATAATCTGTCACTGTTTATGTTTAGTTTCCGTGTCTGACACCTAATTAACAGACTTGAAATCAGTTATTTTATGCCATGTACCACAGGGAAGGAGAATTGAAAACCTTTAGGAACAGCTTTGTGGGAAATGTTTCATTACAAGGGTTTATATTACAGCCCAGAAACACAAGTTTATTTTACAGGTATATCATAATCCATCCACGTTAGTGTCATCATAACAACCTGCAATATGGGCAAGTTTAGAATAAGTCATTTTAGAATTGTAATGAGCTATTCAAATATCTCTCCTCTGGATCTAGCAAAGCTGAATAATAACATTCAAATCTGCCTCTAATCCAATTCCAAAATACTGCATGCCTCTGATTAAAGAATATCTGTCCCCAGGTCAGTAAACATCTATGTTTTATATTGAATTATATCATATAATGTTTGGACAGGAAATATGCTTGGGGCGTTTACAACACCTCTGTCTGCTAAAGTGTGTGCTGAAAGTAAAGGATGACTTTATCTACTTTTTCCCTTTACATCTCTAGGCTCTCCTGACTCATCGCCCACACTTCCATGCACAACAATAAGTAGCCTGGCTTCCCCTCTGGGCTCTAATTGGGAAGCTTGATGGCAGTGGGTTTAGCCAATAATAGGGTCCTGCAATTTTGGTAGCAGAAGTCATCCTGGAAAGACCTGTCAGGATTCATAGGAGAGCCCAGTTGTGTGCACCCCACTTTGCAGCCACAGAAGAAAACCTTGCATTTTAATAGTGCAACTCTAAGCATTTCAGTAATTCAAGGTGGCGTCATTAGGGGTTTATTTATTCACCTGAGGCATCTTCCAGGAGGGAGATGATGTCAGCTAGATCAGCTGTGGCAGCTCACATTCTGCACCTCCTGCAGGGCTGGAGAAGGGAAATTAGAGAGAAATGGGCAAACATGACAATCAGAGCATTGTTAATGAATTAGCATGGAAAAAAAGACAACAAGCTGTGTAGGTAGGTGTTGTGGGAGAGGTTATAATGTTCTGCAGTTGAACAGGGTAGCACAGTCACAACTCTGCAAAGATCCATTTAAAAAATAAAGGTTTAAGGGAAAATATAGAGATCTCAGAGATACGTGTGTTTTTTGAACTTATATATCCTCACACATTTTCCAACATTTTTTTCTCTCTCAGATGTAGCTTTTTCTATTTCTCTTCTTATTCATCTACATACGGTGCAAATGTAAACTCAGGTCAGTGGAGAATGAAACTTAAAAATTATTTTTTAACAGTGCTTTTTTAGGAAACAACATTATATATATATATATATATATATATATATATGTGTGTGTGTATATATATGTAATATAATATAATTTAACTTGATATTTGTAAGCAAGGTGTAAAAACAATTTATTTATTCATTTATTTATATATATATATATATATATATATATATATATATATATATATATATATATATATATATATAATTTTTGTTATTTGTTTGTTTGTAAGCAAGGTGTAAAAACAATTGCAAAGATCTTTGGCAGATGCGTGGAGTCAGCTTGTCATATGTCATCTTAAAGCAGCTGAATTATATGGTCGTCTGCTAGTGATCAGGTTAGAAAGTGGGGTGAAAATATGCATTTGAAGCGACCTGCCAAGCTTTGTTAAAAGTTTATTTTTATATTTACTGATGTCTTCCACTGAAGGACTCATGTTTACGGAACTGGCTTTTGCACATATACTGCAGAAAGTGTCCATGACATAATTAAAATCAAATCCAGAACCTTAAATCCATTCTCTGCTATTATCTCCACTACAAGATCAACACTGTGTCTTTGCTGCTGTCCAGACACAATTTCGTGCTTTTCATGTCACTTATATGTAAACACTTTTTCAAAAATTTGAGTAATATTTACAATAGAAGTTTAGAAATTTCAATAGAAGCTGTTTTTTTTTCTCAACAAGCCCAGCTCTATAGGACACCCACTTATCAAAGAGTAACTGACCTTATTTTGGATGTTTTTTTTTTTTTTTTTCTTACAATGAAGAATAACACATGAAATCATATTTTCTATTAAATTTATTTAAAGTCAGACTATAACTTATTTTTCCTGCTCAAAATACATTTGAAAGCAACATGAAGAGCTCAGATAGCTTGATGGGGTTTTACTATTTTTAACTTACTATAGATTGTGAAGATGTGAAACAGAAGCATGTGTAGGTCTTTGGTGAATAGCATACTCTTAAATTATTCACGTACACCCTAGGTCTATTGACAATAAAAGTTTTCCATGTTGCATTGTTGAAGGTTTGACTGCTACATATTGATCTTCTATTCTCTTCAACCAAACCTAGTGTCAGTCTGCATTATTTGGTAAAGCAACCGTACTGCAGTAGCTTTACGCAGAAAAACAGAGGGCTCTTCATCTAAACCTTTCATAGGTCTCAGCCCCTGCCAGAAGGAGATAGGATCAGTAGACAACCCCAACATTTTCAATTTTGTGCTATCAGACACTGAGGAGATGTGTCAACACTGGGGTCCTACAGCAAGTAAACACAGGAGTCTGACAAGCAATAACCTCGATTCCACATCACCTCCGGTCCTCTCCCACTGAAGGTCCTTCACGTTCATCTAATTTAGATCCACATCTGTTGATCAAAAGTGACCTCTATCCCTCAGAAAACAGCAAAATTCAGAGCTAAGAATGTTTTCGTGGGCACTCCCTGGTGTCATTGTGGGTAATGGATGTAAGATATTCGGTCAGTACAGACTGAGGTGGAACCGTCTCTGAGTCAACACTTTGTTTCTTTGAGCCTCAGAGGTTTCAATTATGTGTGGAGTCTTTTAATTATTGAAATACAGAATGATCCCCTATTCTGTATTTGACTGTAAAACCTTTTGACTACAGTTATAATAACTAAGTACATTAGCTTTTTATATGTTAAATGTTTGTTATAAATAATAAATTTGTAGTTTTATTTCAACAGAAGGTCTAATAATGACTATTTTGATGATTTTCTTTAACCTCATTGCACTGTACATGACAAAATAAAGCAAGATGTTATTAAATGTAGTTTATCAGTGAATGTAATGCTGTTTTTATTCGTGACTCACAATAGAGTGAGCATGTGCATGGTAGGGGAGTCAGTGAAAGTGCAGAGTTCAATGACAAAGGAGACCATGTGACTGAAAATTGTTGGTGGTCCTAAAGAGGAACTCTGGAAATTGTTGAATCAACTTTTCCTTTGTTGTTTTTTAGCAGGCATCAGGCGGTATCAGAGAATAGAATAGTTGGACCCAGATGACTGAGAATCCATTACTGTATAGCACAGTCCACTGCAGAAAAGCTCCCTGTGAGATGCAAATCTCGCAGATTAAAATAGTAGCTCATAAGCCTGTATGTGTGTACGGCTGTGCACATGCCCCTGCATGTGTGTTCAATGAAATGTGTTTAAATGCCTTTGTGGGTGGTAGCATGTGTGTGCCTCAGTGTTTTCAGCAGCCTAAATTCAGAAGCTTTTAACATCAAAGCTCCAAGAGGATTTAAGTGCCTTAAAACTTGCCAATTATGATTGTAAGTGATGTCCAGCAGGGACTGCTGATGAGCTGCCCTCAATAGAAAAAAAATCTTCTTTTTTCCCCTCAAACACAACCCTTCCAAGCTTATCTGGATTTAAAATACACAACGTCCAAGAGGCCTTAAGTGTTTTTTGGTTTTAGATATGTGTATAATTTCTTTTGGCGAGCAATACTTTAAGATCTGATTTAGAAACTGAATGACTGCTTTAGACAAAGCCTATCGGATTAAGTTCCTCATCAACTTAGTCAAGAATCTCCATTTATGTAATTCTGATTATTAAACCAAAGTGTTTCACCACATTCAATTGTTATATATAACCACAATATTGAACTTGAGCCTTGAGCAGGATGTAGTTGGCTAATTACCATATTGTCAAGTGTATGTTAATGAAGCCGTGTTTCGACTTGTGTTTTTTTTTTATTTTCATTGACAAATATGTTGACACCGACTTAAAATATGCCTTAAATAAAGAAATACTCAAAAACACTTACTTCAAATGCATATTTTCCATCACAGCTTACCATTAGCATGATATGCAGTAAAATTATTTGGCTAATTATTGCTCATGCCTTTTAATGTTGAACTTGTTCTTAGCGTTTGTTATGCTGATTTATGTTGCTGTTGTCATTTCATGTTTTTGTTGTATAGTGGAGAAGCACTTAATTGGGGTGGGATGGCTCAGGGGGTAGAGTGGTCATCTTGTAGCTTAAGGGTTGCCGGTTCGATCCTCGGCCTTTTGAGCTCATGTCGAGTGTCATTGAGCAAGAAACCAAACCCCAAATTGCTCCTGAAAAGCGCAAAATAAATACAGACAATTATGTTTTGTATCTGTATGATGACATTCATTCATTCATTCATTATTTTATTTTTCTATGTAACACAGCACCTTGTCGTGGCATTTGGGTATCCACATTTCTTGGGTTATTTTTCATCAGGTTTGGGTATTGTCTCTAGTTTTCTACAGCCTATTTCGATTAGATTTCTATTAAATTCGATTCGATATTGATTCATTTACAGCTTATTGTGTAACACCTATTTTTCTTGAATATTAAAGATATTCTCAGATAACATTTTTTTATATAAAATTCTGAGTACATTTACTTGATCTAAATCAGTTATCTGCAAGTAATCAGATTACAGTAATAATCTGATCTCACACATCTACATGGATTTTTGAAATACCATAACAATACAGTGTTTCCCCAGACACAGAGCTAGAAATGCTGTGATAAAACAAAAAAACAAAACAAAACAAACAAAACCCTCAGGACAGAAAAAAAGTGAAACTTTTTAAATGTCCTAATGAAACCGTTTCATTCAGTGGAGTCACTCTATATATTCTCAAAGTTCAGATATTAGATAACATGTTAATATTAATAAAACCTACAAAGAAAATTGGATCCATTAAAAGCCATAAGACAACTCAGAAAATCCTTGAATGATTGTAGATTCAGCTTGTTCAGCTGTGTGCGTTTCCATGACAACTGTGACTCTATCGACGTAACACCAGAGCAGGACAAATACCCCATCTGCTCCTCACTGGAGCAACATGCTTCCATCTTCACCTGCCTGAGACAATTTTAAAAAACTCATATTTTCATATGATTTTCAGCTGGTTGACTTGTTTTTTCGACACGTGCACTCTGTCCTCAGACGGAAACCTGTGTGAGCGCACGTGTCTGTGGCTGTGTCCAAATGTGCACCCTACTCCCTACATAGTGCCCTATATAGGGGTCACACCATTTTGTCCGAATGTCCAGAGAGACAAAAGTAGGGCACTCAAAATTACCCACAATGCATCTTGAAAAGTAGTGAGCATCGATGGTCACTAGACGGGTCAATATAGACCACAATGCATTGCGGGCAGAAGCTCAACATGGTGCAAGGAGGTGAAAAAATTGAGCTGCGCGAAATTACCTATAAGCAAACAATGAATAAAATCCAACATAAGAAATAAAAATATTTACACACAACTTTGGATTGGATTTGGAATGACATCTTGACGCGGGTTGTGGTTGCCGTGGTGACGGCAGTAGTCACGTGGTTTGTGGCGAGGAAAAAATAGGCAGCTTCGTGTCTGAATCGCCAAGAGAATGAGTACATTATGTAGTGTGCTATGTAGTGCAGCTCTATGTAGTTAACGAGGGGTTAGGGAGTAAGGTGGACATTCGGACACAGCCTGTGTGTGGACACAGAGAGCAGATGCAACTATGACATGCTGTCATGTAAATCAGATAAATAGCATCAGACTGTTTACTGTTTGATAAAAGGACAAAGTGGAAACCTGTTACACAGTTAGCTGTAAATGAATCGATATTGAATTGATTTAGATTTAATTGAAATCTAATCGAAGTAGGCTGTTGTGAATTGAATTTAATCGATTCAGGAAATGAGGGAGGATACCCAGCCATAGTGTGCAACATACACCATAAATCCCCCATGAATTTCCATGTTTGAGAGTTTTTTTAAAGCTACGCAGCCCCATAACAGAGATGTTTCTAAATAGAAACCTGAGTTGTAGTTGATGCAGTGAGATAGTAAGACAAAAACATGGTGAGAACATATGATCCACTGGAAATGATAAATAAATATATTATCATATAGAACACAACATTTTCCAGGTTGTTGGACTTAAAATAAGCCGCAGTCTCACTGTCTTTCTCTTTTTTGTAATGGCGGCTTTACACTCACCCAGATGCACTCTTAGGTACTAAAATTTGTCAGCAATTTATTACCTGTTATCCCCCATATTTTACACTTTCCCATCATCTCACTATAGCCTCTGTTGCTAACAAGAGTTCTGTGTTGACGATCAAAGCAGGAAAGAGAAAACCATGAAACAGAAACATAGATGCCAGCATCCTACATGAGATGTGAAATTTGCTGACTAAATTAACTAACTTGCAGTATACTATGAAAGATAATCATGGGAGCAGGGGAGAATACTTAATTAAGTCTTTTTTAGCCTGTAAGCTGAACAAAGATGTTTCACTCAGGTGAAAAAAAAGAGTTATTTGTTTTTTGTGGATTAAAAGCAGATAATTTGTTTAGTTCGTGTTAAAACAGAGCAGAAACCCTTTGAGGTGGGCTGATATGCATGTGATGCCCTAATCTGTAATCATCTTTGATCAAGGCACATTTTCAGCTGCTTAACTCACACAAACTGTACACAGTCTCATGTTACTTCAGTCATGAAAATGTCATCTGAGCAGCCCGGTGTGTGATTAGCAAGGAAAAGCAAGTTCCCCTTAAGAGAATACTGAGCAAGATGGCTTTGTGTGTAAATTCTACATTAGTAAAATTATTGGACGTTCGACTGTTGAACGTTTTTCTTGACTCATAGCTGAAACTTTGTTCATTTGTCACCATTGAAGTATCTGATAGCTTCCTTTTTTCTAATGAAATCATGCATGCAGAAGACATTGATGCATGAATAACAAGTTTCAATTTGAAATCATAATCTAGTTTCTGTGTTTTCTCTCATGTTGTTTTTGTAGTTCCTCCCAAGATATACGACATTTCCTCTGACATCACGGTAAACGAGGGCAACAATGTGTCCCTCATCTGCACAGCCAGTGGGAAACCTGAGCCAACCATTTCCTGGAGACACATAACCCCATTAGGTGAGTTCACTTAGCCTCTCACATATGCTAATGAATGAATGGATGCATGGGTAGATGAACAGAGAGGAAATGAGGAAGCATAGACAGGATCAGTAAGTGACTGTGTGAGAAGGAGGATGTACTGGGGTACTTCTAGTTATGTTGCAGTGGATGGAAAGGGAGAGGGTGCAGTAAGAGACACAAGGGACGGGATAAATTTACAAAAGAAACGTTGCAGTACAATACAGTTAAAATAAAATTAAACTTCTAAAGGTTTTTATATTCAAAATATAGCATTCTCCTTATATACGTACATAGTTATTATTACTTATTCTTACATATAGAGGCCTTTTGCCTGTTTTGATCAGTGCTGGAAATTTGCAGTTCTTGTCACTCAAATTTGCTTAGGCGGATGGTAAACCACCATTTGGGTGCATTCCAAATTATATCTGTATTGTTATTAACACTGGAAACACACACCTAATTAATTTCTTAAAATCCTGAATCCTTCCTTTGAAAACTCATTCCAAAGCATTTAAGTGTTACCGCAAAGCCCCCACCCAGTCACTTCTAGTCCTCCCTCATTTTCATATTAATGGATTAGAGCACACAGTGCTTATCTGATAGCTGTGAGGATGACTGCATTTATCTTATAGCTGTCAAATCCCCCTCTCTGGCGCGCTTGCCCCGATTGCGTTAGGGGAGTTTTCAGAAGATGATCAAAAGAGCCATCCTCAGAGTCCAAGTGGCAGTCACTCATTCTACTTTGAAGTGTCCACACTTTGAAGTATGCCAGGGAAGGAAATGATATGCTGGTCAAATGAAAGGGCTTGCAACTAAATGTAATCACAGACTGTCTCCCAGCATATCAGAAAAGAAGCTATTTGCCATGAGATCTTTGAGCCAGCTGTTGTAAGGGTGATTTGTCCAAAAGACGTGGTACAACTGAAAGGTTGTAAAAGGCTGATTACCTATCGATGGAATCCCATTAACTCTCTTGGATATGCAGAGCAGTCTGCCTCAACCAGCATGCAGGAAGCTTCAATATGCAGTCACTGCATATGGAAATATTTATTCAATTGTGAGTTATCCATCAAAAAATAGCAGGTCTTTTTTTAACTTGCACAGGCTGCATAACTGGGACTATAATTGTTAATGGATTCTTTCACGAGGTCTATAAATATTTTAATTACTTGCAGGGTGTAAATATAATCATAACTACAGCTTTGTGAGGTGACATAAAATCAGACAGATTAGGAGTTTATGGATGGAAACAATTTGCTTTTGCACATATTGATAAAGGAAAAACCATCACTAAATCTGTGTTGTGGGTTGGTTTTTGTAACCAATTTTGTTGTCAAAGTTGGAAAACTCTGTTCCCCCAATGTGATTGGATTTCCAGTGAGAACAGTGTTGTTGAAGTTGTATACACAGTTTGTACCACACTCACAAGCTTAAAACAACTTTTATTCTGTAAACCTTCTTTTCATTTATTTAGTCTTCAGAAATAGTTTTCCACTCCTGAAAGACACTCCCAAGCTCTTCTTTGGATGTTTCTGCCTTTTGTTCTGTTCTCAGTCAAGATGATCCCACATTGATTCAGCGATGTTGAAGTTTTTGGTTAGGATGCATCAATTAAACCTGCTGCCTCTGATCTTTAGCCCAGTATGCCGTCCAGTCATTTGGCAGGCTTTTCTCCATTTCCCTTCTTTCAGAATGGAAACAAATCCTCAGCCAGCAGGGTATGGATCAGCTGAAGTTCCAGATGCATCTCACAGGTCTTGTGTCAGAGCTTCCCTGGATTGTTTTTTTTATTCTTTAAGAACCTCACATTTAGTTACTGTTAATCTGCTGTAGATCATTTTAGAGGCCTGACACTTTTGCCCACCTCATGTCCAGTTTTTCTCAGAATTTTTAAGGACACACTGCACACTGTGCTGAGATATGCCATGTTTTCAATTAATAGCTCTTTTAAAATCACTGTTTGTGCAACACTAACAATGTGAATTTATTATTATATAATACTATATAGACAAGAGACAGGGTACACCTTGGCCAGGTCGTTTATTTTTTATTTATTTATTTTTATTTTCTTTTGCTGATTCCTATGTTATGCGTTGACACATCTTTTTTCTTTTCTTAAGTTAGGATATTTTTCATTGGCTAATGCTTAAAAACAAAATAAACACATTCCTGTGAACATGAACAGGTACAAGGACTAAACTGATAATGAGTGAAAACGAAACCAATGCCCAAATAAAAAAAATTTAAGAGCTTTAAAAAGCCTGGAGAACTGTTGCTCAAAATTACTTGAAAAAATGACAAAAAGGTCCGACTGATTGGAAGCAAAATGTAAAGAAATGAGCAGTTCGTGGCTCATGTTTTATTTATTTATTTTGCACATTTCTGTATTCAGACGTAGATGCAAAATATCAATTTAACCTTGTAGTCATCCTTCTCTAAAGATTGAGTGTAAATATTTTTATTTTGCTTAGAAGATTGTTTGGTGGTGAAGTTTATCCTCTTGTGGCTGAAGTTTTTTTTATAAAAACAAACTGAGTAAGACTGAGTTATACTCATCGTTTCAGTGTTGCAAAAATAACATGAAAAGAAGAGCAGCTGTTTTACATATGAAGGAAAGAATTAAAAAAACATATAAATATCCCTTCTAAAGTTTTCTGTCACCTGTGGCACAGCAACTCACCGTGCTTGGCAGTTCTTTACATAAACACTTTTTTACCCCCTAAATTTTGCTCTTTTTTATTCCGCTGATATTGTGGCTTTCTTCGGCATGAGGTCAAGTAGGTGCAATGCCTGTAAAGCAACAAACATGTCTACCTGACAATTTTTTTTTTTTTTACCCCTTTCTCTTCAATACCCAGCCATTTTGAAATGGTGTTTTTTTCTGTTTTGTTTTGCACCGTAGATAGCTCTGCTGCAGCAGTCAGTGAAGTTTGACAGAATGATAAATTGCTCTGACTGACTGTCAAGTTCCTATTCCCACTCCAACTGTTTTGTGTTTGCATTTTCCCCTCTTTCTCCTTCCTGCCAACCAGCAAACTGCCAGCTAATAATAAAATGTGTGCATCCAGTGAAGTGTGACCATAAACTGTTTATTGAGACAATAATGTGGCTTAGTATGCGTGCATAAAAAAAAGTGGATACATGTTCTTCAATTACAGCGAAGCAAACTGAAATACTTAAAAATCTGGACATTTTGGACACAGAAAAAGGAAGGGTGCATAATCTTACCAGCATATGTCTGGACTTTGATGGTATAAGAAGACATGTGTGTAATGGTTTAATTAGCCATGTAAATTTTGTGCTTGACAGGGAAGTCCTCTGGAGTTTGGGATAATTGCTGCATAATAAGGGTGCTTATGACTTGAAAGCCTATTAATGTACTCCTATAAACTTTTAAAATCTGGATGTGCAAAATGAACTTATGTATTCTTCTTATCAACCACTGCAGGTGCCTTTAAACAAGGATGAGACCCCTTAAATGTTTGAGTTATCAGTTAGAAAATAAAAAAAAAATTAATTCATATCGTTGCAAGCACTTCTTTGCTTACAGTTGCTCCCCCAGTTCCCAATGTCATTAAAACATGGTCTAAAGCATCTTGTGCGGTTAAATAAAACACGTACTTGAATGGGAAACACCATTAGCTGATGTACATTAGAATAATCCCAGAAGCCACTCTGTCACTGTTAATTTAGCTCTTCACATCCTCACTTACTTTACTGCTAAAGTTAGAGTTGCATGGGTGACGAGCCAGCCTTTAAGGGTAGCGTCTACATATAGAGTACAGGGCTACGATTCCTCACCGCTCCATCATAGGTCAAAGGAAGGGGGGGTGAAATAGCCTTTAGCATGGTCTATTTCAATCTGGTTCAGTTGTGTGGATGGCAGGGGAAATTGCTTTGATAAGCTTTTTCCATTGAGATTTGAATCCATGGGATGGAGGTGTGACCTTTGAAAAGGCTGACTAGAATACAAGAGTACATATTTTTTTTTTCCTTTTTTTATGTGATAGGACTCAGCTGAGACTTTTTTTTCCCTATTTTTTCTCTTTTCAAGCAGTTGCTGTACATTTATCATTACTATATACATTTTGTTGTGCCTTTTTCTTTGAGAAATATCATTCCCAAACATCCCCTACACCAGTGCTTCTCAACCTTTTTTGAGCCACTGCCGCCTTATCTAATATATATATATATGCTGCTGGTCTTAGCACTACATTAATATCTTTTGGTGAGATCTTTTTTTTCTTCTTCTTCTTCTTCATTTCTGGTTGTTTACATTATAAATGAACATGACCTCCATCAGACTCCAGTGTGAACAGTCTACAGCCCTGAAATGACCCACATGCACAGAGGAAGACATGACGTCACACATGTGGACGTTACAGATGTCAGCTTGTGTGTACCAGTTTTGAAGTTGTGGAGTCAGAGCCGACAATGTTCTGATATAATATCGTTTTGTCCATTGTTTAAATTTTGTCCTGCCTCCTCTGGTGCAGGTTGTGATGTCTGTCTCACTTCAGTGTCGTTATAGTCGGATGAAATGTGATATAATCACACAGACTTAGGTTACTGGAAACATTGGATATGGATCTGATTTAGGACGACACAAAGCAGACTGGGCCTGATTTGTAAATATCAGACTTGTGCCTTTCAGACAAAAAAAGAGATATAGGTAACATATGGAATAGTAACGTTTGTCTGCAGTGTGAAAGTAGATAAACCGTCTTCCCAGAATAACAAATGTTAATTATTCTGAGGTATATCATAAAACTCCTGCAGTGAAACTACAAAGATGTGGTGTTAAATGAATAACAATATGAAAGTCAGATTGGGCCTTATTTACAAACAGCATCACCAGCATCCAATAAAAATCTGGGATGCTGCTACACATGAATCACACTAAGTTTGTCTGAACTCTGATGGTTCTCTGATAGTTTTTTCTACACGCAGATGAGTTTATTTCAGCCGTAGTAAACCTGACACCTGCTAAAAGATCAAATTTTTAAATTTTCCATAGTATGAGTCTACATTAATTACTATCTGACTGTAAGCCAGGACAGGATCAACCTTCGCGTGATTCATTTTGTCCAGTCATGAAGCACAGGTGAACATCTTTTGCTCAGACTGGAGCTGGGAGCTGGGACTGCTGCTGTGCAAGGGCTGAGCCTCTTGTAAGTCCTTTTGAATGGGGGTGAAGTTTACTCTTCACTGAGAAGAGTAAGCGATGCATGCTTTCACATCAGTCTCCAATAACACCAGAAAAAGTAGCGGATTTGTCACTTGTTCCTTTTTGAAAAAAGAGTTGCTAGAGGGGACTAAAAACTGCTAAATACACTGTAAACAATGGGTCCACCAGGTAGCTGTTGTAGGAGGGTAGGCTGCCCCAGTCCCGGCGCCAGGACACAGTAACCAGTCAGGCAATTGATTTCTGTGGGTAGGCTGCATTTTGAAGGGTTAGGGTTTTTTTTAAGTTATTACACGATTTGGTGATTATATACACACACAGAGTAAAGTTACTAACACACACACAACTAGCAAATATCTTGAGTTTTCTCAATGCTGAATAAGCACATACAGGAACTAATTCTACTTACGAAAATTTTGTATAATTATAAAAAATATAACTGAAAATTATATTTTTTTGCATTTTTTTATATAAATTAATATAAAGAGGCTGGATAGGATGGCCTGACTTGCGAATGGGTGGGCCTTTGCCACTGGGGCGCCGTAGCGCCGGGTCTGGGCTGCCCACTGCAATACCTGTTGAAAAAGGGTTGGCTGATTATTTCTGTGAACACAGCAGAGCTAAAGTGGCCTTAAAGTATTAATACCCATGCTTATTAATATCTAACTGGATACTAAATTTTAGAATCAATTAATATCTGAGAATCTTTTACAACACTAATGCTACTCAGAGCTATAACATCCTCCTACTGTTGTCACAGAGTCAGAAAATTTCTTTAAGTTGTCAACCCTTGAAAATGTGTTTCTCAGCCTACAAAGTGTCTGGCTAAATATGTTGCAAAAATAGTGACAGTGAGGTAATTCCAAGGTTCACAGAGGTGGAAGCACATCCAGTCAGACATGACTTAAGGCTCCTTTGGCCAGGTTGCACTGTCTGGATTTTAGCAACCTCAGACTGACAGTCAGGGAGCAACAGAAGGGTAATGTATCAAGGCAGACTAACA